>NC_136265.1:25842059-26234559 GCF_964187855.1 Myxine glutinosa
TGTCATACCCTTCCTCCCGTCCATGGTACACTGAAACTTGTGGTGAAGCAGTTGCCCAGAAACAACTTGCCTTCTCCTCATGGAAGGCAAATCCAACGGAAGGCAATCTCCGTTCCTTCCACAAAGCTCAGATCAAGTGTGTGTCTACCCTCAGGAGAGCGAGGAAACAATATCTCTCTACTCTCAAGACTGAACTCTCAAACCTGTCTCCCTCCTCCAAATCCTGGTGGTGTCTGGTCAAACCCATCGCTCTCTGTACCCACTTACCCAGTCAAACCAGCTGCTCCTGGACTCTGTGTCCTTCTCTCCTGACGAGGTGAAGAAGTTTCTGCCAAACCTCGACTGGTTCTGCAACTGGACCAGGTGGCATCGGCCCACGGGTCCTAAAATCCTGCTCTGCTTTCTCTATATAGAGCTCTGGAAGCTCTACCTCACCCTGTCTCTGTTATCGTCAGCTTCTCTTTTGATCAAGGACCTCTGCCAAAAGCACATTTCGAAGCTGGCCTCCAAAGCCAGTCGCCGACTGGGCATCCTCCGTTGTGCAGTCTTTTCTTGGCACACCTGAGCTCCTCACCACATACAAAGCTTTCATCCACAGCTCAATGGAATACTGCTCTCCCCTCTGGGCTGGTGCTCCTGCCTCACACCTCGCTCGGCTTCACGCTATTGAAACGAAAGCTTTCAGAATCATTGGAATCTCCCATGATGAAGCTGATTCTGAGGGCCTTTCTCTCTCTCACTGCAGGCAGGTTTGTGGTCTTTCTGTCTTCTACCGACTCCATCTACCTTCGGTGGCGGAGGTAACAGCAACCATTTCCATGTCTCTCCTCCTAAAGGTGCTTAAACATCCAAATGCATGCAAAATACTTGCAACCGAGATAACTAATTTATTAGAAGGAAATATTTATTTTCAACACTCACCAGATCGCTGCTGTTTCTCAACCGGTTGTATTGACATTTCAGACACATCATTCCTGTAAAAATGAGAAAGATTTTGTGAAGCTGAAGTTAAAAAAAGTTACAAAAAGAAACAATGTAAGAATAAAAATGCAATGGGTCGGACTGCATCAGTTTTTTATTTATTTTCTGCATTGAGAGAGCAAACAAGACTGGACTGCTCCCTTCTAAGTACCTTCACACACAGTTGGCAATGAAGAGAAGAAATGTGACGTGGTGAAGAGGGTGTGAAGTTCACAAAAACCACAATTTTGTTTCCCCTTGGTTTCCCAATCTTCCACACTCGCCTCCAATCAGTCGAGCCAGGGTTTGAATCCCGACCCAGCTATAAAATGTCATCCTGGTGTTTCACAGGTAGGGCAATTCATCAATGTGTGTGCTCTCCTTCAGATGGCAGTTTGCTCCTTTGAGAAAAGAAGGTGAGCTATCGCAGACTCCCTGAACAAATTCCTACCCTGACCAGCAGAGGACATTGCACCAGCGGCACATCCACGCTTCCAGCAATGATGGAAAGCAGCAGCTCCCATGAAATGATGATGGCTGAGCCTCAAGAGGAAAAGCGGTAAAATAGGGAGTGGAAACAGCCGAACATGTCATCAAAATGGGAAATTCAAATCCTCACTTTCAGGAATCCGCCACGTCTGTGTACACTGAGTTTGAAAGTTAAAGAATGCGTGGATGAGGGAAGTGCAGTGGAAGTTGTGTATCCAAACTTTCAGAAGCCGAAGAACGAACCGGATGTGTGATCGAAACCAGCACCACAAGGTGGTATCCGGTATTGGAAATCATCGTTTTCTTATTAAAAAAAGTTCAAACAATTTCTGAGTTCGAGTAAATCTGAGGAAGAAAATGTTTAAGTTCATTTATTTTAAGCAGAGGTTCATCCCAAAGCACCCAACACAGCTTTGCAGGGAAGGAAAAGAGATTTTTGAAAGCTCCAAATATAAGCAGCAAGATTGTCTGACAAAGGTGATGGAAGCTGACTTTGAAGAAGATGGAAGATGACATAAGATATGACAAGATCAGCTTCCATTCCCTTTGAGGATTGCCATTATATCGTTACCACAAATCTTGTCATGACATCCTGAAAAGGGATTCTTCTTTTACTTACACATGTGGAATGTCGCCACATGTAAACATGTAACGTCGCTTCTTCGTCTTCCCAGTTCCTCCGAAGATGCGCCTAAGTTGAAAAAGATTGAAAAGTCAATTTATTGTACATTCCCTGAGGTAGATATATCCAAAATCAAGTTTTCAAAAGTGCAGATGTGGGGTGAATGAATTTATTTACTTCACACGCTTCCATGGCGTGCTTTTCTTCTTCCTCTTTGGGGAATCGTGTGGTGGACCCTCCATGAAAACCGCGTTTCCATGACTTCGTCCACGTGACGGGTTCGCGCACATCGCTTGAGAACCAGGAGACTTGTTCTTGTTTGTTTTCCTGGTAAAATAACATGCACAAGTTGTTGCAAGTTTGTTATACCAAATAACATAAATACATTCTCAATTTCAACAAATCTTTTCTTTTCACAACTGACGCTGCAATGTCCCCGACACAACACGCCACAGAATATAAAACATGATCAGGTAAAGGTGTAAAATGTACAAAAGTAATTTGGTCGAGACGAGTGGACGAGTGAATGCGCTTTCGATGTCGGGGATGTACCTGTACCTCCTCCTCCTTCACGGCCACAACTCAGTCCTCCCCTCCTCACGCTCATAAAAGCAAAAGGGCATTCCACACTTCGATTATAACACATTTCTTCATAACCTCCTCGAAAGAGCAGAATATTTAACGCTTTTCCCTTCCTCTATCATGCTGCCATGGATTTCACATAAATCATGTTCAAAAAACAGCTCTTACATGTCATGGGCCACCACAGTCACCTGTCCAACTGATAATCCCGCGAGATACTCGGAAACCCCATGGAGTTGGGTTTTTTGGTCCTTGTTCGAGTTTTTTTTAGACAAAATAGTCGGAAATAATAGTATTGACCCACATAAGGTCCACGGTAAAAGCCCTGCTTGAGGGAATGCCAGTTATTTGGGCGGTGTATAGACGACAGAGCCCTGCCTGGTTCGCTGAGGCTGATGCGGACCGTGATCTTCATATGGCTTGGGATACATATCAGCCCCAATCTTTGGATATTTGATGATCCTTTTAATGGTCACAAGCAAGTGTATTATTAGCTCACCTGGACTTCAGTCTGGTCCGCAGGTATGTCAGCCAATCATTGAGTGAGTGAATGAGTCTGTAAACACTTCAGTGATTATCACTTGAACCAAACACACGATTTCGATTAAACTTGGTCATAAGATTCATATCTCATGCCCAACGAAGGTGTATGACTACATCAAAATCTGCACTCATTAAATGAGTCTTCAGGGGGGGGAGGGGGAGTTTTGACCTCCCCTCCCCCCCCAAATAAGTATTTGTCTCTTCTGCAAAACTACACACAGAATGTGACTGAAACCTGGCGACAAGCTTCGTATCTGATACCTAACAAAGGTGAATTGACCACATCAAAATCTGCGCTCATTGTGGGAGTCCACGGGGGATTTTTGACCCACCCAAATTGGTATTTGCTCTCTTCTCTGAAACTACACACACGATTTCAATGAAACTTGATCACAACCTTCAACGATGTACGAAAGTTTGTTCACGACATTAAAAACATCATTGTCTGAGTGGGTCTGTGGGGGGTTTGAGTGATTGTAGCTCGTGATCCAGGTGAGCTTCAGGACCCACGGTCCTACTTTTATGATTATTATACAAGCAGGGACAGGTAGAAAAGATATGTAACAATAAATGACCAAAAAACAATTATCTTCTTCCTGATGTACATATAGTGGGTGGCGGTAATATGGACCCCGGGGGAATATGGACCCCACTGAATTTCCCATGATGCACTGCATCAAGCCTCGTCTCCATATCACGGGATAAACAAGTATAGCCGACCAGCAAGTGACCAACTGCAGTTGATTCAAACTCTTTAATGATGGTAAGTGCAAACTTCCAAAAGTTTTCATCTCAAATTTTACAATTCATAAGCATGCAGTACTGTGTATGTACATGTAGTCACTAGCTTGTTTGATGAGTGGTGTCCCTGGCTGAGTACACGTGAGAGCTGTCTACAGCACCACTGTGTGTAGAAAACTCCATCCCAGCCCATATGTACTGGGCATGCTGACATGATCGAGAGGCATGGTGTGGGGAATATGGACCCTTTGGTAGTGTCTAATATGGACCCATGTCCATATTCCCCAAGGTCAATGTCCATATTCCCCACACAGGAAGCTTATCGAATAAGTCCACAAAACAGCATGTTCACTGTCAAAATTTGAATCAAATAAATTTTTCTGCACCGAAATATGTGACTAAGCAAAACTAGGCATGGTCCAAGTAGCCGTCAAGTATCGGCTGTTTGTTAACAGCCGATAACATGTACACTTGATTCTGTATAAAAATCCGACAGTGACTATGCACTGTCGGAGATTTAACTCGCCCCGAAAAAGCGTAATCATCACATCCTCTCCTTCTAAAAGACGTTTCATCGTGGAACATCAAGAACAAGAGAGAAGGGCATTGAAGAAAGGGCCAACACGCGAGAAGCAGAATCCTATATCCCCAACTAATTTGAAAGCGAAAAAAGGCAACAGACCACGAACAAAGTGCGGTCCTCCAGTTCGAAAGCAGGTTACCAAGTCTGCCAAGCAACACAGAAAAGGACCTGAAAACTGCATGAGTAATGTCTCCTGCATATATTGCTATGAGTTATTTGTTGATCCACCTGAATTTTCTTGGATCCAATGCAGTGAATGCAAGCAATGGGCCCACGAAAACGAAACTGACAATGAGGGTACAGGTGCTTTCGTCTGTGACGAATGTCGCTAAGGTTGTTGTTCACTGAAAATTCCGAAAGTCACATTTGTCCCAGGGAACATTTGTCTGAAATAAACTAGACTTACCACATTGAGGTAATATGGACCCGAGGTCCATATTACCCCATAGGGGGCGTCCATATTCCCCATGTTGTTTAGAATATGGACACTGATGGCATATTTTTATTTGTCCCCTCAATCATGTCTGATTTTATTCAACCCAAACTGCACGGGGATGTAGTCTGTCTGGTTGTCTAAATAAACCATTATTTGAAAATATTCCTTATCTATTTGTATAGTCTCGATCGGGACTTTGGCTTAGGGGGTCCATATTACCCCCACCTACCCTATATACAGTCACGTGAAAAAGTAAGTACACCCCATGTAAAGTTTTGACTTTTTCAACATATTTCAACATACAGCTATTTGATCTTCATTTCAACAATATTGAGAGATAAAGGTGATATAATATAACAAATATCATGAAACATTTACATTTTGTAGTCCATTGTATAATTTAAATAAACATAAATGCAAATTTCGCACGTGGAAAAAGTAAGTACACCCTTGGCTCTAATAGGTGGTATTGCCCCCTTTGGCAGAAACAACCTCAAGTAGGCGTTTCTTATAACTGTCTACCAGTCTCTGACATCGACTGGGAGAACTTTTTGCCCTCTCCTCCATGCAGAATTCTTTCAGCTGTGCAATGTTTGAGGGGTTTCTTGCATGCACAGCTCGTATCAAATCCCCCCACAACATCTCAATGGGATTTAGATCTGGGCTTTGACTTGACCATTCCAGAACCCTCCATTTCTTTCTTTTTAGCCATTCCTTGGTGTATTTACTGGTATGTTTAGGGTCATTGTCATGTTGCAAGGTCCACCTTCGGTTGAGCTTCAACTTTCCGACAGATGGCCTCACATTATCCTCAAGCACCCTCTGGTACAATGAAGAATTCATAGTGGATTCTATGATGGTTAGCTGCCCAGGCCCTGATGCAGCAAAGCTGCCCCAAACCATAATATTTCCACGACCATGCTTTACAGTTGGTATCAGGTTCTTGTGGTCAAATGCTGTCTTTGGTTTTCGCCAAACATGTCTTCTGGTACTGTGGCCAAATAGCTCTACCTTTGACTCATCTGTCCAGAGCACATTGTTCCAGAAGTGCTGGTCTTTGCCGAGGTGTTCATTGGCAAACTTTAGTCTTGCCTTGATGTTCTTTCTGGACAGCAAAGGTTTCCTCCTGGCACACCTCCCATGTAGATCAAATTTGTGCAGCCTCTTTCTAATGGTAGACTCGTACACTTTGACATCAACCGTGGCAAACGCTACCTGTAGGTACCGTGATGACATTCTGGGGTTCTTGGAGACGTCTTTCAGCATCTTGCGGTCTGCTCTCGGGCTGAACTTGCTCGGGCGGTCTGGCCTGATCAAGTTGGCAGTTGTTTGGATCTTCTACACTTGAAGTTGATCTTCCGGACAGTCGATTGATTGATTTCAAATTATTTGGAGATCTTTTAAAATCCCTTCCCAGACTCGTAGCCATCTATAACCTTCTTTCTGAAGGCCTCAGAGAGCTCTTTTGATCTGGGCATGGTGATGCCGCACACTTCAACAACAAATAGCAAACCAAACTAAATGTCTGAGGTTTAAATAAGACAGGTGCCTCCAAGATCCTTTCCAACGATGTTCTAATCATTTGCACCTGAGCTGGTGCACCTGATTCTAATTTTAGGTATTTGAAGTAGTGATAAATGTCGGGGTGTACTTACTTTTTCCACATACGAAATTTGCATTTATGTTTATTTAAATTATACAATGGACGAAAAAATGTAAATGTTTCATGATATTTGTTATATTATATCACCTTTATTTATCAATATTGTTGAAATGAAGATCAAATAGCCATATGTTGAAATATGTTGTAAAAGTCAAAACTTTACATGGGGTGTACTTACTTTTTCACGTGACTGTATATATATACATATGATAAACTCGCTCTTCATACAAAACACCCGCATGACCCTTTATATCTGGATCAAGATTCCCACCCCAGGTAAACAACTCGATGGAGGCACGTCAAAGAAATCCCACAGTGGTGAAACCTCCAATCGATAATATAGAAAATAATTATGGATCAAAATGTGATCGAAACACGACAAGATTCACATTAGTTTCCTCAAAGGAATACCATTTCTATTGCGAGCACAATGAATGTCATGACGTCCTGAAAGGTGATTCTCTTACTCACACGGAATGTGAAACGTCCGCACAACGCTCCTTGTTGTTGTCTCTTCCGAAGATGTGTCTAAGTTGAAAGAGATTGAAAAGTCAATTTATTGTACATTCCCTGAGGTAGATGTATCCAAAATCAAGTTTTCAAAAGTGCAGAGGGGGGTGAATGAAATTATTTACTTCACACGCTTCCACAGGGTGTTTTTCTCCTTCTTTGGTGAATCGTGTGGAGGTGAGGAGTTCACATCAACGTCTTCGATTGATGATGACGGAAACATCTCTGATTCCCTGAAAAAGAACATTTTCTTTCATCCACAGCTTAATACAGGTGTGCTCGACCGGAAAACATGAACACATTCTCCATTTGAACAAATCTTTTCTTTCATTTAGACACCATAATGACACATAAAACCAGGTAAAATAAAACTATAACGGCACTCGGTAGAGCGCATACCTCCATATCCGGATTCGGACCTTCACCAAAATAGAATCAATTCGTCCTTCACAGCACCAACCTGTCCACCATGTTTCGTCTGACTTGTTCTAACTCCCTCACTCTCTTCAATCCCACTGTTCCCTCCAGGTCTTTGAAACACCTGTTCATCCCCATCTCTTATCTTCCCCAATCCAAAACCTTGATCTTTTCTACCCCCGTTAATTCACCCCAGATCCACTTTTTGAAATACCGACTTCTATCCTGTAAGTTCTGGCAGTGTCCAGGTGTTTTACACCTCTCCCACCTGAGTTATGGTTAAACTCGACATAAAAAGATTAAATTCATTTGAAACCGTCCAATGATGAGAAACAAAACCGTGTGAGGCACGTTACCTTCGTTGCATTCTCTTTCGTAATCGAAAAATAACAGGTGCTTCAGGAAAACCGTCCAATACCTGCTCACGTTCAAAGAACGAGTAACGTAACCAGCTGTTTGTTGCATTAAAGCCGATTATTGTGACGTCATACATCATGTGGGATTATTGCTAGGTTACCAGATTTTTGTTGAACCAAACCTGATTATTGTGTCGTCACATCTCCGTTGTTACCACGTGGTGCATTGTCGTCAAGCAAGACTCCATCGTACAGTACATCAACAATAACGTTGTTAAAGTAAAAACCACAACATAATTTACTGTATTCGCAACATAATTCTCTCTTCCCTTTCACATCATAATTATCATAAAAAAGGGGCGCACCTGTGCTGAAAATTTCCTGTCAATCAGACTAACGGTTGCAGAGAAAAGCAAGGCAATCGGTAGAGGGCATACCTCCACAGGTGAACAGTTTATGGTTTCTATCCACTGATAGGTCGGATCTGGATTCGGACCTGAACAAAAATCAAATCGGCTTGTTCTTGTCACTTACCTAACTCGTACACCAAGTTTTGTCATAACTCGTCCACGACTTTTTGAAATACCAGGCTACATATCGTTTTTGGCCCAATCACTCATGGGTGAAGAATTACAGAGAGAATGAAAAAATTCCCAGATCCGGATTCGGACCTTCACCAAAATAGAATCAGTTCGTCCTTCACAGCACCAACCTGTCCACCATGTTTCGTCTGACTTGTTCTAACTCCCTCACTCTCTTCAATCCCACTCTTCCCTCCAGGTCTTTGAAACACCTGTTCATCCCCATCTCTTATCTTCCCCCATCCAAAACCTTGATCTTTTCTACCCCCATTAATTCACCCCAGATCCACTTTTTGAAATACCGACTTCTTTCCTGGAAGTTCTGGCAGTGTCCATGTGTTTTACACCTCTCCCACCTGAGTTATGGTTAAACTCGACATAAAAAGATTAAATTCACTTGATGTTGAGAAACAAAACCGTGTGAGGCACGTTACCTTCGTTGCATTCTCTTTCGTAATCGAAAAATCACAGGTGCTTCAGGAAAACTGTCCAATACCTGCTCACGTTCAAAGAAAGAACTAGTAACGTAACCAGCCGTTTGTTGCATTAAAGCCGATTATTGTGACGTCATACATCATGTGGGATTATTGCTAGGTTACCAGATTTTTGTTGAACCAAACCTGAGTATTGTGTCGTCACATCTCCGTTGTTACCACGTGGTGCATTGTCGTCAAGCAAGACTCCATCGTACAGTACATCAATAATAACGTTGTTAAAGTAAAAACCACAACATAATTAACTGAATTCGCAACATAATTCTCTCTTCCCTTTCACATCATAATTCTATAAAAAGGGGCGCACCTGTGCTGAAAACTTCCTGTCAATCAGACCAACGGTTGCAGAGAAAAGCAAGGCACTCGGTGGAGGGCATACCTCCACAGGTGAACAGTTTACGTTTTGTAGCCACTGATAGGCCGGATCTGGATTCGGACATGAACCAAAATCTATTGTTCTTGTCACCGAACCAACACGTCCACCAAGTTTATTCATAACTCGTCCATAACTTCTTTTGATATCAAGTTATACAAGAGAAATACCCGTGCTACGCACAGGTGGGAGGCCAGAGGCAAACAGGCGATGCAGATACGGTGAATGCTAAAGCATGAAATCAATAAATTCCACATTCCTGTAGCACCTTCATTCGCACGTCAGACATGGACAGCAAGTTCGTGAAGGACTTCCATGAAAAACGTACCTGTTCGCAAACAAACGGGCACGTTCACGTAGAGAAACATCGATCGTGGGTCCGTGGCGAATCTGGATATGGCGATGGGAAAATATCAGAAATTGAAGGCTTTTTTTGTTTTAAACGATTCATATAAACATTCGTTGAATCATATCACACGCGAATCATCAAAATCTAAACAGTATCTTGAGAATTTCAATAAAAGCCACATCACTGTTCATGTCGGTAAATATTATTTCATCGTGTTTCAAATAGTAATCGATACACTGTGATCGTGATGATCGTGATCGTGAATCGTGATCGATAATAGTGTTCACATCCGCCATGTCGTATGTACTCGCGATACGTGTACCAAATTCCCGATACGTGTAACTGTACCAAATCAACAGTGAAAAGGATTTTGAGCCGATCGGTGTTACGGCCTTGGCAAGATCGATGGAGACAGCGATCTGTTAGATCTGATCCTCCTTCATGCCGAAGTGCAGATCCTCCTTCACGCCACATCCGATCAATGCAGCTGTGCAGCGATCGGTGCAGTAGTTTGTGCGGCACACGGTGCAGCCGTTTGTGCGGAACACAGTGCAGCGATCGGTGCAGTCGTTTGTGCGGCACACGGTGCAGCGATCGGTGCAGCCGTTTGTGCGGCACACGGTGCAGCGATCGGTGCAGTCGTTTGTGCGGCAATGGGTGCAGCGATCGGTGCAGCCGTTTGTGCGGCACACAGTGCAGCGATCTGTGCAGCCGTTTGTGCGGCACACGGTGCAGCGATCGGTGCAGTCGTTCGTGCGGCACACGGTGCCGCGATCGGTGCAGTCGTTTGTGCGGCACACGGTGCAGCGATCGGTGCAGCCGTTTGTGTGGCACACGGTGCAGCGATCGGTGCAGCCGTTTGTGTGGCACACGGTGCAGCAATCGGTGCAGTCGTTTGTGTGGCACACGGTGCAGCGATCGGTGCAAACGTGGGCTGCCACACTGCCACATCCTGCTGATACTTGCTCCCGCATGACGTTTCCGCATGGCGGATGTTTATAAAAATCATTTAAAAGAAAAAAAGGCTTCAATTTCCGATATTTCGCCTTTTCATTTGGGCCTCCCAATTGAAGCCCCGCCCATAGGGTGGGTACCGTTGCTCGACGTAAGAAGACGTCGCAATGAACGTCATGCAAACGCCAATGTTATGCGGGCGTCCAAACCTGAGAATGCTGGAGACTAAAGCTGAAATTGGGAAAACTAAATAGCCTATTTTACTCCTGGGAATCCCAGGATTATACACCCAAAATATCTTTGCGATCGTTTCAGCAGTTTTTACGGTACCCTCGAACAGACAGACAGACAGACATTTGGTGAAATATAGTAAGATATCTGTTTTCACCCGATCTCTCAATGGTGAAGAATCCACCTTCGGTGTCGGAAGTAAACAAACAAACAGACAGACAAATGAAAAATCACTCAAAGAGCGACACTTGGTAAAAGAGAACAAAGTAGAATGGCGCTCGGAAAAGCATCCTTTTGACTTCACAAATAGTTAGTGGTTGAATTATGTGATCTGATATGCAAATCTTATTCAAATTAAGTTAATCGGTTGAAAATTGACTGAAATTGCTGAAATTGGGAAAACTAAATAGCCTATTTTACTCCTGGAGATCCCAGCATTATCCACCCAAAATATCGTTGCGATCGGTTCAGCAGTTTTTACGGTACCTTCGAACGGACAGACAGACGACGGACAGACATTTAGACAGACGAAAGACAGACGTGGCCTGTCACACAGACGGACGGACATTTGGTTAATTACATTAAGAATTTACCTTTCCATTTGGGCCTCCCATTTGAAGCCCCCGCCCATAGGGTGGGTGCCGTTGCTAGTTTTACAAATTTGACCGATGTTGACATTTTGGCGGATGTTGACCTTTTGGCCTATGTTAACCTTTTGGCCTATGTTGATCAAAAAAATAGTTGGTGGTTGGTTTCAGTTGGCGGACATGAAAATCCTATTCAGATTTCAAGTCAATCGGATGAAAATTGAGGATTTTAGAAATTTGAAAAAAGTTGTTGACCTTTGGCCTATGTTGACGGTTTAACCTACGTTGATCAAAAATATAGTTGGTGGTTGAATTCTGTTCGCCGATATGTAAATCCCATTCAATTTTCAAGTCAACCGGGTGAAAATTGAGGATTTTAGAAATTTGAAAAAAGTTGTTGACCTTTGGCCTATCTTGACGGTTTGACCTATGTTGATCAAAAAAATAGTTGGTGGTTGAATTCTGTTCGATGATATGTATATCCCATTCAATTTTCAAGTCAATCGGATGAAAATTGAGGATTTTAGAAATTTGAAAAAGGTTGTTGACCTTTGGCCTATGTTGATCAAAAAAATAGTTTGTGGTTGAATTCTGTTAGCTGATATGTAAATCCCATTCAATTTTCAAGTCAATCGGATGAAAATTGAGGATTTTAGAAATTTAAAAAAAGTTGTTGACCTTTGGCCTATGTTGACCTTTTGACCTATGTTGACCTCAAAATAGCTGTTCATTTCATTCAGTTCGCTGATATATAAATCCCATTCAATTTGCTAATCACTCGGATGAAAATTGTGGATTAAAAAAATTTGAAAAAAGTGGTTGACCTTTGGCCTATGTTGACCTTTTGACCTCAAAAATATATAGTATTTTGTGGGACCACAAACTCTACCATTTGGTGAAGTTTCGTGAAAATTGGTTTAAAATTGTGACCTGTAGACAAGTATAAGTGAGCGAACAGACAAACAAACACACAAACCGGAGTGATCAACATCGTTGTCAAAATGTTGTTTTTTTTTCCAAGTCACAAATTGACTCAAATTCAATACCTTCCTTGATAGTGTAGGCTGTTATGTCATTGAAGCAACTTTCGTGTCTATTGTTTGTTTAAAGCAAATTATCACTTGATTCTGTATTAAGGTATTATTGAGGTCTAAAAAAGGGAGGGTGGCATTTTTTCCAAATCCAAGATGGCCACCAAAACCAAGATGGCAACCACTATAAAGTTAAATCCATTGCTCCGGGAACATGGGGAGCCTTTAATTCCTTGTTGTCTTCCACCAACTTCCAGACCAATGTTGCACTAGTACCACCTTTGATAAGATCACGTCCTACAGATTACGGCACTCTGTCGGCCTTCACCGGTCTCATGAGAGCACATGGTGTCACGACTGGTGTAATGGGAAGTGAATCGATCACCGTGATGATCCTTGATCTTCAGTTGCACGATATGGCAATGAAGCTGTGGGTGGAGAGAGATGACATCAGGAAGCAGTTTATATTCTGCCATCTGCTTGGAAATCAGCCAACATCACCGCTTTGCACAAAAAAGGTGCAAAAACAGATCCGAGCAACTACAGACCAATCAGCCTTCTCCCAATTATCAGCAAAGTCATTGAATCCATCATTGCTTCAGATATGAAATCTTTCCTCTTCTCCAATGGCTTGATCTCTGATCATCAATTTGGTTTCAGACCTGGTCACTTTACTCTGGACATGCTGCTTCTGCTTTCTCAACAATGGATGGAGGTCCTCAATGCCAAACAGGAAATTAGAGCTGTCTCCCTTGACATATCACGTGCCTTGGATACGGTCTGGCACCCCGCTCTGCTCACCAAACTCTCCTCCTTTGGTATCCATGGAAATCTCCAAGCATGGCTGGCGGACTTCCTCTCTAGTCGTAGTCACCGTGTGGCCCTGAATGGGTTTCTCTCATCTCCTCTTCCTGTTCAGGCTGGAGTTCCCCAAGGCAGTGTTCTGGGCCCTGTGCTTTTTCTGGTCTTCATCAATGATCTCTCTGACTCTCTTGAAAATCCTCTCTATCTCTTTGCTGATGACTCTACTCTCTGTCGCTCCATTCCTCATCCCTCAGATCGGCAGTCTGCAGCCTCCTCACTCTCTGCAGACCTGGACAAAATCACAGACTGGGCAAACAAGTGGAACATGTCTTTCAATCCTGACAAATCTCACTCTTACGATGTCTCTCTGAAAAGACCGACTGGACAACCCTCCCATCCACTTTCTGAATAATCCTCTCCAAGAAGTTCTGTCACTCAAGCTTTTGGGTCTCACTATCTGCCATGATCTTTCCTGGGAAAACCACATTTCAAATCTGGCCTCCAAAGCCAGTCGCCGACTGGGCATCCTCCGTCGTGCGAAATCCTTCCTTAGCACACCTGCACTCCTCACCACATCTAAGGCTTTCATCCGCAGCTCAATGGAATACTGCTCTCCCCTCTGGGCTGGTGCTCCTGCCTCACACCTAGTTCGTCTTCATGCTGTTGAAACCAAAGCGTTCAGACTCATTGGAATCTCCCGCAATGAAGCTTACTCCAAGGGCCTTTCACTCACTCACCGCAGGCAGGTTGGTGGTCTTTCCATCTTCTACTGACTTCTCTCTGGCCTTGCCCCCCCCAGCTCTCTCTGGTCTCTGTCCCCCAAATATTCCTACAGGTCGCACAAGATCTGCCTGCAACCCTCTTATGGTTAAACTGCCAAAATCAAGACTCTTTGCTCACCTTCACTCCTCTTTTCTCCCGCCTCTGGAACAAACTCCCTCACTCTCTTCAATCCCACTTCACCCTCCAGGTCTATAAAACAGCTGTTCACCACCATCTCTTATCTTCCCCCATCCAAAACCTTGATCTTTTCTACCCCCGCTAATTTCACCCCAAGTCCACTTTTTTGAAATACCAACTTCTGTTCTGGAAGCCCTTGGTGTCCTTCCTTGTGTTTTATATTTCTCCAACCCCCCCACCCCCCCTTCCCATGCCTCCTCCCCCCAAGCCCTCTCCCTCCCACACATCCCTGCTCTCAAATGTTGTGTTTGTGTGCTTCCCCTTCTCTCCCATCTTGTCTTCCGCTCCCTCTTTTTATATATTTTGTTTGTCTGTTTGATTTGTTTGTGAAATAAATGTCAGCTCTTTCACGAGCCTCGATTCTGTATACAAAAAAAAAAAAAAAAAAAAAATCGTCCCGGTGAACTGCATGTTGTGTTCTGGGCACTGCCTGCATTGGGAAAATATGTGGAGGGGAGTAGAATTGATTAGGCTTGAGCAGAAGCTGGGCTCTAAGGAGATGGTTGTATCTGCTTTTATTTCAACACAATGGAAAGGGAACTAATCTTTACATTTAATAAGAAATAACTGACTAATGCAGGCTACATGTTGTCGTGTAATTCACTTGAGGGATGTCCTTCATTGCAAACCCATAACACTTCCCCCTCCTCTCACCCAGACTCGTCCCAAGTCGTCCACACAGGAGCGGCTGGGGGAGCTGGCACTCATTTAACATTACCATTAGTGTGACACGAAGATGTAATTCCCCTAACATTTTAAACTCTAACCCAAATGTGTGCGACTATTTAAACTAATACGTATGTCCCGCCGAATGCGTTGACAAACTACAGTACAGATTCACACCCACAACCTTATACTGTTCGCGTATTGCCGAAATTTTGAAACAAAACACATATCCAGTGAGCAACATTTTTACTTTTACACACGACACGATTTATTTACAAAAACTAAGACCCAGGACCTGGACTCAAGGAATAAAGAATGGAGGACTTGTTGCTGGAGTCATCTTGTGGCTTCTTGCCTTTGTCGGCTTCCTAACAAAACCAGCTGGCCCTGACCGGTATACAGGCCATGTCAAGATCATAAGGCCATCTAATTTTCGCCTTTCCACACATGGGTCATTTTATTTTGTGAACAGGGCCACTGACACGTGGTCCAAAGGTGTGGCATCAATGCCACCCAACAGGTAGGCCATCCAGCAAGATGATGGGGGCAGCGAGGAGCTGCAACAGCAGGAAGGTGTGGCCACAGGGCGAGTGGTCCATAATGTGATGGATGGCAGCAAGACGCTGCCACAGCAAGGTGAGACCTCATGATGGTCCTGGGGCGGGGAGGAAGACAAAGCGCAAGGAGCACAAGGAAAGGGCACTGTGGCACATGCAAACCAAGGCAAATGGAACGGGTGAGAGGAATGCCGGCAGAGTGAACTCGAGCCTGGCCCTAACCTTACGTACCCCCACCGTCTACTACACTACCCTAGCCCTCCTTGTATTTACAATTCGTCTCGACGTCTTGTCTCCCACGTCCCCTCTTTATTGCCAAATTCGTCCCCAACTCCCCCCAGGTTCTCCCAGGAAGGAAAGACGGAATGAACACAATGTTTTGCACCCACGTCATGATGCATCTCACCCATCAAACTTCGAGCCCCGTGGTGCAAAATGTTTCCCCTTGTATCGGATGGTTGTAGGTGGTACGAAGGGGTCTTCACAAATTCTAACTACACCAACATCATTTACACATTTAACCTCCCCGGGGTCGTACCCTGCCAATCGGCCTTATTTAAACGATGTGGTTCCAAGAACCCGAATTCCCATTGCCCACACAGTAGTGCCCCCTTATCCCCCCTCCCCCCCCCGAATTTGGGTCTCACCCCACGACTTTTCTATCTGTGCCCTTGCACAATTTCAGGGCTGGGTCGTGTGGCTTAACCTGGCAGGTCTACCTGCCTACGACCCCTCGTCCACCGGAGCTGCCTCCCAGGCTTGCCTACTCCTCGCCCTTACCTATTTGGGGAAGGCCCTCATTGGCACTTAGCACCCGAGTAATCTCCCTGGATTCTCGGGCCCCACTCACACACTAACCTAACTGGCTTCCTGAGCCTACCTACAGCCTTACCTGGCCGACGAGCTCCCAGTGCCCGGGGTGCCTCGGTCAACCATCTCTCCCAACCAAACCACACGCCCAGCCATTCTACTGCCTCCTGCATCTCACAAAACACTACATTCTACAATCAGCACCACAGGTGTCAATATCCATTTCAATTTACCTGCACCCTCGATCTAACTTTAAACAACCCCCCCCCCCCCCCCCCCCCGCGGGCGTCCGTCTCCACGAGAGCGACCATCTTTATGGGAGCGACCATCCCCCCCAGAAGGGTGACCATTCCCACTAGAGCGACCATCTCCCATCTCCCCCCCACCCCCTAGTAAGGTGACCATCTCCATGAGAGCGGCCATTCACCCCCCCCCCCCCCCCCCCAGTAGGGTGTTGTTGATACTGTTTGTGGTGAAATTGTCATCTAATTTACGACCCTGGTGTTATTCTACGCATTGCCACTACGCGACTCCCACGCGGCTCCTCTAAAAGAGACTGCCGTTCAGCGCAGAAGGTAGTTCTGTGCTATGTAACCCGAGAGCACCTCTGGGCTTCCGGAGAATGGTAAGGATTCTGCATTGTGTGCTGCATGCTCACTTGACGAGATATCAACTGTATGCACCTGTATGCACCTGTATGTGCCTGCAGTAACACTAATACTATGATTGCTGGTTCTCTCTTTCGATGCTGTCTGAGATCGATCATGATTAAACTCTACTCTGAGACAATGTTGTATCTCTGATGATTACAACAATTAATCGTGATCCTCTCCTGACATCGTTCTGAATCGAGATGATGCCCACGCTCCTGCGACTACCCCTCCTCAGGGAAGAACGTCAAGCGGAGGACCCGCCGAGCCAGCTCTAGCCACGGAGCGCCAACTACCCTCGCTACCAGTCTGCCACGAAGAGACCGGATGCATTGGAACCCCTCAAGCATTTCGTTCAGAAACTACGTCGTCTGAGCACGTGATGGTCACTGAGGTCCGAACGCCGGAGCAGTTGTGACGAACTCCGGCAAGACGCCTGGAAAACGATGCTACTGGGAAACGTCCTGCAGCTGAAACCCCCTCGGGTCGATGGACGTGCTCGGAGCCAAAGGTTCGAGTCTGGCTGTGACTGCCTTGGTTGCGGGAAACGCGAACGGCTACTTATGCGAGAATCCTCCTGGATTTTTTTTGTTGTTGTTGTTGTTGTTGTTGTTGTATACAAGATCGAGGCTCGTGAAAGAGCGAACATTAATCACACAGAAAAACAAACCGACACATAAAACATATAACATCGGGAGCGGTAGACAAGATGGGGAGAGAGGGGGAAGGACACAAACACAACATTTGAGAGCAGGGACCGAGAGACATGGAGACATCGAGAGATCTGAGAGAGGGCGAGGGCTTTGGGGGGGGGGGGGCATGGGAAGGGGGGTTGGGAGAGGTATAAAACATATGGACACTGCCAGGACTTCCAGGAAAGAAGTTGGAATTTCAAACAAGGTGGATCTGGGGTGAATTAGCGGGGGTAGAAAAGATCAAGGTTTTGGATGGGGGAAGATAAGAGATGGTGGTGAAAAGCTGTTTTAAAGACCTGGAGGGAGGAGTGGGATTGAAGGGAGTGAGGGAGTTTGTTCCAGAGGCGGGAGAAAAGAGGAATGAAAGTGAAGGTGAGCAGAGAGCCGAGATTTCGGCAGTTTAACCATCAGAGGGTTGCTGGCAGATCTTGTGCGACCTGTAGGAATATTTAGGGGACAGAACACAGAGAGAGCTGGGGGTGCAAGGCCGGAGAGGAGTCGGTAGAAGCCAGAAAGACAACCTTCCTGCCTGCGGTGAGTGAGTGAAAGGCCCTCAGAGATAGCTTCATCGCGGGAGATTCCAATAATTCTGAAAGCTTTGGTTTCAACAGCGTGAAGCCGAGCTAGGTGTGAGGTAGGAGCACCGGCGCATAGGGGAGAACAGTATTCCATTGAGCTGCGGATGAAAGCCTTGTATGTGGTGAGCAGCTCAGGTGTGCCGAGGAAGGATTTCGCACGACGGAGGATGCCCAGTCAGCGACTGGCTTTGGAGGCCAGCTTGGAAATGTGGTTTTCCCAAGAAAGATCATGGCAGATAGTGAGACCCAAAAGCTTGAGCGACAGAACTTCTTGGAGAGGATTGTTGAGAAAGTAGATGGGAGGGTTGTCCAGTCGATCTTTTCGGAGAGACATAGTAAGAGTGTGAGATTTGTCAGGATTGAAAGACATGTTCCACTTGTTTGACCAGTCTGTGATTTTGTCCAAGCCTTCAGAGAGTGAGGAGGCTGCAGACTGCCGATCTGAAGGAGGAGGAATGGAGCGGCAGAGAGTGGAGTCATCAGCAAAGAGATAGAGGATTTACAAGAGAGTCAGAGAGATCATTGATGAAGACCAGAAAAAGCACAGGGCCCAGAACACTGCCTTGGGGAACTCCAGCCTGAACAGGAAGAGGAGATGAGAGAAACCCATTCAGGGTCACACGTTGACGACGACTAGAGAGGAAGTCCGCCAGCCATGCGTGGAGATTTCCATGGATACCAAAGGAGGAGAGTTTGGTGAGCAGAGCGGGGTGCCAGACCGTATCGAAGGCACGTGATATGTCGAGGGAGACAGCTCTAATTTCCTGTTTGGCATTGAGGACCTCCATCCATTGTTGAGACAGCAGAAGCAGCATGTCCAGAGTAGAGTGACCTGGTCTGAAACCAAATTGATGATCAGAGATCAAGCCATTGGAGAAGAGGAAAGATTTCATATCTGAAGCAATGATGGATTCCATGACTTTGCTGATAATTGGGAGAAGGCTGATTGGTCTGTAGTTGCTAGGATCTGTTTTTGCACCTTTTTTGTGCAAAGCGGTGATGTTGGCTGATTTCCAAGCAGATGGCAGTTGACCTTGAGCAAAAGAGAGGGTGAAGAGAACAGAGAGAGGGTGAGATAGAGCGGCAGAGCAGGATTTTAGGACCCGTGGGCTGATGCCGTCGGGTCCAGTTGCAGAATCAGAGTCGAGGGTTGACAGAAACTTTTCCACCTTGTCAGGAGGAAAGGACACTGAGTCCAGGAGCAGCTGGGTACGACTGGGTATGGTGGGTACAGAGAGGGATGGGTTTGGGACACAAGATTTAGAGGCAAACACAGAGTTGAGGCATTCAGCTTTTTCACGTGCGGAGTCAGCTGTGTAGCCGTTTGAGGTAAGGGAGGGGATGGAGGGGGAACAAACACCAGAAACGGATTTGACCAGATGCCACCAGGATTTGGAAGAGGGAGACAGATAAGAGAGTTCGGTCTTGAGAACGGAGAGATATTGTTTCCTGGCTCTCCTGAGGGTGGACACACACTTGTTTCGGGCTTTGTGAAAGGAAATGAGATTTCCTTCCGTTGGATTTGCTTTCCAGGAGACGAAGGCAAGTTGTTTCTGGGCAACAGCCTCACTACAAGATTCCGTGTACCATGGACGGGAGGAAGGGTATGACAACTGAAGACGAGATGGGATAAATCTCCGAAAGGTAGGGTAAGGTGTGGAAGAGGAGGAAGAGGTAGGGAGAGCTGTTGAAGGTGTGTCAGAGATTACAGAATAGCTTGGAGAAAGGGAAGAATGGGGCGGACAAAAGGTTCAATGGGTTGACCCATCAATTGATGGGTTTCAACCATTGATGGGTTTCAACCCATCAATGGGTTGACCATATAGAGCACAGAAGAGGGCCTGTCCTGCTTCCATAAGTTCTGCATAGGTGGCATCAAGTTCACCCAAAATTGAGTACAGGCCAGGGACGTCACCAGCTCGAAGTGTCTTCAAAGCCGACGCTTTTCCCTTGCCATACATGTATGAGGTGGCATCTGCGCCAGTAAGATAGTGCATCCCCAGAATTTGTAGGCATTTCGAGCTGAGTTGTGCACAGGTCGCGTTAATGTCCCAAACTGCTCCATCCCAACGCTACATCTGCACTGTGGTCTGGATCCTGTTCAGCAACGTCAAGGAGCATATCTTTCATAGTAGGGAGGGGATTGCCTTCTTTGTCAAAACGATCGTTCGTCAAACACTGACGAACACGGTTCCATCTATCAGGGTGTCTTTCATCAATGGGCAAACATTCCTCGGCACAGAAAATACAATCCCGTGTGTACTCAAACGTACCTTTGTCAGCTACCTTACTTTGAGATCTTGTAGTTGTCTTAACACCCTCATCTTCCGTTTTTCTTTTCTTTGACTTCTGAACCCTTGCCATTTTCTCTTTTGATTTTGAGCAACTTTTGTGGCAGACGATACAATATACCTGCACTATTAGTATTACTACCACCATTAACAATGTTCTGCAGCTTCGCCTGCAGATCTCCATCACCACGGATTTTGGCGCATGAGATCAGCTTCTTGATTCAGACTTAAGTGAATTTATTTTCTTCTCCACCTCCGTGACACAATGGGACGATGCACTTTGAGGTAGCCATATAGTATTATGATTCTGTGAATAAAAATAGAGGAATATGGGTATGGTGTCTATATAAATGAATATATATATATTATTCCTAATAGGAATCTATCGTCAAGTCTTTACTAATCCAGTTGTCAGAATGATGGCCTTGTTTATGTGAAATCTATCGTTTCTATTTTTGGCTGCAAATGTTTGAATTTGAACTTTTACCCTGAATTTTATCCCAAATCACAAAACTGCCTCCAGATATCCGATTCCTGAGGTGAAAAATATATGGAAAACACATCATATGCGATTGTAAATTAGTTGGTTAAAAAGTCATAACTCATAATCCACCGCCATCCGAGGCGGCCATTTTGGATTTATGCAAATTACGGGATTTCCCCAAGGGTGCCGATCTGGCAACCAAACTAAATTTTCTCTTCAGATCCGTATTCCTAAGAAACCATAAAAAATAATGCACTTCTCACAACAACAAGGTCATCAATCTGGCAACGAGACGAGAAGGCAAATGGCGGTCCGAGCGATCTTAGGGCGTGAGGACAAAGCGCGACACACGAACACTCATCCAGGTTCTTACCGGCGGCGGAAGCAGCCGCGAAGCGACGATATTCGGTCGGGCTGTTCGATCCGGGCCGATCCGCAGCTTCCACCTCCGCGGCGAGCTGAACATGCGGCGCGTTGCAGAGATTCGACCTCATCGCAGGGAGCACAGCCGAGAACATCGCGATCCTTCTTTCCTGTCAAGAGATGAAGAAAGGCTCCTCAGTGAGAATACCAAACAAACCAACGTAACGGAAAGATCCAAGTAAAAGTAAACGGTCCCAACCCGGTGACTTCCCATTGACCGGAATGTCCAATCGCCAAGATGGCGGATGTTATGTTAGCCACGTTCGAGCCCGGGTAAGCGATTTATAATTTACTAGGGCATGCCCGTACTATATATAAGCTAGGACGTGCCCGTACGTGGGTGCCCGTTCCTTGCCAAAAAAAAAAAAAAAAAAAAATTTGTGTAGGGGTGTGTGTGTGTAAACATCCTAGGGCGTGCCCGTACGTGGGTGCAAAAAAACATGCGTGCAAACAACAACAACAAAAAAAAACTTTGAAACCACGTGGCAGTAACGACCACAGAACCCCCCCCCCCCCCCCCTCTATTTACATGAATGGTTTGGTCCATTCGCAACGACCACAGAACCCCCCCCTCTATTTACATGCAATGGTTTGGTCCAAAGCGAACGGCTTGCAGTGTTTGGTAAAGAAATCGCCATAGCTCGGTAAGTACTTGTCCGATTAATATGAAACCTTGAAAAGGCACATCCTCGGGTCCCCAGCAATATACCTGGCAAGTTTAAAGTATATCGGACCCGTGGTTGTCGAGAAACAGCGGTCACAGACAAACATACACACATACACACATACACACATACACACATACACACATACAAACACACATACACACAGAGATTAATGGAATTATAGATAGATAGAACACCTGAAACATTACTTCCTGATTTTACCACAACATTTATCTTTTTAATCAAATAACTTTAAATCTGTAAAACCAAAGTGTAGACAAAAATATATATATATATATATATATATAAAATATCCCATTCATATTGAGGCAGCACGAACTCCACAATATGGAGAAACTACCCGGTCCGAAGAGTGCATCTGCTGATGAAGCCACGCGGCCGCCATATTTGGACTCCCAACCGGCCCAGGAGAGTGTGTTTGCTGATGTCGGCACGTGGCCGCCATATTTGAACTCCGTACCGGCCCAGGAGAGTGCGTTTGCTGATGAAGCCACGCGGCCGCCATATTTGGACTCCCAACAGGCCCAGGAGAGTGTGTTTGCTGACTTCGGCTCGTGGCCGCCATATTTGAACTCCGTACCGGCCCATGAGAATGCGTTTGCTGATGAAGCCACTCGGCTGCCATATTTGGACTCTCAACCGGCCCAGGAGAGTGTGTTTGCTGATGATGCGACGCGGCCGTCCCAAGAGCAGGTTTTAAAATAAACGGAGTTGTTGTTTTTTTTAAAAATAGGACTTTTCCATGTTGTGGTGAGTACCAAGCTGCTTCTTCTTCTTCCGTTGCAATGTCATCGACGCAATGTTACTGTTGCTAGGTTACATTTGATCAGTCGGCGAAGTGATCGTTATTTCTTCACAAATCCAACGGATTTCAGAGGAGCCGGTTGTGTTTTTAACGACTCCGCGATATTCGTGAAGTTTGTTCACTTTTTCCTTCGAGATGGGAAACAACGAAACGAGGCAGTGGGAGCCGGCGCGTTCCGTGTGGAGGAATCTCAGCACCAGGTTCCGAACAAACCGGGTGCAGTAACATCCATTTCTCTTCACCTTTTGCTAATATTTGTGATGAAGTAACCGTGAGGAGAATGAATATAAAAATAGGCGATGAAGCTCGGTTATTGTTGTGAAGACTCCCACAATGCAATGAATGATTATATAATAACACATGTATATATTATCTGACTATAATCCACCAAATGTCCGTCCGTTTGTCCGTTCGAATTTACCGCAAAAACGGCTCAACCGATCGCAGCGATATTTTTGGGCGGGAATTCCTGGGACCCCCCACCCCCTACCCCCCCCGGAGTAAAATAGCCTAGATGTATATTGTTTTTCAAATTTTTCCAAGTTGTCCAATTTTCCAAACACGTAGGAATAATATTTACCGATATCAACAGTGACGTGGGTTTTATTGAAATTTTACAAATACCGTTTAGATTTTGATGAGAACTCCGAACCTGCAGCGGATCCGGAAGTGGGCAGATGGCGGCAATGCGCCGGTTTGATAATATCCAAACACAACCGTCATCATTCGGAATGTTAAACGTTAATCGTGTTAATCGTTTTGTGAAAGTACCAATTGATGATTGGAATGGAGTGAATACAATTGCGATTTTGAATTCGTAACGGCGCTCACACAACCGGAAGGAACTTCACATCTATGATGGTCTCACACCAGTTGTGTGGACCCGGAAGTGCTCGCTCGCGTTTTGGAGAATGAAGAGGAGTTCCGGCCAGGGGGCACTGGCAGGCGGTGTGTGCACGGGCCACGGGGTCGTCGCCATGAACCTCATTCCGGGTGCTGCAACAAATGATTGTTCTCTTTGTCGTCGCCTCGTGATCGATTCCACATCAGACCTTTACATGGTGGCGGCGGTTTTACGAGGCATATTCGAGGTACAAAGCCGGTGTTTCCCGTCCCTCTTGTAATCGGTTCATTCCTCGTCGACCTCGCACCCCCGTTCACAATGGCGGACCTGGCGGGAACTCCGTGCATGGATTGGACCGCGCCGAACACAGCGGCGGCTTTTTTAAGATGTTTAGGCAGCGATTGGAGCTCTACTTTGACACCGAACTCCTCCCTCATTTTTGGTCCTATCGAGGGGAAGCTTCACAGGTGTGTTCAGCATATCAGTCTCTACTAAAATGACCTTTTGGAATTTGCGATAGGTGACGTGGTTTGGCAGATATAAATAATTAAACGAAAATATTAGAAAAATTTTATAACTCTTGAACCGCTTCATTGATCGACGTGAAACTTCATATTATATTCGAGGTAATGAAGTGCCTCGACTATAATATAGCGACATAAATTAAAATAAATGTGTGTCACGTGGTCTGGCAGCCATATTGGATCAAAAAAACAGAAACTTTCAAAAATCGAAGAGTTGGCTCACACCAAGTTGACTGCGCAGAGTAAGTATTCTATGAATACCATCGAGTTGATGAATAAAGGAATGACGATTCTTGGTTGATTTGAACCTGAAGTTTTATATTTCCTAATATTTCACATTTATGACGACACATGAGCTGCATTATTTTA
The DNA here is from genome assembly GCF_964187855.1 of Myxine glutinosa. Classification (NCBI taxonomy): domain Eukaryota; kingdom Metazoa; phylum Chordata; class Myxini; order Myxiniformes; family Myxinidae; genus Myxine; species Myxine glutinosa. Next base: position 25,866,708 of record NC_136265.1, read on the forward strand.
TTATGTTGAACTAGATTTGTTAATTAACGACAGATACATTGTACATTCGTGTTTAATACACGGAGTGCGGGGTTTGCTTGGGACAGAATACTACAGCAGTCGAGTCGTCGTAGTAGAGTACCTTGCAGATGAATAACTTTGTTTACTGAGCTGGGACAGACTCACTCCTCTCTCCTCTTCTTAAAATGTCATCACTGAAAGCGCCGAGCAGCCATCTCTCTTCAGGACTGGTCTCCCACATCTACTGTTGCTGACGTCAACTCAACTTGGGAATTCTTCCACAGAAACCTGCTATCTCTCGTGGACAGATTTATCCCATGTCATCGTCGGTTATCCTCCCCTTCTTCCTCCTCATAGTACACTGAATCCTGTGGTGCCCCCAGGAAATGATGCAGCCCAGCAGCCACTGGCTGCATGCAAATAAATAATAATAATATCTCTCTGACTCTCTGGAAAATCCTCTTTATCTATCCTGATGACTCCACCCTCTGCCGTGACATCCCTCATCCTTCAGACAGGCAGGCTCCGTCCTCTTCCCTCTCTTCAGATATTGAATAATATCACAAAATGGTGAAGCACTTGGACTACAACTTTCAATCCTGACAATTCTCACACTGTCACCATCTCTCTACGAAAGGACCGTCTGGCAACCTCTCCATCTGCTTTCTCAACATTATTTTCAATACCATAATCAAACTCTTGGATTTCACAATGTGCCATGATCTTTGTTAAGCAGATCATGTTTATAAGCCTTCATCCTTCAAGGTTATTGGAATCTCCCACGATGAAGCTGAGTCCACAGGCCTATCACTTTCCCATCGCAGACAGATCGGTGGTTTCTGTCCTCTACCGCCTCCTTTCTGGTCTTGCACCCTCTGTTCTTTTCATACTCTTAACACTTCCCCACCCAGCTTTTTGCATGGAGCACACGGTCCGCCATCAACCCCCTTCTGGTGAAACTCCTAACATCCAGAATCACTCCTCACCTCCACTCATTCATTCCTCTTTTTCCCCACTTGTGGAACCAACTTCTACATTCTCTTCAATCTCATTCTTCCTTCCAGATCTTTAAGACAGCTGTTCACCACCATCTCAGATCATCCCCCATCCAAAGCCATAATCTTTTCTATCCCATTAATCCCCCACATTCCCCCCAACTCCCCAAAGCCCACCTCTGTCCTTCCTCAGATTTTGCTTCTGTATCCATGTTTTCCATCCCATGCATGTGGAGGACGTGACTTCATATTTTGAACACCACATGGGATTTTTCGACACCCGGTAACATCGCATTGTATGGTATTCATACGGTTTACATGTAACATGTTTATATGTTTTATACCCAGTTATTATCATGATATTTTTCCCACCAATCCATAAATTGTTGTAATTATTGAAATTGTGTGTTTGTTGCAGAATATTCCATCAACAGAAGCTGTGACTGAAGTTGAGCATGTGACGTCTGATAATGAGGTTTGTGTGCAAACATAACACCCATGACAGTAACACACTGAACACTCGTTCACAAACAAGAGGACAATGTTTCATGTGGACGGATCAACGTGGCCGATAAAGAGCCATGCTTCCCAACACCGAGTGAGGAGAGAGGGTGGAGGGATGTTGGGATTTGGGGTCGTGATTATATTGGATACTTGCAGGGATACCCGGCGTTACTCGGTGCTGTTCTCATCCTGTTGGTATTTTGACGAAATAAAAAAAAAAAAATCTATATTTTGTGGGGGCCTAAAACATCTCGCTGCACCCTCTAAGGAATGGGGTCAGGGGTCTAATGGGGTCAGGGTAAACAAACGTTTTGACACTATCGAGTGATTAAAAAGAAAATCTTGTATTTTATTTATTGTTGTTATTTATTTATGTTGTTATTAATCTGTTGTTTTATTTTTCAACACAAAACAGTGCATTCATTGGTTCGTGTACAAATTCATTACAAAGACTAATCCACTCTCTGAACAAATACAGCTGAGCTCCACAGTCTGTACCTTTAGCCAATGACTAAAATACATGTATCCATTCGGCAAATGCACAGACATATTGTGGTGAACCAGAACACATCTGATTGATTTTTCTCTATGACAAAGCACATGCATTGTACACGTGCCATGTTGAGGGACACATGCTCTTTGTTCCACATTGCTCCAAAACAAATATATATATATATATATATTGTTACGGATCCGGGGGACGGCACTCCCGTTAACAAGGGGGGGGGGGGGTTAATCCCCGTGTCCTGTTAAGCTGGCCGTCCGACCGGTCCTGGGGGTATGACGTCACTTTCCGAAGAAACTTTCCTTGTCAAATATAGGACAAGACGTCAAAGTGCGTCATCAGCACCTTCAATTCCGTTAGCAACGAAATACTCGTCCAGTCTCTCGCAAAAATCAACCGTCATCTGAACTCGGATTGAATTCACTCAAAATCCCGATCCTAGCGACTGCCATCGTGAAAATAAAACACCACACGTGAGCTCAAACACACCACACGTGACCTCGAACACACCACACGTGAGCCGGAACACACAGTCCAGCTCCTCGTCGCCACTGTAAAGTCCTTACGAGACCGATGGCATCACAAATCGAAGGATTCAGAGAGACAGAGCAAACGTCCAAACAGCGTTTTATTCCCGGAAGTGACGACACAGGAAAAAGCCCTCGGGGCGCTCAACCACTGATCTCTATAATAACTGGATGGGCGGAGACGCCTCATTGGATGATGCAAAACCGCCGCCATCTTGGAACCCCCAAAAAGAGCGATGCCTTGTACTAACTATACGATGACCGTCACCAAACACTGCACGCAAATGACAATAACTATTATTATAATAAACATAAAAGATATATAATATGATGTTTTATATAGCGCTTGAATCATACTTGAATATCAAAACGCTTTGGAAGGATATATTTTAGGCTTTTAGTGAGAACTGTCCAACTCACTTTGCGGATGTTCATTAGCAACGCATTCAAATACGTGTTTCATAACAGAACCAGTGCTATATTAAAACATAAATTGCACCTACTTCATATGGTGTATATAGTGTATAATTGTTATGGTTACTATAGGTTGTTTGTTCTTGCCAACTCCAGGTTATCCTCATTAATAATTGTCTAAGTTTCAGTTAAATGAGGAGGTGCATTTTGGTTTCTATTCAGCGTCAGATATCTGAAAATGTATCATAATGATGTATACATGGATTGAGAAGATGTTGTTATTCTGTGTATCCGAAGTGAATTACAAGGTTAAGTTCAGCTTAAAACGCCATTCAAACAAGCATTTTAACATACTTTTGAACAATCTTGGAAAATGCAGCAACAAAACTTAATTATTATTTATAACAAATTTATTGTATGATTTATTGTGCAAAAGAATTTGTCTTGTAGATATAGTACCAATACATCAAGAGCGAGATTCCAACAATTACAAAATGAAACAAAGTAATTACAAAACACATGTATAGGAATTATTAATAAATTTGGCAAGATGCAACTTTCACTGAAACAATAATAACAAACCCAAATATTTGTGCAAATAAAAATTACATGTGCAAAAATGATGTCACGATATTAACTAGGTAAGTAATAACAAACATATACAACATCCATGTCACATTTGACAGTATATAAACAGGACTTGTGGACATTAATGTTCCACAAAATACTGAAGTTCACAATGATGAACACTACATGGACGCAAACCACTGATCTCTATAGTTATTATAGAGATCAGTGCACAAAACACACAACTAGATTCAATTCACTGATGCTTGAACAGCACTAATCTTGACATTTGCTTTCGCACTTTTATCACCAGTAATAATTTCTGTGTGTTCTTTTCCCATGTGGAAAAGCTTTATTTTGCTGTAGCAGGATGAAGCCATGGTCACCAGCTTGTGGATGTGGTTGTCTTCCACTGCTGTATCGAACTGGTGCGAATGGAGATCAGGAAAAAGATTCAATGCAGATGAGTTTTTTAGTACACTCCTTGCCACTGCGGAACAGATTCCTTGACCTTGTGGAAGTTTTCCATCCGATATTTTCATCATACGTTGAAAACATTTCTCAGTTTCCATGCATACGGAGACGATGCTTGAGGATGCCTTCTCCAGGCCTCCACGGTCCTTAATGGCCACAAACTGGTGGCTCTCTACATTGATAGCACCCAATGCTTTCGTGCACTGCATGCAACTTGTTCTTTTCCACATCATGCGCACCACAAAACCAGCAATGTAGTTGACAGCAGCTTCTTTGTACTCTGACACCTCCTCAAAATTCGGTGTATCTGCATAATCATGTTCATCTGCAGTGGGATCTCTGATGAGCAGGTCATATTTTCTTGCCACGTTAACTGTGGATTGCTATACGTTGTCAATGTGGAGAACATCAGTTCTGTCCAAGATTGCACAATTTCCTGTTCCGTTCTTGACTGCATGTCGGACCAGAAGGCACTTATACGCCGCCTTGAACTGTCTCGCTGTGGGATTGTTGTTGAAGCCACCTCGTGCCCGTACAGCTGCAAAGAATAGTTCGATGTGATCCTGACTGAATTTGTATGTCAGGAGATATGTCAGAGGGGCATTTGGTGAATCAACAAGTTCAGAGAACAAGTTGATTGTGCTCTCCATGCTAACAATAAAACCAATGAACCCTGTCTTCCGAGGACCGAGATGCATCGGAGAGCCTGATCTATCTTTCAGACTGAGGAGGAATTTTTTGGCTCCTTCCATTATTTTCCACCATCTGTCTTTGTTGGTTTTCCTCATAGGTGCTTTGAAGCCTTTCCCAAGGGGATTTCTGCTGTTCAACACATCAAAGGCACTGTCGATGTGCCTGATAAATTCCACTGTCGCTTCACATCCCTTGAACTGTGGCAGTTGGAGACCCTCATTGCAGTATTGCAATGCATCAGCAACACTGGCACTGAAAACTTGCGCAGCGAGATTTACCTTCATCTTCTGCTTCTTCCACTGTATGTGAGCACTCCTCAGTTTATTTCCAAGACGAAGTCCTTCGGATTTTTGGAGAGCGTTCAACTCTTCAATGTACTGCCACCTTACAGTCCTGCAATCACTGGTCTGGAAAAGTCCACCGTCTGCCAATGCATTCCGCAACAGCTTCAACATGTGGCAGGCATCCAGAATCACATGCACTCTTTGGGTTGGATCAGCTGGATGGGCGAAAGATGGATCCAATGCAGTGACATCGATTTTTGCACCCAAACAACGCATCATGGCCAGGTGACAAGAAGATCCATCACATGTAAGCGAGATGGCTCGAACACCTGCCTCATGTAGACGGTGAAAGCATTCCGTGACAACATTAGCGCGGTGCTCGCCATTCATGGCAACTATGAGGAAATATCCCAAGGGTATTTTCCAAGATTCATTCACCGATACGGCCATGAACACCAGAGCATCTCTTGCCACCGGTGTAGAATCATCAAATTTCCCACTACCGATGTCGACATATCCATGGTATCTTCCATTGGCGAATTCAACATGCTTGCGAATTGCAATCTCATCAAACATGATGGCACACACAACCTCCTTCCCTTGGCTTGCGTAGTCTTTGGTGCGCATTTGTAGGGCATTAAATGCAGCCTTGGTGAAACCTGGATCTCCTTCGATGCCCTTGTACCATGACCTAATTTGACGTGGATGTGGCAAGGCCAAATCAAAAGACTCACATAGTCATATGCTTTACTGGAGTAAAACTGAAGAGTCATAGCAAATGATCTTAGTTCCTCTGGATAGGATGCAGATTTATTCGTATTGCTCAGAATTCTCTTCATGACTTCTTTTGGAATACCACTGAATGTTGTCTCCAACATTTCCGCACAATTTGTGGTGATCAAGTTCTTATCACGCAAAGATGTCACAACCACACTCATATCATTCACTTTTTGCAACAAACGCCTTGTTTTCTGCTTTTCAAGTTTTAGTTTCTTATTGCAACTTTGCAGCTGAGCACTGGCGTCATCCAATTTGTGTTTCAATTTTCTTGGAGATGCCATCGTGGCATAGGAGTGGTCTTGGTGGCACATGGACTCAGATGTTGGATCAGGCTGAGTGGACTCTGTGCTGGAGCCTGGTTCAGTGGTGCAGTCGTTCTTGACTTTGGTTTTTCTGCGAGTTGTAGCTTTCTGGAAATTAAATATTAAAAATAATTATATTCCAGTATATATCTATCCAGAACAACTTTACAAATGCTCTGGTGCTTTATAATACGAGCTGTACGAGATCAGGATCTCAAAAAACCTTAGAATCACATTTTGCGTAATATCTCAGGAACTAATTGACATAGAAACACAAGGCTGATTGCGTTGGAATCGTCTCAAGAAGGCATCCTGAGACTGCTGAAATCACATCGTCTTGTGTAATGCAGTGAAATCGATAGCAATTACATCAGCTAACATCAAATGACAAAAGACATGAAACTTAATTTGTTGTTGAAAATGTACTCATGAGATTATGACATTTGCATTTACCTTCTGAAGGTGGTCAGGAAATCCAAAAATGGTGGGAACTGCATTTGGCCTCAGACGAACTGTTTGACCAGTCCTGTCAAAACTGTCGTCTGTGAAATGGTCGGAACAGAGACGTGATCTTGAATTAGGTAGCCACTTGTCCCTCTTTGTGTTCAACACCCACCTCCGTAGCCTTTCTGGATCACAGTGTGGGAACCTGCATGCCAAATACATTCTGTTAACGTCATCCTTGCATTGGTTGACAGATGTTGTCATGAAATATAACAATAGTCGGTCATGATAAAATGAAAATGGGAATTCCCACACAGGGAGAACAAAATTTACTATAAACAATACTTGTCGGTTGACATAAAAATAAAAGTAAAATTTGAAATTATAGTCTGTATTTTTGTTTGCTGCTAGGCCAAAATTATTTTGTTCTTTGCCTGATTATCAACAGCAGTTCTGCGAGTTGAAGATCTGTTATAACAAGTTAGAACAGACCAGGGATAAACCCATGCAATTAAATATTTCCTGCTCTAATATGTGCCTCTGTGCGCTGATACATTGAGATCACTGTCAACGAGTCATTCCACAAATGAATAAACAGTCAACAATTACATTTCAGTGCATAAATTATACAATTGCTGGTCAACTTAGTCCTAGCGAACTAGCAGACCCGGGCATTGTCACTGTAAAAAAAAAAAACACCTTTAGAGGCCATTTTTCCCCGCAAGCGGGGGTTGGCCTTTTTCGGGAACCGTGGTTGTTGTTGTTTTTTGGTCCCCTTTTTGAAGCAATGTTTTACGGCCGGATGCCCTTCCTGACGCCAACCCTTTTTGCCGCCTTTAGCGACAAACAGGGAATTACCAGTGAACTGGTACTCAATTAGCCGACCTCGGAAGGATGACAGGCTGAGTCAACCCCCCTGGCGTTAATTCAGCGATCGACCGGGATTCGAACCCAGGATCCTGGGATCCTAAGCCGGCACCCTAGCCGCTAGCCCAACACCAGGGATTGTCACTGTCAATTTTGTCACATTGTCACTGTGCAGGTTAATATTTCATCAATGACAATTCACAATATGCGGTCCGCTAGGGCTACGTGAGCCTGACGACAAGGCCCGACAGACATTGAAAATCAAAGTCATGAAGAAAAAAATTTAAAACTTACTGATGGAAAGTCACTCCTTTCTCTCTTTTGTTGCGCTCATCGCGGTTTGTACAACCAAACGAAACCCACGCAGGCATCCTGTCGCTTGTCACAATAAAATTCTTAAAAGAGTTGATTTGCAATCCAAAATTACTATAAATATCTAGCTTTTATGGCAGCATTCACCAGGTCCGCAAGCACGCGACAAGTCGAATGAACGATTGTTTTGGGGGTGTCAAGATGGCGCCAGGTCACTTCCTGTTACCTCAACGAGAATAGGCCAATCACCATTAGTCCACCCATCCAGTTATTATAGAGATCAGTGCGCTCAACAGGTGGGAACCCGGAAAAGGATATGACATCACAGTATATTACAAGATCTGAATGTGGGATTCGGATGTGAGAATTATTTAATTATTACGTGTTTCTTCACCATTGAGTGACGGGGCTAAAAACGACACATAGCAGATATCTCAAAAGGTTATGTACGGATTTGGACGAAACTTGTGGGACAGGTTGGGTGTCTGACAAGGACGATTCGATTCGATTTTGGTGAAGATCTGAATATGGATTCGGATACGAGTATTATTTAATTTTGCTAATGATTCGTCACCATTGAGAGATTGGGCCAAAAGTGATATGTAACATAATATTTTAAAAAGCTGTGGATGAGTTATGCCTAAACTTGGGGGACGAGTTGGTTTGGCGACAACAACAAGGTGATTAGATTTTGGTTCAGGTCCGAATCCAGATCCGGCCTATCAGTGGGATACAAAAGTGAACCATTCAGCCTGGTGGAGGGATACGCTCTACCAAGTGCCGTTCTGGTTTGAATTGTGTTTGACCTGACACTGCAAATTGTCTTGTAAAAAAAAAAGTTTTCATGGTCGATGGTCGGTCATTAAAAATGTGGGGGAGGAATATATCCACTATGAAGATGCAATGATAAGAATTTTCATGTTATTGAGTTGAATGGTTGTTACTTTGTGTATTTCTTCTAGTTTGGAATTCCCAATTTGAAAATTCTCCATCGTCTTGGAAGTGGGGCATGTGGGACCGTCTGGTTTGCGCAGAATATGCTGACTGGAGCAGAGGTACGTACACGCGTGTAGTTCTACTTTTCACGGGAATGAAGAATGAAAGGTTTGTTGACATTTTCAGCAAATTTTGCTATTCGGGGTAAAAAATGAAAAAGATATAACAGCAAGATGAGAACAATCGGTCATGTTGAATTGTAAGTTTGAGTTTTAATACAGTGCTGTTAGTGTAAATTCAAGGAGATGAGCAAACCACATATGATGCTGTGAAAAACTGGGAATTTTTAACCCTCTCCTTTTCCCCTCGTGTGCTTTACCTCCCATTGGATGTTGATGTATAAGCACGTCCTCGAACTCACAAACTGCCTTCTCGAGCGCGATGGGATTCTTCTTCAGGTTTTTGCTGCAAACAATCTCAAATCTCATACGATGGTGCTGAAGAAGCTCATTGTGAACCAGACGTATGGTGGGGGTGGGGTTTGTGTGGCTGACAACAGGTCCATCCAATGGTCGAAGCTCTATGCATAAGCGGATCAGAGCATCACACAGTGCGTCATCACATTCGTTATCCACGGTGTGGTGTATGAGGTGCTGCATTCCCCTATGAGGAGTATCAACTGGCGGTTCATTTTTATGACATTAGTTGCAAAAGGCACACCAACAGCATCATGGGAGTCTCCAGCTGATTGTTTGATGATGGTGTGTGCTGCGCATTGCAGCACAGTGGTGACGACCAGACGTCACTTGTTTGGACTGACATAAATAGTTAAAAGAATAGATATAAATTACGTTTCCTTTAGAACTGTTAGACCTTTTTCAGAGCTTCACACCTTTCAAACCTTTTAATACCCCTTTGACACTTTTGACTCGTTTGACCTCTCGACCTCTTAATACAATTCAGACCCTTTAGTCCTTAAATTACACCATCGGAGACCCCTTAGATATTGTCGCATCCGTAGCAAGTGAACACCAGCCTTGGATGGATGAGCCGAACCAGCCTTAACTCCTGAGGCGACCTCCCGATTATGGCATTTATTGCGCGCGTGAAAGGGAAGAGACACGAAGCGTTTGACGACAGAAACACGGGTTTAATCCGAAACCCAAACCAATAAGACAAATAACATGCAACAATAAGGATTTATATTTTAAAAAAGGCACGCAAGGCAAAATAAGGCTGAGGTAAAAATGGTAACTTGAGGTACCTCCACGCAGTTACACAAACAAACGCAGTTACAAACACACACACACACACACACACACACAGAGAGGTAAGAAAATAAAAGTTGACGATCCGGCACACACAACTGGCCCCAAAATGGATCCTGTAGTATTGGAAGTTGGCGAAGCCTCAGGGCCACCAAGCGGGCAGCGGCAAAGAATGGTGGCAACGCCGTGCGTGCGAAGGCATGCCCGGGATAAGGCGAGTCATGAAGACGGCCCTCTTTGTGTCTCCTCCACTTCGGAAAAGACAGGGCAGCCTCCAGCCATTGGACGTAGTTCGACTTCTCTATTTTTGGGTGGGGCGGGGGGGGGGGCAAGGGCTTAAAATTAATAATAATACCGTGGTCTGACTTCTAGGTAGCTGGGTCTGACTTCCAAAATTACCGTTTGTTAGTGTAGTTACAATGTACGTGAAATCATAAATGCAGTTTACATTCATTATTGTTACCCACGTTTAAATACGGGATGTTTTTATCTTAATTGTAAACTACTGAAAAAATAAAGGTGGGGGCATTGCTCCCCCCTGCCCCTCCCCAAACTCCGCCGGTGCCTCCAGCCCACCAAAGAGCCCACCAGTCGAAGCTCCCTCACGATCCCGTCGCACCAACCACTCTTTTCAACCAGAAACGATCCCGTCGCACCAACCAAAAATTAACCGTGAACCCTACTCTAATTAACATGGCATCATCCCCCGTATGATGACATTTAAACACAACCTTAAGCTAAGCTACATTTTTCCTACTTAGTACATCAAAATGCTCCTACACGTCACACGGCCCATACTATTTCTATATAATTCCACCTTTCCTGCTGTATTTTCTTACTTAACCCAATAATCTTAACAGTATTTTAAGACCCTTTCGACCCTTTAGATCCCTTCATACCTTTTCAACCTTTACCCTTCACACCCTTTCAAACGTTTGCCCTTTAGACCATTTTATGCTTCATTTGCAATCAATTAGCTTTCATCCTTCCATTTATATGCCACACAAAATACACCAATACATCCCCAGTGAGGGTCTGCAATATCTGATTGCGTTTTCTACTTATTTAACTGAAATAACCCTGGAAACACTTTTCTCACAGGTGGCTTTGAAAATAATCCATAAAGACGATGCATCGGATGCACAAAAGGAAAGTGTAAGTCAATACTGTAATGATGTGTTATTTCATATGTACACTACAAGTCAAAAGTTTTAGAACACCTCAATTTTTCCAGTTTTTATTGAAATTTATGCAGTTTAATGTCTCAATGTTCTCTGAAATTAAGCATGGAACAAACAAACAATTGGAGACAAAAAAAAGAAATCAAAGAATCATTTTGTTTAACAAAATTTAATTTAAAATTTTGACTCGGCAAAGTAGCCACCTTTTGCAGATATAACCACCGAACACACTGGCATTCTTTCTCCAATGGAAATAAAATATTGTTCGGGAAGTTCTTCAAGAAAGGGAAGGATGGGGAGGACGAAAGGTTTTTTTTTTTTTTTTTTTTTGTATACTGAATCGAGGCTCGTGAAAGAGCTAACATTTATTTCACAAACAAATCAACCAGACAAACAAAATATTTAAAAAGAGGGAGCGGCAGACAAGATGGGGAGAGGAGAAGCACACAAACATAACATTTGAGAGCAGGGAGATGTGTGGGAGGGAGAGGGCATGGGGGGAGGAGGTGTGGGAAGGGGTGGGGGGTTTCTGAACGCTTTGGTTTCAACAGCGTGAAGACGAGCAAGGTGTGAGGCAGGAGCACCAGCCCAGAGGGGAGAGCAGTATTCCATTGAGCTGCGGATGAAAGCCTTGTATGTGGTGAGGAGCTCAGGTGTGCCAAGGAAGGACTTCACACGACGGAGAATGCCCAGTCGGCGACTGGTTTTGCAGGCCAGATTTGAAATGTGGTTTTCCCAGGAAAGATCATGGCAGATAGTGAGACCCAAAAGCTTGAGTGACAGAACTTCTTGGAGAGGATTATTCAGAAAGTGGATGGGAGGGTTGTCCAGTCGGTCTTTTCGGAGAGACATCGTAAGAGTGTGAGATTTGTCAGGATTGAAAGACATGTTCGACTTGTTTGCCCAGTCTGTGATTTTGTCCAGGTCTGCAGAGAGTGATGAGGCTGCAGACTGCCGATCTGAGGGATGAAGAATGGAACGACAGAGAGTAGAGTCATCAGCAAAGAGATAGAGAGGATTTTCAAGAGAGTCAGAGAGATCATTGATGAAGATCAGAAAAAGCACAGGGCCGAGAACACTGCCTTGGGGAACTCCAGCCTGAACAGGAAGAGGAGATGAGAGAAACCCATTCAGGGCCACACGTTGACTACGACTGGAGAGGAAATCCGCCAGCCATGCGTGGAGATTTCCATGGATACCAAAGGAGGAGAGTTTGTTGAGCAGAGCGGGGTGCCAGACCGTATCGAAGGCACGTGATATGTCAAGGGAGACAGCTCTAATTTCCTGTTTGGCATTGGAGAGGATGGGCAAGGAGGGAGATTTGGAGGGGAGGGGCAAGGGGGGAGTTTAGGAGGGGAGGGGCAAGGGGGGAGTTTAGAAAGTGGATGATTAATGAAAGATGAACATTAATAACAAATTGGGTTTATTGTGATATTCAAGTTAGCGATCCGTTTAAGAACGATGGAGGAGGGGTGGAATGAATGAGAATTTAGAGCATGTAGTGAGAAAGAATTATAAGAGATTGAATATTTTTTTGAAATGGAATGAGTTGAGTGCCTGAAACAGGTGAACACAAGGTCGAACTGTCTGGGTTCGATTATGATTTAACCAACGAGAAACTTTCAGACTGGTTCTTCGTGGGCACGATGTTGCATCAAGGAACCTGGTGTCCCCCAGGAGGAACCTTAAGGAAATTGAAAGGAGCCTTTTAAATCGGATGAAAAACAGCGTGTTGTAATAAACCACAGAAATACAACACTGCAGGGGAAAGTTTAAACATATTTAAACAGAACCGTGAAGAACAGTCTTATATTCACAAAAATACCAACAGGGAGAAGGAGCCTTGAGGGACAACCATGAGTCACTTGAACAGGGCAAAAGGTGGAAGGCAAGGCGATAATGGGGGCGGGCGGGACAGCGCATGTGGACAGAGGCGCACGATGGGACAAAAGCACACGAGGAGAAAGGGAAATGTTTTTTTGGGGGGAGGGGATGGGGGTTACAACGTTAGACAAAGAGTAGATGTTCGGGAAGTTTGGGGGAGAAGGGAAAATCAAAAATCCTCGCAAAAACAGCGAAGGAAGGAACAAACTTTGATGGGGGAAGCCTGAGGCAAGGCCGCACACGCGCGGCAAACATGAACGATTAATTTATGAAAGATAAACACCGAGAAACTTCCAAGGGGCACACTATAGGTTCACACACCGAAAGATAAATACAGTTTCGACAAAACGTAATTGTGAACAGTGACTTAACTTTGAAAACGTGGAGACCGGGTAGAGCTTCGAAAATCCGTGACGTCGTCTCCAAGATCTCCCTTGACAATCAGTCATTCCAAAGTCATGTGGGCTTTATTTCAGTAACTCGCAAAGGTGCCTGGCGTTACTGGGCAATGCAGTCGCTTCGCTGATGGGAATATTAAGAGATGGGCAAGAGACAGGAGGGAGATGGGGGCGCGGAGAGAGGAGGGGAGGAAAGGGGAAAGGGGGGAGGGGATAGGCAGTGAGAGGAGGGGCAGGGGAGAGGGAGTGAGAATAGGGGTCGGGGGTGGGAGTGAGAATAGGGGGAGGGGTTGGGCAGTGAGAGGAGGGGGAGGGGAGAGGGAGTGAGAATCGGGAGAGGGGAGAGGGAGTAAGAATAGTGGGAGGGGAGAGGGAGTGAGAATAGGGGGAGGGGAGAGGGGGTAAGAATAGGGGGAGGGGATGGGCAGTGAGAATAGGGCGAGAGGATGGGCAGTGGGGGGAGGGGAGAGGGAATGAGAATAGTGGGAGGGGTTGGGCAGTGAGGGGAGGGGAGAGGGAGTGAGAATAGGGGGAGCGATGGGCAGTGAGGGGAGGGGAGAGGGAATGAGAACAGGGGGAGGGGAGAGGGAGTGAGAATAAGGGTAGGGGAGAGGGAGTGAGAATAGGGGTAGGGGATGGGCAGTGAGAATAGGGGGAGAGGATGGGCAGTGGGGGGAGGGGAGAGGAATGAGAATAGGGGGAGGGGTTTGGCAGTGAGGGGAGGGGAGAGTGAGTGAGAATAGGGGGAGTGAGGGGAGGGGAGAGGGAATGAGAATATGGGGAGGGGAAGGGCAGTGAGAGGAGGGGGAGGGGAGAGGGAGTGAGACATGTAAATTAATTGTCACCATCTGGTGTAGTGATGATGTTGAGCTGTGTTTAGTTTTCATCTTGTCTAAAATACATGCCCACATCTTTATTCACAGTTTCACAAAGAGGTCCGAATTCTCCAGAATCTCTCTCATCAGAACATCGGTGAGTTCATGGCACTCATTATATAACAGCTGAGAAAGGACATTCACGTCGTTTTTATTACATTCGTCATGAGCTGCTAATTGTTTGCACCAAATCACAACACCTCTGCAGCTGGTGTTATTACCTAGAAAAAGATATCATCATCTTTGTCCGAAATATAACCTCCACCAATAAAACTAATCCACACTTGTGAAAGAGCTCCATTGGAAGTTTAAATGCTGATCTCATGACTTGTTTCTACAATTTTACCTTCTGTCCACAGTGCGACTTATCGACTATGGAGAAAATGACATGGTCTTTTACATTGTCCTTGAGTTCGCAGCGAAAGGTTCGTTTTCATCTCGTGATTGACGACATATTGAAGTCCACAAAAATGGAGAAAAAAACATTATGTTGCAGTCTTTCCAACATTTTCCTGTCTCATTTACAGTGATTCTTTAACTTCTCAATGTTTATTTTGTTGTATTTTTACCTCCGGCACCGAAGCTGGATGGAGGTTATGTTTGGATGGATGGATGCAAAAAGCGATATATAACATAGTTAAACAAGAACGGCACTCTTCGACGTCACGACATCGACTGATATGCCTCCGCCCACATTATTACATCATCATAATACTTTTATCAAATTTGATTTAAATCCATTCAGCTGTGCTCCAGTTAGCACATTTTTACCTGACATGACAACTGACCTTTGACCTATTGACCCCAAAATTTAATCATTTAATGTTTACATCATTATACATACCTGTACCAAGTTTTAATTTAAAGCCCTTCAGCTGTTCACAAGTTCTCACATTTTTACCTGACAAGACCTGTGACCTTTGGCCTTTGACCTCGGCACCCCCAAAATCTAATCGGTTAATCTTTACATCATTATACATACCTGTACCAGGTTTGAATTAGATCAGTTCAGCCATTCTCGAGTTATAGACCTATCACAGACTTTGACCTTTGACCTCTTGACCCCAAATTCTAATCAGTTAATCTTTACAACATTATACACTACCGGTCAAAAGTTTTAGAACATCTCAATTTTTCCAGTTTCTATTGAAATTTATGCAGTTTAATGTCTCAATGTTCTCTGAAATTACGCATAGAACAAATAAACAATTGGAGATAAAAAAGAAATCATAGAATCATTTTGTTTCACAAAATTTAATTTAAATTTTTGACTCAGCAAAGTAGCCACCTTTTGCAGGTAAAACCACCGAACACACTCGTGGCATTCTTTCTGCAATGGAAATCAAATATTGTTCGGGAAGTTCTTCCCATCACTGTTGCAGAAGTTCCCACAAATGTGTTGCACTTGTAAGTTGCTTTGCTTTCACCTTCTGTCCAGTTCATCCCAAACCAGGTCGATGGGGTTTAAGTTTGGAGACTGTGCTGGCCATTCCATGATTTGAAGCCTACCGTCTTGTTCTTTTCCTCGAAGTTAGTTTTGACATAGCCTGGAGGTGTGTTTAGGGTCATTATCTTGCTGTAGCATGAACCCATGACCAACTCGGCGTATACAACAACAACAACATGCATTTTAAAGGCCATTTTCCCTGCAAAAGCGGGGGTTAGCCTTGCTGTCCCCATGACAATCTTCTCCATTTTGCCCTATTTTCTGCATCTCTCCTTGTTAACTCCCTTGCGCGCATTTCTTCTTCCACCATCTTTAGCCAAGTCTTTCTCGGTCTTCCCCGTCCTCTGCTTACTTCTACATTCATTTCCATCACTCTTCTCAACCAGTCACTTTCATCCTTCCTCAACACATGACCAAACCATCTCAACCTGTTCCTCTTCACAGCATCAATCACAGGCTCTATTCCCATCATCTTTCGCAATTCATCATTTGTCTTCCTCTCTCTCAACGATACTCCACACATCCACCGAACCATTCGCATTTCCACCCTTTCCAACCTTCGTTGCTGCTCTACGTTCATTACCCATGTCTCGCTCCCATAAATCATAACACTTCTCACACATGCAGCATACACCTTTCCCTTCAGCTTCAACGACACTCCCCTCATCATCAGCATGCCACTCAATTCCCGAAACTTCTTCCATGCACATCTCACTCGAGCAACCGTTGCCGAGTCGGATCCACCTTCTCCATTCAGCATGTCTCCGAGGTAGCAAAATGTTTTCACACCTTCCAGCTTCACGCCGTCTCCAAGATCCAACTCAACATTTCCTCCATCTGCAGCTCCCTCTGTGCACACCTTACATTTGAATGTAGCTGCCACACTGGTTAATGACCCTCTCAGACCACTACATTTTTGATGAACCCACTCAGCGCACATTGTACATTGAATGGAGTTCACTCCGACACCCTTCCTACACACAGCACAGGGCCACTTCCCAGTTCTTTCCACCTCACCACATGCTTTACCACTTGCCATAACCTTCGTCTTTCCGATATTCACCTTCAGACCTTTTGTCTCCATACATTCCTTCCACGTGTTCATCTTTTCCATCAGTCCATCCATACTTTCCGCAATCAACACTAGATCATCTGCATACAACAACTCCCACGGTAAACCCTCCTTTACGTTCTGAGCCAGCACCTCCATCACAGCTACAAATAGTAGTGGACTTATTACCGACCCCTGATGCACTCCCACCTTCACCTCAATACCAGAGGGTATTGCATGGTGCTGCAAAATGCTGTGGTAGCCCTTTTTGTTCAGGGTGCCAGTCATTCTGTGCAAGTCGCCGACTGGATCCAGCAAAAGAGCCCCAGACCATCACGCTTCCTCCTCCATGTTTGACAGTTGGTGTCACACACTGAGGAACCATCCTTTCGCCTCCTCGACAACGAACAAAACCCCTGCGTGATGAACCAAAGATTTCAAATTTTGATTCATTGGTCCAGAAATCCTTCTTCCAGTCTTCAGTAGTCCACTGGCGGTGTTTCATGGCCCAGGCAAGCCTCTTTTTCTTATTTTGCCATCTTAGCAATGGCTTTCTTACTGCCACTTGACCTGTCAAACCTGCAGCTCAACGTCTTCTCTTCACAGTTGAAACTGAGACTTCCTTACTTCGACCAGTGTTAAGCTGTGCTTGAAGCTGTTGTCCTGTGAGCTGCCTATCACGCAAGCTGTTGACTCTCAAAAACTTGTCTTCTGATTCTGTTGTGGCTTTGGGTCTGCCAGACCTCTTCCTGTCAGAGTTTCCTCCAGTTTACAATATACGACTTTCTGTAGTGCAATATTGTCCAAATAATGCTTCAGAGGGTGTAATAACAGTCTGTTGCAATACTGCTTTTATACAGACAGGGGGTTTGTAATCAAGTAATCAGCAGAGGTTGGGACACCTGTAGGAATTGTTTGCATCAACTTTCAAGGTTTAATTTACTTACATTGCTGCAGAACAGTTGTAAGTTGTTAACCCATTACTTGTTCCCTGACGAAGGCGTTTTTTTACAATATAACTGTGCAATTTACATTATTTTCCCGTTTTTGCAAACCTAAACTTTTTTTTTTTTTTACCTCGAGCAGTTTTCTGTTTCCCTTTGTACCATTTCAGGTTATTCACTGGACATTAAACTGCGTAAATTTCAATAAAAACAGGAAAAATTGAGGCGTTCTAAAACTTTTGCCCGGTGGTATACATACCCATACCAAGTTTGAATGAGATCACTTCAGCCATTCTCGAGTTATAAACATATTACAGACTTTGACCTTTGACCTCTTGACCCCAAATTCTAATCAGTTAATCTTTACAACATTATACATACCCGCACCAAGTTTGAATTTCATCACTTCAGCCGTTCTCAAGTTATAGACCTATTACAGATTTGACCTTTGACCCCAAAATGTAATACGTTAATCTTTACATCATTATATATGCCTGTACCAAGTTTGAATAAGATCACGTCAGCCGTTCTCAAGTTATAAACCTATTACAGACTTTGACCTCTTGACCTCAGAATCGAATCAATTAATCTTTACATTATTCCACATAATTGTACCAAATTTGGTCAGAATCCCATCACTGGTTCACAAATTGTTGCGGTAACAGTATTTTTACCTAACATGACCTCTGACCATTGACCTCGTCACCCCAAATCTATTCTGTTTATCTTTACCTAATTATACATACCTGTGCCAAGTTTGACTAAGATCCCTTTAGCCGTTCTCAAGTTATCGCGGGAACAAAAACCTATAACGGACGGACGGACAGCCGGACGGACAACCTGAAAACATAATGCCTCTGGCGACTTTGTCGGCAGAGGCATAAAAGGTTGCGGACGAGTTATGACAAACCATGGTGGAAGAGTTGGTGAGGTGACAAGAAGAAGCCGATTCGATTTTGGTTCAGGTCCGAATCCAGATCCGGCCTATCAGTGGGATAGAAACCATCAACTGTTGAGCCTGGCGGAGGAGGAATGCGCTCTTCCGAGTGCCGTTCTAGTTCGTTATTTTTCCTTCCATACCCATTCCTTATCTGTCTGTTTGTGAACGGGATATCTCAAAATGTTGTGTGCGGATTCGGACTAAACTTTGTGAACAGGTTGTGCGAGGTTTGTGTGGTATATTATTACCACACACTTCCTTCCCCCATTCCTCTTATCTTCCCCCATCCAAAACCTTGATCTTTTCTACCCCCGTTAATCCACACCACATCCACTTTTTTGAAATTCCGACTTCTTTCCTGGAAGTCCAAGCAGTGTCCATGTGTTTATACCTCTCCCATCACCCCCCCCCCCCCCCCTTCCCGTGCCTCCTCCCCTAAATCCCTCTCCCTCCCACAGATCTCCCGATGTGCCTGTTCTCTCTCTACTGTTGTACTTGTGTGCTTCCCTCTCTCTCCCCATCTTGTCTCCCGCTCCCTTTATTGTATGTTTTGTGTGTCCGTTTGTTTGTTTCTGAAAAACACACTTTGCACTTTCATCTCTTACTGTGTAGGTATCCTCATATTTATCTCTGTACAACACGTGTGTTTCATACGTTTCACCTCCAGGTTCTCTGTGTGAGCTATTGGATGAGCCAGAAGGGGTGACGGACAGCATGGCAAGATCCATCATTAAACAGGTGAGGTAACATGAAACAGGTGAACACAAGGTCGAACTGTCTGGGTTCGATTATGATTTAACCAACGAGAAACTTTCAGACTGGTTCTTCGTGGGCACGATGTTGCATCAAGGAACCTGGTGTCCCCCAGGAGGAACCTTAAGTTTAGGATCCATCTGCGAGCATTAGCTGATGGATGTTTAATCTCACATGGTCTCTGGATTCTTGGCCAAATTGCAAATTCCTGCCCTCGTTTGTCGAGGGGAATTGTACCAACAGCGTCGACACGAATCAGTTATGATGTTCAAATTTGGGATCGAATCCGTGTTGCATTACACACAACCGAAGTACAACTGTGGTGACGTGATGCCAGCTCTCCCATCTGTTCGCATTCACCTATGGATGTTAAAGATTGCACAACACCTTTCAAAAAGAGTCGAACATTGAGACCCTGAACAAACTCTCCGTTCCTGCCCTAAAGGAAGGGGAGGAACACTGCATGAGTGCTGTTACTTTAGCCTCAGCAAGTACGCAACCACCACCCATGTGCTACCTGTGAGAAAGCACAATATGGGATTTGATGTGGTACACCTGCTCCACTCTTTTCCTTCCACACCCATCAGGATCTCAAACTTTTAGCGGAAGATTTTGTGAATGATAAATTGTGCAATGAGTTGAATGAGTTGTTTGTTGTTTATCAATGAGCTGTTTTCTGACACTTTTATTCATTCTTTCACTCAGGCTGTCGATGCATTGTCTTACCTTCATGAGAAAAAGATCTGTCACGCTGATATCAAGGTAATCTCGTGAGTTGATCATCACTGTTACTCGTACCAGGTAGACCGACCAAAAGACCCACCGATCATCCGTCCATGTACTATTGTGTCCGTGATATTTGAAAAACCGTTGAACATTGAGCTTTCATATTGGAAATATCTATTCCTCATGACGTCATCTCAACCTTATTTTATCACGAGCTGTGATTGCTCGAGTTCTGTTGCCATGGCAACCATCTCGGTAATTTGGCTTATGTACGATATCTGCGATGGTCTTCTTACCTTGTTTCTTATTAAATAGTGTGTGTGTGTGTGTGTGTGTGTGTGTGTGTGTGTGTGTGTGTGTGTGTGTGTGTGTGTGTGTGTGTGTGTGTGTGTGTGTGTGTGTGTGTGTGTGTGTGTGTGTGTGTGTGTGTGTGTGTGTGTGTGTGTGTGTGTGTGTGTGTGTGTGTGTGTGTGTGAAGAATCAGCTCTTCGTTTGCAAAAGAAGTCCACAAATAGCCTGAAAAATGGCGCAGCTTTATTAATAACCAACTTATACAGATCCGGAGGAGGCCGACGTCTACAGCAATCTACAGCAAGAACATGCCACGTCAAGCCTTCCTGAAAACACATTGATTCCCAGTCCATTTATATAGGGACACGTTTTATCAGGAAATCTCCGAGGGAACAAACAACACTGGGAGAGGTTCCTCCCACCGTTATCATTCGGGGGAGTCAGCCTTTCCTTTATCATTTGGACCAATTGTTTTTCTGGGCTCCGAGAAAACAGAACTGTAACTCACAATGAGGAGAGTGTATGCTTAGCCAAACAAACCCATATATTTTATGGGTTTGTGTACATGAGTAATCCAAAGCATGTTTATACAGAGTCATGCGTTGCTGAGATTAAAACAAAATATATATGGTTAACGATCATGTCATTCTACTAGCATTACGCTAAAACAAGCGCATGTGGGCGTGGTTTTACGACCAGCCTCGAAAAAAGCACACGTATACAATTTGTTCAGCAAGACCTCATTTTAAGCTTTTCCTCATCCAAAACTAAAACGAAGCAAAAACCCTTTATTTACTTTATGAAATAGCATTTTTAGACATCATATAAATCATAACACATTAGCACCCAACGTCTATAACTGAACTTTAGGCAATAACAAATCTACTACTTGACATTCCTTCCTCTTGTCTCGTCGAGACAAAGTATCTTAAGAGACAACGTGCCACATCGGGCTTTATTGAAAAATAATTGTGTAATGCGGGTATTGAAAAAATAATTGTGTAATGCGGGTATCTCCCAAGGGCATATCGTGCGCCCAAAGCGCCTCGCCCGTGCATTTGGCGAACGTGTCGTGTGGTGCGTGCTCGGAGCCTGAGGGCTCAAAACATGAAAGTTCATTAACGTTTCGGATCCACAACGAAGACGTCTGGTCCAGATGAGGTTCTGCTCCGCCAGAGGGTGCATCACTTCCCCTGCGGAACTGGCTCCCCCCACCCTTTGCAGACGCAGTCCTTGCAGATCTTCGAAGTTAATCAACGGTCATGCCCATGAGGTCCCTCACGTGTTGCTGTTCTGGGGAATACAAAATGTCGTCAGTATCTTGTGTCTCAATTTCCTGGTCAGGGTACAGAGCGTAAAAATCCGAATCCGAATCACTTGAAGCAAAGAGATCCGCAACATGTGGATCAAAGAGATCCGAAACATTTGGATCAAAGAGATCCGAAACATTTGAAGAAAAGAGAGGGACTTCCTTTATGTCAAAGTCTCCCATGGGCGCCTGGTCGGCTTGCGGGTCTAGGACATCCGCGTCGGGTCCCTCAACCGCCAGACCCAGTGTCGCAATCAGATCCATAGTTGGGTCGGAAGGGGGCGTGCAGCTGTCCGCTTGTAATACATAAGCAGCGTTAGCCAGTACACGCAAGGGGTTTATAGCACAAGTATCACAGTCATCACATACACCGTTACAGGCAGCAGCCAGTTCCCACATGGGATCCACACAAGTATCACAGTTGCCACAAAATTCAATGCAATTTTCTGGAGCGCCGGTCGCAACTGCCTTGTTGAAGGACCCGTTCAGGTCGACGGCCTCTGTGGTCAGAGCCATAGTAGTGGGGGGGCCAATGTTTTCCCGTTGAATTCAAATGTTAATTTGTGGACACTGGTTGGGTTGTCTTTAGGGATGATAGAAGTTGTAGAAAAAATATGTCTCCATTTTTTTCAAGTTCTTTATAGCGGCCATTTTGGATTATCAAAATGGCGTTTGTTGAAAACCGAAATTGTCATTATCTTGGCTTCTAAATGACCTAGAGTGTTAATTTTGGTGTCCAAATGTACATATTTGCGGATACTTAATCCAACAAACACACATTTATACACCTACATATGATCAAAAGGGTTCTTATGGCAGCCATCTTGGATTTTCACGCACTTATGCCAACACATATATATATTTTTTTCCATCATTTTCACTTCTAAATCACATAAAGGCTGGACTTTAGTGTTCAAATGTACACTTATAATGTCTTTGTGCAATATTTTTAGTTGGCAGTGTTCATTGTTACATTGAAGGATCTCCATCCTCCTCAGCATCAGTGTTATCGATTCCCATGGGGCGCTCCTGACCCGTGTTACCACACACCTCTTCATCTGCCCCACACATACACATCTCAGAACAGTTGAGATGCTGAGACCTGCATGAGCAGTGAGACATGCATTGGGTCTTCTTGCAGTTACATTTGATTAGATGTGTGATGGCAGCTGGGGCTGGAGGGTCCTTGGTTGTGATGGGCACCAGCTGATCTCCTTCTGCTCTCCATCCATGTTCTGTTGGTTGTGGAAGCTGGGGGTCCGGTACATCAGCCTGATGCCACACCATGGCCTGGAAATGTGCACGAGCAATGGCTTCATGTAAAGCTCCCCGTGTTGGTGGCAGCTTCTGTGCCTCTAGCTGTTTCTTGGTAAACAGTCTCCACCTCAGCTTGCCCACATCCACAACTGTAGTACGAGGCTCATACAGCTGGCATACAAATGCCTCAATGTCACTTTCTGTGTCAGCTCTCAGCTCCTCAGAGGCCCCAAGGTCATGAAACGCAGATACCACCTCAACAGAGCACCTATTGAGGGCTTGCCAACATGTGAGCTTTCCCTTGCCGGCAAACCGACCAGTCTGGTCTGCTCCCGTGAATGCATGGAATCCTGGTAGGGCTGCAGCCTTCCTGACACCAAGTTCATGTACTATTGGTTCCAGTGAGATTTGCCTCTTCTTGTTCCCCACACCCGTGATGAAGTATGTGTCTTTGCATAGTTCATGGTACCGGTGGAGTGCTAGGATGAATACATCAGTATCAGGTGACTGAATGTACAGCTGTGTTGCACCTCTTCGGACGGCATCTAGACTGTGAAGAAAGATCCTCGTATCAGCCTCCTCCTGGGAGCTACGGAGATGCTGTACATCCATGCAGTTGGAGAAGACATCCTGCCTTGAAGTGACGATGAAGACCTTGGTAGTCCCCTCAAAGTGACACAGAGCTTTCTTTGCCAGATAGACAGTTAGCTCATCTTTGGTGTTGGTGTGCGACAGGAACTGTTTTGCTGTCAGTTTCCCAATCGGGGTGCTGTCTTGAACGTGGTAAGCAGTGGGCGGCTTGCCACCTTGGCGCCTCTCCCGTGTGGCCTCTTTCAGTGAATTTGGCAGATCATATCGGTCAAACACGAGGTGGACTTCATCATACCCGTT
Organism: Myxine glutinosa; assembly: GCF_964187855.1. Classification (NCBI taxonomy): domain Eukaryota; kingdom Metazoa; phylum Chordata; class Myxini; order Myxiniformes; family Myxinidae; genus Myxine; species Myxine glutinosa. The sequence continues at coordinate 25,890,527 of NC_136265.1, forward strand.
GGTCTTGCAGTCCAGTGTTGCATTGAAATGGCCAGCCCACTGGGCACATGTTTTGACCCATTGTGGCTTACCCATTGCTTGCACTAATGCCATGCCGTCTATGACAGTCACCTTCTTGGGAGGGGGTGGAGTATGTTCAGGATTGTCGTCGTCTGGCTGCTGACCAGTGCCAGTTGACTTCTTGGGTAGATCTTCTAGGATGCCCATGAGCTTGCTTTTGTCTGTGCATGGTAGTAGTGTCCCAGCCATTGCAAAGAGGGTTCGTGGAAGCGCGGTGAATTCATATTGACCTATGGCATCCTTCAAGTTGATCTCTGGTCGTGAGCGGGCCACGATCAGCATGCGCGCAAACAGTGACCTGTCGTCTTTCAGCTCTACAACCTTGTCTGCCAGTTTGTGCTTCACAGCTTTCCTGGCACTCTTCCACATCTTCAGTTTGACCTTTCCCATTCTGGCCCAAAGGTTGATTTCATTTGTGTTGATGCGCTCTGCAACAAACGTGTTATACGCTTTCTGACCAATCTCATCTTGGTTGCAGACATCCTTCTGTACTTCAGCTGGCATCACCACCTTGGTGATGATAGTCGTCAGGTCTTCACCCTCATGCGTCATGGGATTCATGGACTCTCTGATCACATTCTTCAGTCGACGAATGTTGTCTTCCTGCCGAGCCCAGACTGTGGTTGATAGGTCGTGGTGCTCCTTGCGTGTAGCTGATTGTGAGCCAGCCATCTGACGGGCTTCTTCAGCAAGCCTACTCAGCTCTGGTGCTGTCAGAAAGAACCTTTCGCGGGCACTGGCATTCTGGGTAATGCCCACAATACCCCCTGTCACCTTCATGATCCTGTTGATGTGCTCCAGTGCATGGTCCACACCTACAGCACAGAAGGGGATTTCATTCTTATGGACACTGAAGTTCCCATCCATGAACTCTTGGTAGATCCCTGGATCTGTCATCTTCAGGGCCTTCATCTCTGCAAGGTACCGGGGAGTCAGCCTGGCATATTTCTGTTTGTCATGTGCAAAGAAGTATATGCACATCTCATCCAGTGAAGACAGGTGAAGCTCAAATTGTCCATCACGGGTGGCACGGATGAATGTGTATATCAGCATTATCATCCGCATGTAGTGTCGCACAAACTTGAACAGTGGACTCTTGGCTTCTTTCCTCTCATCAAACTTTGCCATGGCCTCCAGGACTTCGTTTGACTCGAGGACAGCTAGCATGTTGTTCTGCGCGCTTGTCATCTCCTCTCGGTTGTGTAGATGACAGCTCTGGGCAACCTGTTGTGCTGACTGGGTACATGGGCCCCTCAGATGGGGATGCTCTTGGAAGAATTCGTCCACATAGAGGTCGAAGAGGGCTTGGACAGTGGTGATGTGGGCCTCCAAAGCCCTCTTCATGTGCTTGGCTTCCAGTATTTGTCTGGTCGTTGTTGGGCCATAGATATCAGCCTCAGACCAAGCCTCGTCAAGACCACTGTCCTCTATGGCATTCCCAGCAGCCCTCAGTGCAGCCATCACAGTGTGCATCTCCCCTAGTCGCAGTACCCACTTGCCTTTGCAGTCATCTCTGGTCATCTCCAGCTGTTTGGCTCGCTCATACAGGGCCATGTCTAAGGTGATCACTGTCTTCCTATCGGGACCCATGACCATGCAGTTGATTTGCTGTGTCTGTTTCAAGACTGTTATCAGTGTTTGCCATTCATGGGCTGGTGCTGCTACCAATGGCAGGGCGTTGACCTCTGTCAGAGGCTTCGAAGAGGAGAGCAGTGAGTTGTAGGCTGTCCAAGTTGGGATATCGTGATGCTTGATCCTACTGCCAGGTGGTTGTTTTGGATCGTGGACGAGTGACCCAACAGGGTCAGCATGCTGGGGTTCTGCAGCTTGCAGCTGGTCATCTGGTGGGATGATGTCGTCTTGTACGTCCTCAGCTTCAGCTGTTCGCATGATTGTGCGTGAAAGTAGCCACACTGTGTCCGTCGCAGAGTACGGCTTGGTGACATCTGGGTTTGACCGTGTCTTGAAGCTATACGTGGTACCTGTGGCAGATTGTTTGTTTGGTGCTTGGCAAGGAACAAAGTCTGGAGCAGTCAGAACCTTGAGTGAGCGGTGTCTGGCCTTTCGGTCATGTAGTGTCAGTGTTCTATGTTCATCTGTGGAGGGTGCATGTTCCCGTCGTTGGTAGAGTGCCCAGGCTGTAGCATGGAGTGTCCGCTTCCCATCAGGTGTGTCTTCATTGAAGTCACTGTTGTCCACTGCAAAGAAGACAAACGTCCCTATGCGCATGGTTCTTGGAAAGTATACACCCTGTTCTGTCGTAGACTCTATGACTGAGTTGGCCAGCTGTGTCTCCAACCGCAAGATCCGACTATAATCAACAGACAGACCGAACCCATGCAGGAAATCCAGAAGCTTCTTGTTTCTGGTGGACTGATGGACTACAATGGCAACGGCAAGCTGCTGTGGCCATTCTAAGCGATGGCGGAATGGTGCATCTGGCTCTTTGGGCTTGTACGTGACTTGGCGTTTTGACTTGTAGCCGTACATGATGTTCTGACTGATGGTTATAACATCTCGATGAATAGTGGCTGAGCGCATAGTCTCTGGCTCAATGCTCGTGGCTGGTCCTTCCAGTAGCCAGCGGAGGAAAGCATAGAGTACTTTGGGTACATGCTTTTCAGCATCATCAGTGTTCATTTCTCCTTCAAATTGCCATGGGTGCTTGTTCTGACAAGCAATGGCACTGCGGAGAACAGAGGCACTCTCAAACAGTTGTTCGATGTTTTTTTCATTTGTCTTCGTCATTGCATCTTCGACAGCTGCATCACGCACGGCAGTGGAGAATACACAGTCTGACTCGTTTCGACGTTTTGGTTTCATGAAGTGAACGTCATCAATGTGAGAGTTGATTTTCTCCTCCATGCCTTGGGTAGTAGGTGATGGGACATTGTGCACACCATTATTGTCAAGAATCCTGGAGTAAACCGACTTCAGGTCAGACATGTTGAGAATTTCACCAGCTTGGAGTAGAGAGCGAACAAGGCTGACAAACTCAATGTCTGCGGCTATTTTGATAACATTAGTTTCTTGCAGTATGTGTTCTTTGTCATCACTTGATGTCCCACTCTTGGGAGCACGTTGGACATTCTGCACCCAGCATGGGAGATGATACTTGACGTCGATCGCATGAGCATCATGTGCACTGATGGCAGCACTCAGCTGAACTTTCCACTTGTGGTTGCTGCCTTCTTCAACAGCTTTCTTCAGCTGTTTACCTGCGTTGAACGTGCATACAACATGTACACTTTCCTTAGTGACCTCTTGACAGAAGAAACAAAGGTCTCTGTTGAATGGAGTTGATGATGAACGTGTGAAGCGAAGAGTCTCGTCTTGCGTAGAACCTGAGGTACTTGCAGCGGCAGGTGCAGAAGAAGGACGTCCACACCTCTTATGAAGATGCTGGGTGTCGCCATGTTCGCAGGCTTTCTGGTGGCGAACTCTAGCACGCTCCAGGTGAGCAGTGTTGCATGTAGATCCATAACATGCCCGGTGCCACTTTGCTTTATTGTTCCTCAAGTCAGTGGCAGTGAAACAGCTTAATCGTTCGCTGATCTGTTTGAAGTCGGCATCACCATATCGTGCCCTCTCCTGGATGAACTGGAGAAACTTTGCATATGAGCCCAGTGCTGGCTCAGTCACTAGTGCACCTTGGGGATCCTGGCACTGAATGCAAAGTGTGAAATCAGTTTCTTTCTTGGTTTTCTTGCTTTTTGGCTCCATCATAGCTCAGGGTCACGAATCTGGAACATACAAATAACAAATAACAATTAAGATAGATGTGCATTAAGTTAGATTTTGGACACTGGTTCGGCTGTGCCATAAAAACCTATTTTTATCCCTTGTAGGTTATTAAAGAAGGTTTCATTCAATTCTCTATCCCCAAAAATGTACAACTGGACACCAGAATCGAAACTCTAGGTCATTTAGAAGCCAAGATAATGGAATTTTACGTTTTCGACATCCGCCATTTTGAAAATCCAAAATGGCCGCCATAAAGAACTTGAAACAATTGGAGACATATTTTTTCTAGAACTTATATCATCCCTAAAGACAGCCCAACCAGTGTCCAAAAATTAACAAGCAATTTCACGGGGCATTTCAATCTGCTACATTGGCCCCCCCACTATAGTCGTTGTCGGCGGCTTCTTCAATTTCCATCCTGTAAAATACTTTCTCATACAGAGGAGGACTAGAGATTTCATTAGTGCCCCCCAAATTACTACCCCGATTATCACAGCCAGTGCGGTCAATAACCACTTCACTATGGTGCCCGTCCATCCCTGGAACCAGTCAGTGAGCCAGCTAAATGTATAAGAATTTTCGCGCGCGATCCGATCGATCCAATAGTATGTCATGAGCCGTAGCGGTGTCGTTTGCCACCTTTTCTAGGGCCAAAGCCAATTTGTCTATCCGGAAACTATCCATGACTGTGCCCGCTCCTGGGAAGAAGAAACCAAACACCTTTTCCCATAGACTCCCGTGTAGTTTAGTGGTTCCATCTTCGTTCATGACTGACCTCTTATAACGCCTGTCCAAGGACTTTGGGTCTAGCTCATCCAGTATCTCAACGTCAGGAAGGACTGAACCCAGATAACATGTGCCCCCCCAATTATTTGGTAAATAGGGGTAAGCCTTGTCGCCGCATATAAACATTGTCCCATGGGGTGGGACCAGGTGGGTGGATAAGCACTGGAGTCCCTTTACCACCCCATTAATCCTACTAACCCCCCTAGAGAATGTTATAGCCGTTATGTTGTGGTTGTGTTTATCTTGCAGTACTATTCGTAATGTAATCCCCGAGCTCCCTTGTCCCAGCTTCCCGGGGAGAGTGTAGGCGCATTCTGATTCTCCCATACGCAAGTGGCCGGAACCCTGGAGGCAGACCCTCCCTTTCTGTGGTTTGACCCAGACGGGGGCAGGCCTCTCGGCCACATGGGCAATCATTGACGGGCGATAATTAAATTGTCGATTGCAACTCTTGCCGTTGTCAACCCCTTCTCTTTCCAGCGTGGTGACTAAACATGGGGAATCGATAGGTTGTGAGCAGAGGTCATTGAGGGACAGAGGTAGCACTATCATGTGTATTCCTGTGGTGCCTGCTTGGGGAAAGCGCATGCACGACCAGCAGTGTGTCCTATTTTGAATTGTTGCCACCTCCCTGGCCACTTTCCAATATGTGTTTTCCCCCCTCTTTGGGGCCTTATCCTGGGGTTGCGGCGTGAGTATGTATTCGATGCATGGTATGTAGTTCTTTTCGCCACCGGCCGCGCCAGGGGTCCAGACGCTGCACCGGACCTGCATGGTCATGCCTTTCTCTAGGCGCGTGCGTGTTTGTAGCTTAAAATCAGGGGTTCCCCATTGGTATCCTGGTTGGGCCAAGGTCTTAATGCTAGCTTGCCCGTCTTCCCGGAACTCTCGTTGCTTTTGTAGTATCATGCCAACGCGTCCAGGCCCTGCCGACAGTGCTAGCCAATTTATGTTCACCCAATTTGTGTGCAGGGCTTTCTGTTCGAAACATGGTAGTGATACTCTTTGTCCCCATGTTACGGTGAGGTGTCGGGTTTCGTTTTCGCATCTATTGGAATCGGAGTTTCCCCTAGCTGCTGTCGCTATCAATAGTATTGTACCTATGATTAGGCCCATCCTTACTGTGTTCTGGGGGTGTGGTGTCTGGTGCTTGTATGGCCAACTTACAGTGCGTGGCGTGGATCCACGAAGTCTTGCCCTCGCAAAAGACTGCCGTTGGTGTAGTCAGCAACACCTGGACTGGTCCCTTCCACCTTGGTTCCAAGGCGTTCTTGCAGGTGAAGTGCTCCACGAACACCTGGTCTTTTTCCTCTGGTGGAACACCTGATCCACAAGTCTCCTGGGAGCGCCTGGTCTACAGGTCTCCAATTTCCTAATCCACTTTTTTCCAAGTGGATCCAATTTTATTCAATATTCAATTTTTAAATTCAATCCCATTTAATCCAGTCCAATTCAAATTAAATTCCATCCTTCTCTCAGCATCCCATTACCTGTTTCCAACATCAATAAAAATAAAATTATAAAATTAATAAAAAATCAATCATCTCAACTCTCAAATCGAATCAAAAAATAAAAATAAACGAAAATTACTTCAGTGAGAGTTTCAACTAGAATTACCACAAACCAACCACCTTTAACCTCCATTAACACAAACACAAACCACCATTAACCTCGATTAATACAAACAAACCACCATTAACCTCCATGAACCTCCCCCTATTATTTATTTATTTTCACGAATAAACAAATAATAGAAATAACCTGGTCTACTTCCAATTTCAATTCTGGTCAGTTCTGGTGTCTGGTCACACACAATGTTTTCCTCACCCACTGTGATTCGCTCAAAATAGATTCTCACTGTTATGTCTGAAATTCGTCTCATGAAAACCCATTCAAGAGTCCGGTGTGACAGACAGCCAAACACATAGACACGCCGAAGACCCCAGGGTACCCATCAAACTAGCTTGTCCGCAGATCCACGACACAGCGAAACATGTAATTTTACTAAAATAATCACTTACTCATAACTAGCTGGATAACTAGCATAACTAGCTCAACACCTGGAACTCATAACTAATACTCATACCACTAATTACTCATAATAACTCATAATTACTTCTGTAATTACTCATGCCAATACTTACTCAAAATAATGTAATATCCCAATCTTCACCCCTTATGCAAATCGAAGCACCCCGGACAACCCACGACCAATATCAACCACTGTAGCCGCCTTCCCCTCCAGGCAGCCACACACAGCCACATACATCTCCATCCACGTCACACAAGACAACAGCCAACGAGTGTGTCCACCACACAGAAACCTTTGGCAATGCAACAACCGAACTCCCAGACAACCAACAACAAAACCCAATCCATCTCCATGGCTCATCAAGCAGTTCCAACTTAATCCAGCTTCACATACCGATTTCCCCAAAAACTCGTGAAACTTCACCCCCATTTTGGAAAAACCCTGGACTAAACCCTGACACCCTAAATAACTTCAGACCCATCTCCAACCTACCCTTTCTGTCAAAAGTTTTGGAACGTGCTGTGGCCACTCAACTCAAACATCACCACTCTGCCAATAACCTGTATGAAACATCCCAATCCGGATTCTGCTCCAGCCACAGTACTGCTCTCCTCAAAATCACCAGCGACCTTTTCTCTCCTCTGATGCCGGCAACCTCAACATTTTCATCCTCCTCACCTCAACGCCTCCTTTGACATCATCAATCACACCATCCTCCTCACCCTGTTTAGACCAGCTTGTGCCTATTAAACCCAAATTAGTTCACCCCCAAGCCTACAAGGACCACCTACAGCACTGCAAAGATGTCCTCTACTCCACCTACTACCCTCAAATTATCCACTCTGGCTCCGGAATCCCAAAAGCACTCTTCTCTACAATAAACAAACTAAATAAACAAACTTTACAACGTGAACAAACTCCTCAGCTCCCTGGATACCACCACCTTGCTCCACACACCTGTTGGTGCACACCTGTGCACTCACACCTGGTGCCACCTGCACCCTCCTTCCTTCCTGGACCATTCATCCAAAGCAAAATTGACAGCATCTACAACAGCTTAATCACCACAATTCACTCCCCCTTAAGGTGTCCCCCAAGGTTCAGTTCTTGGCCCCCTCCTCTTCGTCCTGTACCTATCCCCCCTTGGTCACTTAATCCGTCATGCACCATAGCCAATGCACCATGGTCTCCAATTCCACTGCTTCACCGATGACATCCAGCTTTTTCATCTCCACCAAATCGTGCTCCACCACCACCCACTCTATCCTGACAAACTGCCTAACTGAAATAAAATTCTAGCTTCAGATCAGCTTCCTCGAACTTAACTACGCTAAATCTGAATTAATCTTCATTCCCCCCCAACATCGATGGTTTCCCAGTATCCACATCCGGAATCTTGGCATCATCATTGACCAAAACCCTCTCCTTTGAAAAATACACTAAACAGATCATAAAGACCTTAAACCTTAATCATAAAAACTGAAAAATGCTTCGCCATGGAATAGTCCACCACTCATGTAAATAATCATAAGAGTTCTGCGAAACATCTCCATCTTTAAAACTTAGCCAACCAAATTTAAACCACATGTTTTCCCCCCAAAAAACAAGTCACATTCTTTGTATATTGCCAACATTGTTCATCGTTTAAGTATCATCCAGAACTAAATTTTTATAAACCATCAACTTGTAGATGCATTTATTTATATCCCATTAACCCAAGAACTCTCAATTGCTTGGTTATATTTTAGTAATGTCATATATCCATATTTCCTTTCCAAATTGTTCCTGATATACACATTAATCCCATCTGTCTTCGTTTCCAGATGAACTCAAATCAGGAAATCAACACAAATCCTTATTACCTCCAATCAATTCAAAATTAAATCAAACAATTTAAAACCAGATCGGATCAGCGATCAAAAATCACTTTTCCAATCAACACATTCCAAGCAACAATTCATTCAAAAACCAAGCTTAAAAACACAACTCTCATCTTACTGTGACAAATAAGCAACCAACCTACTTCACACTAAACAAATAACTTTTCATCACCCCTTTCTTCTCCACCGCCTCTTACACTTAAACAGATCATAATTACTCACTCATACACTGTTGCCCATCACCCAGTTGCCCCAGACCCAAACACAGGTTTGAAATCCCAGTAGGTTGTTCTTCAATCCCAACCATCATGTGATCCCAACATCTCTCCATTTATTTCGTTCCTCATGGGGTTGGTGTTTTATGGCCTTTACCTCTTACCCAATCACACTGCACATTATTCCCCGTCCTTGATGGATAATTTTACATCCAGATGGGCACAGCATCCCATTTTTGGCGACCCAGCCCTAAAACAAGCCCCTGGACTCCTTGCAGGCTGGACCAAAACCCCCGGTTTAACGTGACTCAAATCCATCTCAAATCCCCACAGCTCGATCGAACACGTCACTGTACTCGACCCGGTTAAATTAAATTCCAAGCGTACTGTACCTGACTGACGCTTCCACAACAACAAAAAACTCGATATTCTCTGTCCACTAATTATGTACATGATTTTGGTTTTACCCACAATATAATGTCCCGATATTCTCCAGATTTAAGTCCTATATATCCTGTCGTTAAAGCAACACCCTGTAGACTGACTCCGCCTGTCGTTCTTCCAAGGTTAGTGAATTACCTCTGACCTTTCCCTTGCATATCTCGAACAAAGGTCAACTAAACTTTAAAAGGTCAAACTTCGAATTGGGGTAACCAGCGCTTTATTTTTCCGCAAATAATACAAGTCCGGCGACAATGGACAAATGACCATTAATGTGGCTCTACATAGCATAATGCTAACTTCTACGAATCCAACAACCGTCACAATCCGTCCAAGGACCTTCCGTACGAGGCGTGCTTCACAATGCCCATCGCACATCCTTCCTCGTTCGCACAACGCTTCATCAACGCACCTCCTCGCGCCCACACCTTGGCACAAGCCACACCACATACCGACAGTTGAAACCTCGACCGTCCTCCTTCCTCGGATCAGCGTTCTGTTGAAAACGTGACATTTCTGTTCAAATTATTGAATTTCCAAATACTCTCCCTGCAGCGCCCGTGAGGCAGCTTGTCCCACATTATCTGCCCTCAGACCCATATGTGTTTTAATAACAACCTTACCAGCATCGCTCGCCAGCATACCCTTTGTCCGGCGCATCGATCATCCCAAATGCTTCGATGCATCTTCCAGCCGCCACTCCGCACTGTACCTTACTGTACGAACAAGACTTCCTGTTGGAACTTGACTCCGGAAATTAATTACTCTGTCTTGAAATCGTTTATTTTAGCCATCTTAAATAAATCCATCCATCTATCCATCTTATAAATCCATCTTAAATAAAAATCCATCTTATAAGTAACGTATTCGTCCTGTGACATTGCCTGGCATATATGTCGCAGCCGGCCACTATTCCGACATGGCTCATGACTCATGTCTAATTCTGACAAGAAGATGAAGGATGAAGGACATGACATGAAGAAGAAGATTCTGACAAGATACTGACATGTGAACGTCCGACATCCAGCAAAGTCGAAATGACCCACAATGCATTTGGGCACACACTTCCTCTGAGAGTGGGCGAGTTATCGCCGGCACTCTGAGCAACCTCATCGCACCCGACCCCAAAATGCACTATATGACACCAATTTCAAAGGTGAGCTGCCTCAGCGATACATCCCACACATACAATCCACAATATCTGCCATTGAATGAACTCTTCAATTCAAGTAAAACACACATATTGATTCGAATTCTGCAACCATCTCCAAGAAACCGCTTCATATCAACAGTAGATCGACAAGGGCACTCCGGGTGCTTTCCTGACCCGATTTATATCAATTCGCTTCCCAAACAACTCCCAAACAGATGAAAATCCGGACTCAGTTCAGGACCTCGCCTGTTCTCTCGGATAGACGTTAAAATGGACATTCCCGGCCTGAATTTCCCCCAAGTCGAGCAGATCGCTTACAAAGTTTCACACCGAAACCCTCTGCTTTGCACATGACACACAGACAAACACATTGGCCAGACACACACGTCAATTAACATCCCAATATACATTCATTCCTCATTCATGTTACGTCTCTCATTCAAGGAAAAGGATTTTTTGGGACGGGTTTGGACGGGGGGTGGGTTGAGGTGGAAAGGGGAGGCAGGGCGGGGGGTGTTGGGGTGTTGCCTAGAGCCCCGGGGCTGAGCTCAGGTCTTGGGGGGGGGGGGTTGGGGGCATGGTGGCTACCTCCCCTTTCGCGGGGTCTTGGTCCGGATTATGGACGAGCGGCATTAGCCGCTGATTTGCTTGCTTAACTACCTCCTTAATTGTTTCACCTGGCCCATTTCCTGTGAGCTTATTTATTTTCTCTGGTCCACCAGGTTCTGGCCTGTTTCTATCTGGACCTTCTAAGTTCACCACAGCCCATCTTTCCCTGGCATGCAATGGCATACCCCATCTTGTCTCTGGGCTGTTCCTTCCTGGAAAGTTCTCGGCCTGGCTCGACCTCACTTTCCCCCCTTCCCTTTTACCGAACGTTATCTTCACCGATATCCTGCGCAAATCCTTTTACTGGCCATGTTCCTATGGCCTTCTATGTTCCTATGGCTTTCTATCTAAGTTTAGCCTAAGTTAGCCACAGCCCTTCGTTCCCTGGCATGCAATGGCATACCCCATCTTGTCTCTGGGCTGTTCCTTCCTGGAAAAATCTTGGCCACCTGGTTTCAACCTATATGGCTGTCCGACCTCATTTTCCCCTCCTGGTGCTAACTGTAACTTTAAGCTTACTGTTAAGTCCTTACTTGTATCCTTACTATTATTTATTTATCCTGGCTTTAACAAAGCTACGCCATTCTGAGGCCTAAATGAGCCTCTACTTACAATTTCTGTTCGAGTGCAGACAGCGGGGAAGACAAGGAGACTGAACCCGCTCGAAGGAGGAAGGTACGAATTTGGAATAATAGCCCTCTGATATCAACGTGCCGGCGCCGGCCTCAGGTCAGCCTTCCTCCTGTCCATCGGGCTCCGTTTCCCGTCCTCCGCGTCTGTTGACACCCCACTCCTGGTACCATCTGTGAAGAATCAGCTCTTCGTTTGCAAAAGAAGTCCACAAATAGCCTGAAAAATGGCGCAGCTTTATTAATAACCAACTTATACAGATCCGGAGGAGGCCGACGTCTACAGCAATCTACAGCAAGAACATGCCACGTCAAGCCTTCCTGAAAACGCATTGATTCCCAGTCCATTTATATAGGGACACGTTTTATCAGGAAATCTCCGAGGGAACAAACAACACTGGGAGAGGTTCCTCCCACCGTTATCATTCGGGGGAGTCAGCCTTTCCTTTATCATTTGGACCAATTGTTTTTCTGGGCTCCGAGAAAACAGAACTGTAACTCACAATGAGGAGAGTGTATGCTTAGCCAAACAAACCCATATATTTTATGGGTTTGTGTACATGAGTAATCCAAAGCATGTTTATACAGAGTCATGCGTTGCTGAGATTAAAACAAAATATATATGGTTAACGATCATGTCATTCTACTAGCATTACGCTAAAACAAGCGCATGTGGGCGTGGTTTTACGACCAGCCTCGAAAAAAGCACACGTATACAATTTGTTCAGCAAGACCTCATTTTAAGCTTTTCCTCATCCAAAACTAAAACGAAGCAAAAACCCTTTATTTACTTTATGAAATAGCATTTTTAGACATCATATAAATCATAACACATTAGCACCCAACGTCTATAACTGAACTTTAGGCAATAACAAATCTACTACTTGACATGTGTGTGTACGTACCACCCAAAAGGTAGGGCACCTGGAGTATCAGCTCTTCTCCTTTCCCTTCTCTTTTCTCTTTTCTCTCTCCCTTGTTCTTTCATACCCTCTGCCTCCTGGAGACTTTTTTTGCTGAAAAGTTCGAGAAAGTTACGGCCAGACTTGACTCTACCTCAAGTGATGGACCCAGGTGGCTTAAACACCTGTGTTCTCATAGGCCTATCCGAAAGGTGCAGAACTAGATCCTCTCAACTAAAGGCCAGTTATTTTACTCCCAATTATTAGCAACATCATTGAATCCATCATCTTTCATTTTCTTAAATGTCCTGATCTATGACCATTGCTTTGGATGATATCCGAGCCACTCAACTCTGGAGTAGCTGCTGCTGCTCTCTCAACAACGGAAGGCTATCTGAATCTTAAGCAATAGGCCATTGCAGTATCTCTGGACATACATTGGGGATTCGACAAAGTTCAGCTCTCTGCTCTGTTAACCGAGATTTTTGTTTGTGGAATACAAGGCCACCTTCTTTTTCGTCTCCTTCCACCCTCCACTCATGCACTCGGCACATGACTCCCAACAGAATCCTTATCTTCCCTCTCAATGGAGGCTGGAGTGCCTTAATCAAGCATCTTCGGGCCATCCCATTTGTTCATAACAAACATGAAAGACCAAAGCAATGCTCTGAAAACGCCTCTTTTCCTCTTGACAGATGACTCCACATTTTCTGCACAATGCCACATCTCACAGGCAGCAACAGCAGTTTCCCTCTCAGCTGACCAGAAAATTATCAGATGATGCTCTAACACTTGGAACTTGTTTTTGAATCCAAGCACATCTCACGTTCTCATCCTGTATCTCGGGAAAGATCAAAATAACCACCGATCTATTTCCACAATGAACCACTGTTCGAGGTTCAGTCTCAAACCTCTGGGTCTCATGCTCAGCTAGACCTTTCCAGGGCACACCATGTATGAAAAGTGGCCTCCAAAGATAGCTGGAGTCAGAGATTCCTCGGTTGTCTCAAGTCCTTCCTTGGGAAATCTGAAGTTCTCAAAGGGCACAAGCCCTTTGTCCGTATCCCTTAGTACTACCTTGCCTTGTAAGCTGGTGCCCCTGTTTCATGCCTTTCTTTCCTGAATGCCGACGAATTGAAAGATCTCAATATCATTGTCATCTCCAATAAAGAGGCTGAAGCACATCCTGCTCTTTCAGATTAGTTTTCTGCTACTCCTCCACATATTGTTCCCCCTCTCTCTTTCATAAAGCCATACCTCCCCAATCATTCCAGGGTGCATTAATTTTTCCAGCTACTCCCTCACTGTTGAAATCCCAAAATTCAGGGGCTGCACATTACTCACCTCTGCTTCTTAGATCTGCTCTTCTCCACCTGTGGAACCTCCTTCCTCGATACAAAAAAGCTGGATGTGTATACTTTACCTGGTTTTGGGAAAGCAATTGGTAAAATAATATTGGTCCATCTCCTTCAAATTCCCTGTTTTCTTTCCTGCAATCCCCTGTAGTGTCCATCTTGCTTATCCCATGTACCCCACCCTAGCCCTCTCCCTTCCACAGATCTCCTGATGTCCCAGTTCCCTACTGTTTCTGCGCTTCCCTCTCTCTCCCCCTGTTGTCTCCCGCTCTCTTTATTATATGTTCTATGTGTTAGTTCTCATGCGAGCCAAGGCTAAGTATACAAAACAAACAAACAAGGCTGTTGTCCCAGGTTATAACCATGATATATCACAGCGCCTTCAGAAAGTGTTCACACACCTTGCTTTTTTCACACTTTGTTGTGTTACAGCCTGAATTAAAAATGCATTAAACTGATAATTTTTTTGTCACTGATTGACACATAAGACCCTATAATGACAAAATGTGATTTTACTTTTAGAAATTTTCGCAAACTAATTAAAAATGAAAAGCTGAAATGTCTTGAGTCAATAAGTATTCAACCCCTTTGCTATGACACTCCAAATTGAGCTCAGGTGCATCCAATTTCCTTTGATCATCCTTGAGATGTCCCCACAACTTGATTAGAGTCCAGCTATGGGCAATTCAATTGACTGGACATGATTTAGAAAGAAACACATCTTTCTATAGAAGGTCCCACAGTTGGCAGTGCATGTCAGAGTCGAAACCCGACCATGAAATCCAAGGAACTGTCCGTAGAACCCCGAGATAGAACTATGAGGAGACATACATCTGAGGAAGGGTATAAAACAATTTCTAGTGTGTTGAAAACTCCCAACACGTCCCCGGTAAACGTTACAAGACTTAACTACCGACAAGCGCGTTCAACATTGAGAGCACAGTCATATAACTCTGTTACTCACGAAATACGTCACAAGTTGGTGGATGCAGCGTAAACCAAAAATGACCGAGAATGGATTCTAAGTCCGACTGTACCCAGTGCCGTCAATAAACACGGCACTTACTGTACCCTGGGAGCCCCAAAGTAGCCAATTGGCACACGCGGAAGATTTTGGCCAATCCACGAGGAAAAAATTCCCTTCTTATCTCCAAAATACCTCGGTATAGGAGTTGGTGCGTTTTCAAAATTAATGAAGGCCAAACTTCCAGTTACTTTTCAATCAAACTCTCTCCTCACTCTCTGCAGACCTGGACAAAATCACAGACTGGGCAAACAAGTGGAACATGTCTTTCAATCCTGACAAATCTCACACTCTTACGATGTCTCTCAGAAAAGACCGACTGGACAACCCTCCCATCCACTTTCTGAATAATCCTCCAAGAAGTTCTGTCACTCAAGCTTTTGGGTCTCACTATCTGCCATGATCTTTCCTGGGAAAACCACATTTCAAATCTGGCCTGCAAAGCCAGTCGCCGACTGGGCATTCTCCGTCGTGCGAAGTCCTTCCTTGGCACACCTGAGCTCCTCACCACATACAAGGCTTTCGTCCACAGCTCAATGGAATACTGCTCTCCCCTCTGGGCTGGTGCTCCTGCCTCACACCAAGTTCGTCTTCACGCTGTTGAAACCAAAGCATTCAGAATCATTCCAATCTCCCGCGATGAAGCTAACTCCAAGGGCCTCTCACTCACTCACTGCAGGCAGGTTGGTGGTCTTTCTGTCTTCTACCGACTCCTCTCTGGCCTTGCCCCCCCAGCTCTCTCTGGGCTCTGTCCCACAAATATTCCTACAGGTCGCACAAGATCTGCCTGCAACCCTCTTATGGTCAAACTGCCAAAATCAAGACTCTCTGCTCACCTTCACTCCTTCATTCCTCTTTTCTCCTGCCTCTGGAACAATCTCCCTCACTCTCTTCAATCCCACTCCACCCTCCAGGTCTTTAAAACAGCTGTTCACCACCATCTCTTATCTTCCCCCATCCAAAACCTTGATCTTTTCTATCCCCGCTAATTTCACCCCAATTCCACTTTTTTGAAATACCAACTTCTGTCCTGGAAGTCCTTGGTGTCCTTGTGTGTTATACTTCTCCCACCCCCCCCCCCCCCCTTCCCACGCTTCCTCCCCCCAAGCCCTCTCCCTCCCACACATCTCCCTGCTCTTATATGTTGTGTGCTCTCAAGTGTTTGTGTGCTTCCCCTTCTCTTGTCTTCCGCTCCCTCTTTTTATATATTTTGTTTGTCTGGTCGATTTGTTGGTGAAGTAAATGTCAGCTCTTTCACGAGCCTCGATTTCAGTATACAAAAACAAAAATAAACACACAGTGAGCTCCATCATTAGGAAATGGAAAGAATATGGAACAACCCAGACCCTCCTCGAGCTGGTCATCCGACCAAATTGAGCAACCGGGCAAGAAGGACCTTGGTCAGGGATGTGACCAAGAACCCAATGAACACTCTGACAGAACTAGAGTTTCTTGGCTGAGATGAGAGAAACTGCCAGACAGCCAACAGTCTCTGCAGCCCTTCACAAATCTCTGCTTTATGGGAGAGTGACCAGATGGAAGCCACACCTGAAAAAAAGGACATTACAGTGCTGACCGGGCCGACGTGGTGTGGTGCTGACCTGACCGACGTGGTGTGGTGCTGACCGGGCCCCCACAGCCGTGGTGCTGACGCCCCCCCCCCCCCCCCCCCAGAATGTCCATGTTTTAAACGTTTCCCGGTGTGTACCCTAGTTTACAATAGGTACACCGTATCCCTGCGTGTCGTAAGAGGCGACTAAGAGGGTTGGCGTCAGGAAGTGCATCCGGCCAGAGAAACATTGCCTCAAAAAGAGAACAATGACAATTACAACAACATATGGGCAGGGTACAGCCCGAAGTGGAGATCGGTTTCTGAGGTTTGGGACATGGAATGTAGGGACAATGACAGGGAGATCTGGAGAAGTGGTGTAAGTATTGGTCAGAAGAAGAGTGGACATATGTTGTGTGCAAGAAACGAGATGGAAGGGAAGTGGTGTGAGAATGGTGAAGGGTAGGCAGGGACAGAAATACAAGTTTGTGTGGCAAGGGTGCCTGGAGGGCGTGAATGGTGTTGGTGTCCTGCTTTCTGAGGAGTTTGTCGACAGTGTGGTGAGTGTGACTCGAGTGAGTGATTGGTTGATGATGGTGAAAATGATGATTGGAAAGCTCTTGGTGAACGTCATCTCGGGATATGCTCCGCAGGTTGGTCGGAGCGATGAAGAGAAGGACAAGTTCTGGTGTGCGATAGAGAAGCTGATGGAAAACGTGAAAGATGAGGAAGTTGTTGTTGTATGAGGAGACCTAAATGGACATGTGGGAAGGAAAATGGACGGTTTTGAGGGAGTTCATGGGGGTTACGGATATGGTGTGAGAAATGGAGAAGGTGAAAGGATTTTGGAGTTTGCTGATAGAGCTGATTTGTTGATTTGTAATACTCAGTTCCAGAAAGAGGATAATAAGCTTGCTACATACACGTCAGGTGGGTCGACGACAACCGTTGTCTACCTGATGGTGCGTAGGCGAGATGGGGGCACCTCCGGGACACAAAGGTGATCCCGGGGGAGGAGGCTGTTTCACAGCACCATTCGGTTGTCTGTGCCATAAGGGTGAAAGGTGCGAGGAGGGCTCGGCGGGTGAAGTACCAACCGAGAATGAAGGTGTGGATGTTGAAAGAGGTGACAGTGAGGCAGGCATTAAAAGAGAGGCTGAGTAGGGTAGAGGATGATGTTGTTGAGCTTGAAAGTGGTTGGATGTCAATGAAAGATAGTCTGTTTGGAGCCGTTGGTGAGGTATGTGGATCGACAAAAGGACCACCGAGGAACTCGGAAACATGGTGGTGGGATGATGAACTTGGAAAGAGGATTGACGAGAAGAGGAAGAAGTTCAAGGAGTAGCAGAAGGTGAAGGGTACGGGAGCAGAAAAAGCAGAGCACGAAAGTTATAAGGCAGCCAAGAAGGCAGCAAAGAAAGAGGTAGCAAAGGCGCAGGAGGCATGTCGGAAAATGTTCGGAGAACGCTTGGATTCGGAAGAGGGTCAGAGAGCAGTATTCAGGATTGCAAAGCAGATAGCGAAAGAGAGGTGTGATGTGATGGGGGTGAGTTGCTTGAGGGATGAAGTGGGACAAATCGTTGTGGACCCAGATGGAATTAAAAGAAGATGGAAAAGATATATGGAAATGCTGTTGAATACAGAGAATGAATGGGATGGCAACATAGAGAGTAACCCAGTTTTAGGACCGGCAGAGAAGATAACTGAGAAGGAAGTTGAGGAAGCGATAAAAGCAATGAAGAGTAGAAAAGCGGGAGGGCCGACGGGAGTTGTGGGAGATATGTTGAAGGCAGCAGGAAGTTGGGGTGTGAAGAGAATGACAGAGATCTGTAATCTGGTGGTGAAAGAAGGCCGCATTCCAGTGGATTGGGAACTGAGTACCCTCGTCCCTCTATACAAGGGGAAAGGTGACCCTCTGGAGTGTGGCTCGTACCGAGCGATAAAGTTATTGGAGCATGGAATGAAGGTATTGGAAAGGGTGTTGGAGAGCAGGATAAGGAAGAAAGTGAAGATCGACGAAATGCAGTTTGGATTTATGCCAGGAAGAGGAACGACAGACGTGCTTTTTATTGTGAAGCAGTTGCAGGAGAAGTACATGGAGAAGAGGAAGAAGTTGTTTCTTGGGTTTGTTGATCTGGAGAAAGCATTCGATAGGGTTCCACGCGAAGTATTGACATGGGCATTGAGGAAGTTAGGAGTGGAGAATGGTTGATCAGAGTGGTGATGGCAATGTACAAAAGAGCACACACAGCTGTAAGGACGAAGGACGGGAACAGTGGTGAGTTTGAGGTGAAGGTGGGAGTGCATCAGGGGTCGGTACTAAATCCACTACTATTTATAGCTGTGATGGAGGTGCTGGCTCAGAACGTAAAGGACGGTTTACCGTGGGAGTTGTTGTATGCAGATGATCTGGTGTTGATTGCGGAAAGTATGGATGGACTGAAGGAAAAGATGAACAAGTGGAAGGAATGTATGGAGACAAAAGGTCTGAAGGGGAATATCGGAAAGACGAAGGTGATGGCAAGTTGTAAAGCATGTGGTGAGGTGGAAAGAACTGGGAAGTGGCCATGTGCTGTGTGCAGGAAGGGTGTCGGAGTGAACTCCATTCAATGTACAATGTGCGCTGAGTGGGTTCATCAAAAATGTAGTGGTCTGAGAGGGTCATTAACCAGTGTGGCAGCTGCATTCAAATGTAAGGTGTGCACAGAGGGAGCTGCAGATGGAAGAAATGTTGAGTTGGATCTTTGAGACGGCGTGAAGCTGGAAGGTGTGAAAACATCTCGCTACCTCGGAGACATGCTGAATGGAGAAGGTGGATCAGACTCGGCAACGGTTGCTGGAGTGAGATGTGCATTTAAGAAGTTTCGGGAACTGAGTGGCATGCTGATGAGGAGGGGAGTGTCGTTGAAGCTGAAGGAAAGGTGTATGCTGCATGTGTGAGAAGTGTTATGATTTATGGGAGCGAGACATAGGTAATGTACGTAGAGCGGCAACGAAGGCTGGAAAGGGTGGAAATGCGAATGGTTCGGTGGATGTACGGAGTATCGTTGAGAGAGAGGAAGACAAATGATGAATTGCGAAAGATGATGGGAATAGAGCCTGTGATTGATGCTGTGAAGAGGAACAGGTTGAGATCGTTTGGTCATGTGTTGAGGAAGGATGAAAGTGACTGGTTGAGAAGAGTGATGGAAATGAATGTCGAAGGATGTAGAGG
Organism: Myxine glutinosa; assembly: GCF_964187855.1. NCBI lineage: Eukaryota > Metazoa > Chordata > Myxini > Myxiniformes > Myxinidae > Myxine > Myxine glutinosa. The sequence continues at coordinate 25,910,120 of NC_136265.1, forward strand.
ACGGGGAAGACCGAGAAAGACTTGGCTAAAGATGGTGGAAGAAGAAATGCGGGCAAAGGGGTTAACAAGGAGAGATGCAGAAAATAGGGCAAAATGGAAAAGATTGTCATGGGGACCGCAAGGCTAACCCCCGCTCTGGCAGGGAAAATGGCCTTAAAATGCATGTTGTTGTTGTTGTTGTTGTTGTTGTTGTAGTAGTAGTACACCGAGAGTTTGCCAAAGGCAAATGAGACTTTTCGAGCATGAGGCAAAAGATTCTGTGGTCTGATGAGACTGCAATTGAACTCCTTGGCCTGAATGCAAAGTGCTACGTCTGGCGGATATTGAGCAAAGCTCATCATCCATTTAACATCATCTCTACCTTGAAGCATGGTGGTGGCGGCATCATGCTGTGGGGATGCTATTCAGCGGCAGGGACTGGGAGACTTGTAAGGCTAGAGGGAACAATGAATGGAGCTAAATACAGGCAAATCCTTTTGGAGAACCTGCTTCAGAGTGCAAAAGATCTTAGACTGTGGCGAAGATTTATGTTCCAACAGGACAATGACCCCAAGCATACAGCCAAAGCAACACTGGAGTATAGCTTCAGAACAAGAATGTGAAAGTCCTTGAGTGGCCCAGCCAAAGCTCAGACTTGAATTCCATTGAAAATCTGTGGAAAGACTTGAAGATTGCTGGTCACCGACACTTCCCATCCAAGTTGACAGAACTTGAGCAAATTTGCAAGGAAGAATGGGAAAAACTCCCAAAATGCAGATGTGCAAAACTGATACAGACATCCCCAAGAAGATTCGAAGCTGTAATCACTACCAAACGTGCTTCTACGAAGTATTGACTCAGGGGGTTGAATACTTATGTAAATTAGATGTTTCTGTCATTCATTTTTAATTATTTTGTTAAAATTTCTCAGAAAATAATTCCGCTTTGACATTATGGGGTATTATGTGTGGATTTCTGACAAAAATTCTCAATTTAATCCGTTTTAAATTCACGCTGTAACAACAAAATGTGAAAAAAGTCAAGGGGTATGAATACTTTCTGAAGGCACTGTAATATATGCACATACGCCGTAAACACGTTTTTGCTCTATGGATGTATATCGGGCTCTATGGATGTATTATTTGCAGCACCGTACGCGGCAACATTCATTCATTGGGACCTGTAGGGACATGTATTGCAAAGAATAATTCTCACTGCGTCTTGTTTATTTTATTTTTTGGCAGTTTTGCATGTAACTATTTATTATCTGCATTTTGATTAATTTGGTCTTTTTATTTGTATTGATTCAGGTGAAGGTTCTTCCATGTGACTAGTCTTCCATGTATTATTTTCATGTCATATTTTCTTTATAGTTAATTTGAATCCCAAAACTTCCCAAATGATGTTTTATTTCTTGTTTTTTCCTGACCCATTTGTTTTCTTCTTAGCTCGACAACTTGCTCCGGGATTATTGTGGCAGATTACTTCTTGCTGACTTTGGAGCTTCTTCGTTTTATGGACCTGCCAACCTTGTGGAACCAACCAGTGGCACCACACAATATCTTGCCCCTGAGCAAATGGACCCTCGAAGATATTGTGGGATATCTGGAGATATCTTTAGTCTCGGAGTTGTTTTGCATCTCCTCCTCACAAAAGATTTCCCTTTTAGCTATTTTCGCAGAGTGAGTCACAGAGAATGTTTTTTTTTTTTGTTTGTTTTTGCTATATTCATCGTTGTGTTGAGTTCACCAATTTTCACCGATCCAAATGTTTAGCTTCCATCCTCGTGTGAATGCAGCCTCAAAAGACAAGCCACAAGCACTCTTATGACATCATTAAGGAGTGTGCCTCATGATTGATTCTTCAATGCACCAGTGTCACATTATAACGTACACACTTCTGAGGAGGAGCCTGGACTAACTAAATAAAGCTCAAACCTTTTTAGGGTGGAGGAATTCAGTGTTGGAAAAATTGTTTCACACTCCTTAATTTCAATGGTTTATAGATCCATCTCACATATTCCATTGAGAAGTTACATTATAATCTTAGAGAATTTATAAATGGCTCAATAAAAGAGTTGATGAGAGCCCCACTGGTTTGTTTGTCAATATATATTGTTGTTTTTTTGCCTTTACGTTTGGTGGAAAGGAGGGAAGTTATTCATAAGGGAAAAACTTAATCAACTGTCTTCATTTTTACACAGTATGAGAGTGGAGGACACGATTATACTCCTGCGAGCGCCACGCATCATGCCCAAGACTTGTTAAGCAAAATGCTGCAAAAAGATCCGAAAGAAAGGATTACCTTGACGGTAAGTGGCAGTTTTTATCTTTGAATCTGCAGGAGAGATTTCTCATGGCATGGTCATATGGAGGTAAGAAGACAAACAAGACAATGGCTAAAACGACATGCTTCTTGGGCTATATCGCAACGATGAGAGTTAGAAAACGAGATCAAAACGAGTGAAGATACAAGCAAGTATTCACAATATAAATTACATGACAATACTAGAACGTCACTTGGTAGAGCACATACCTCCGCCTGGTGAACAGTTTACGTTTTGTATCCCAATGATAGGCTGGATCTGGATTCGGACCTGAACCAAAATCTAATCGGCTTGTTCTTGTCACCAATCAAACTTGTCCACCACGTTTAGTCAAAACTCGCCCATAACCTTTTTAAATATCATGTTATGTATCTCAATGGTGAAGTCCCGATCTCTCAATGGTGAAGTCCCGATCTCTCGATGGTGAAGAATCACTTAAACAATTCTAGTGGCCGGATCTGGATCTTCACCAAAATCGATTAATTTCGTCCTTGTTGCATAAGCGACCTCTCTGCCAAATTTGCTTTGATTCCGTCCACAACTTTTTGGGATCTCTTGCTCACAGACAAACAAACAAACAATAAGTATGTCGTATATAGCACGATAGTTGCGAAATCCCTAAAATAAGTTGTTGGTCTACGATGACCTCAAAAATAATTGGTGGTTGAATTCAGTAACCTGGTATGCAAATCCTCTTAAAATTTCAAGTCAATCAGATGAAAATTGAGGAATTTAGAAATTTGGCCTATGTCGACCTTTTTGCCTATGTTGACCTCAAAAATAGTTGGGGGTTGAATTCAGTGACATCATATGCAAATCCTCTTCAAATTTCAAGTTAATTGGATGAAAATTGAGCATTTTAGAAATTTGGCCTATGTTGACCTGAAATATAATTGGTGATTGAATTCAGTGACCAGATGTGCAAATCCAATTCAAATTTCAAGTTAATTGGATGAAAATTGAGCATTTTAGAAATTTGGCCTATGTTGACCTGAAATATAATTGGTGATTGAATTCAGTGACCAGATGTGCAAATCCTCTTCAAATTTCAAGTTAATTGGATGAAAATTGAGCATTTTAGAAATTTGGCCTATGTTGACCTGAAATGTAATTGGTGATTGAATTCAGTGACCAGATGTGCAAATCCAATTCAAATTTCAAGTCAATCGGATGAAAATTGAGCATTTTAGAAATTTGACAAAGTTGGTGACCTTTGGCCTATGTTGACCCCAAAAACAATATGTTTCTTGCTTATGACCGACTCTACCATTTGGTGAAGTTCCGTGAAGATCGGTTTAAAATTGTGACCTGCAGGCGAGTGACAAACAAGAAGACAGAAAAACAAACAAGACGACATCATGCAGAGCACGAAACTTGCAAAATCAAATCCCCCCTCCCCCCCCCCCCCCCCCCCCCAAAGGTTTCCATCGATCCAGCAAATTGGCCATTTCATGAAGATTAAAATTGACAATTTTGATCAATGCTTGGGTCAATAGGATGAAAAGTGATGATTTTAAAAGTTTGACCTTGATGCTTGTTCATTTTCAAGTCAATTGGATGAAAATTGATGATTTTTCAGATGAAAATTGATGATTTTGGAAGTTTGACTTTGAGTTAGTTGACCTTTGACTTTTTGACCTCAAAAATAGTTGGTTTCCCTATTTAGTGACTCGATGTGCAAATGCGGTTCAATTTTCAAGTCAATCGGATGAAAAATGGCAATTGTAGAAATTTGACCTCCACTTTGCCGTGACCTTTGACCTCAAAATCAATAGGCTTCTCAATTGTGACGACGTCTACAACATGGCGAATGTTTCATGACGAACAGTTTAGAATTGTGACCTGTGCAAACAGTGACAAACAGACAAACAAACAAACAGAATAACAAACGCAACCGACCAATATACTTTTTTTTTTTTTTTTTTTTTTTTTTTTTTTTGTATACAATATCGAGGCTCGTGAAAGAGCGAACATTAATCACACAGAAAGACAAACCGACACATAAAACATATAACATATAACATAGGGAGCGGTAGACAAGATGGGGAGAGAGGGGGAAGGACACAAACACAACATTTGAGAGCAGGGACCGAGAGACATGGAGACATCGAGAGATCTGAGAGAGGGCGAGGGCTTTGGGGGGGGGGGGGGCGTGGGAAGGGGGCAGTGGGAGAGGTATAAAACATATGGACACTGCCAGGACTTCCAGGAAAGAAGTTGGAATTTCAAACAAGGTGGATCTGGGGTGAATTAGCGGGGGTAGAAAAGATCAAGGTTTTGGATGGGGGAAGATAAGAGATGGTGGTGAACGGCTGTTTTAAAGACCTGGAGGGAGGAGTGGGATTGAAGGGAGTGAGGGAGTTTGTTCCAGAGGCGGGAGAAAAGAGGAATGAAAGAGTGAAGGTGAGCGGAGAGCCGAGATTTCGGCAGTTTAACCATCAGAGGGTTGCTGGCAGATCTTGTGCGACCTGTAGGAATATTTGGGGGACAGAGCACAGAGAGAGCTGGGGGTGCAAGGCCGGAGAGGAGTCGGTAGAAGACAGAAAGACCACCTACCTGCCTGCGGTGAGTGAGTGAAAGGCCCTCAGAGATAGCTTCATCGCGGGAGATTCCAATAATTCTGAAAGCTTTGGTTTCAACAGCGTGAAGCCGAGCTAGGTGTGAGGCAGGAGCACCGGCCCATAGGGGAGAACAGTATTCCATTGAGCTGCGGATGAAAGCCTTGTATGTGGTGAGGAGCTCAGGTGTGCCGAGGAAGGACTTCGCACGACGGAGGATGCCCAGTCGGCGACTGGCTTTGGAGGCCAGCTTGGAAATGTGGTTTTCCCAAGAAAGATCATGGCAGATAGTGAGACCCAAAATCTTGAGCGACAGAACTTCTTGGAGAGGATTGTTGAGAAAGTAGATGGGAGGGTTGTCCAGTCGATCTTTTCGGAGAGACATAGTAAGAGTGTGAGATTTGTCAGGATTGAAAGACATGTTCCACTTGTTTGACCAGTCTGTGATTTTGTCCAGGTCTTCAGAGAGTGAGGAGGCAGCAGACTGCCGATCTGAGGGAAGAGGAATGGAGCGGCAGAGAGTGGAGTCATCAGCAAAGAGATAGAGAGGATTTTCGAGAGGGTCAGAGAGATCATTGATGAAGACCAGAAAAAGCACGGGGCCCAGAACACTGCCTTGGGGAACTCCAGCCTGAACAGGAAGAGGAGATGAGAGAAACCCATTCAGGGCCACACGTTGACGACGACTAGAGAGGAAGTCCGCCAGCCATGCGTGGAGATTTCCATGGATACCAAAGGAGGAGAGTTTGGTGAGCAGAGCGGGGTGCCAGACCGTGTCGAAGGCACGTGATATGTCGAGGGAGACAGCTCTAATTTCCTGTTTGGCATTGAGGACCTCCATCCATTGTTGAGACAGCAGAAGCAGCATGTCCAGAGTAGAGTGACCTGGTCTGAAACCAAATTGATGATCAGAGATCAAGCCATTGGAGAAGAGGAAATATTTCATATCAGAAGCAATGATGGATTCCATGACTTTGCTGATAATTGGGAGAAGGCTGATTGGTCTGTAGTTGCTAGGATCTGTTTTTGCACCTTTTTTGTGCAAAGCGGTGATGTTGGCTGATTTCCAAGCAGATGGCAGTTGACCTTGAGCAAAAGAGAGGGTGAAGAGAACAGAGAGAGGGTGAGATAGAGCAGCAGAGCAGGATTTTAGGACCCGTGGGCTGATGCCGTCGGGTCCAGTTGCAGAATCAGAGTCGAGGGTTGACAGAAACTTTTCCACCTTGTCAGGAGGAAAGGACACGGAGTCCAGGAGCAGCAGGGTACGACTGGGTATGGTGGGTACAGAGAGGGATGGGTTTGGGACACAAGATTTAGAGGCAAACACAGAGTTGAGGCATTCAGCTTTTTCACGTGCGGAGTCAGCTGTGTAGCCGTTTGAGGTAAGGGAGGGGATGGAGGGGGAACAAACACCAGAAACGGATTTGACCAGACGCCACCAGGATTTGGAAGAGGGAGACAGATAAGAGAGTTCGGTCTTGAGAACGGAGAGATATTGTTTCCTGGCTCTCCTGAGGGTGGACACACACTTGTTTCGGGCTTTGTGAAAGGAAATGAGATTTCCTTCCGTTGGATTTGCTTTCCAGGAGACGAAGGCAAGTTGTTTCTGGGCAACAGCCTCACCACAAGATTCCGTGTACCATGGACGGGAGGAAGGGTATGACAACTGAAGACGAGATGGGATAAATCTGTGCATGAGAGAGAGCAATTTACTTTGGAAGAATTCCCAGGATGAGTTGATGTCAGAGGTGGTAGAGATGGGAGACCAGTCCAGATGATTGATGGCTGCTTGAAGACCGTGCCAGTTGGCCTGAGTGAAATGCCAGACTCGTCGACGCTGAGCAGGCTCCCTGAGGATGGTCAGAGAGATGTCCACTTTAACAAGGACATGATCAGATGTTCCGATCGGAGCAGAAGAAGAGCAGCAGACATTTTCAGGGAAGTTAGTCATAACCAAGTCCAGAAGAGAAGATGTTCCGTTGACTGAGATCCGGGTCGGGAAATTGACAGATTGTGTCAGTCCCAGTGAGTCGCAGAAGTCCTTTGCTGAGGAGCCATGGCTGGTGAGAGAGGTACCCACACCCAGCCAACTGGCATGATGACAGTTGAAATCACCACATATGAGGAAGAGAGAGTTGGGATGAGTAGATAGAAGTTGGTCCATATCATCAGACAGCGAGATGTAGATGGAGTCATCACTGTTTGGTGGACGGTACAACACACATATGAACAAGAGGTGGGAGCGAAGGGGAAGCCGTAGCCAGAGGTATTCCTGGGGGTGAGGTGGAGAGAGTGCAGTGCAGGGCGAGTGAGGAAGAGAGTTTTTGATAAAGATAGCAACCCCGCCTCCAGGACGAGGCTCAGGTCTATCATACCGGAGGAGGGAGTAGCCCGGGAGAGATACTATGGAATCAGAGACATCATAAAGGAGGAAAGTTTCTGTTAAGCAGATCACGTCTGGTTTGACAGAAGCAACCTGTATGGAGAGATCGGTTAAGTTTGAACGAAGGCCCCGGATGTTTGAGGTCCATACCGTTAATGAAGAGGAAGGGGGAGCATCAGATACAGAACAGGGGGGAGGAGGGGTAGGGTAAGATGTGGAAGAGGTGGAAGAGGTAGGGAGAGCTGTTGAAGGTGTGTCAGAGATTTCAGAATAGCTCGGAGAAAGGGAAGGATGGGGCGGACAAAAGGTTTGATGGTGATTGGGTGAGCCACAATGAGGTGTTATTTGAGGAGGGGGAAGAGCGAGGCAGAAGGTTGGGGGAGATGGAGGTGAGAGTTTGAAGGGGGAAGAAGCGGGGAGGACGCTTTGAGGAGGGGGAGTGAGCGGGGGGAAATTGAGAAGCAATGAGGGTGGGGAGATTTGAAGGGGAGGGGTGAGGGGGGAGTTTGGGAGGGAAGGGACAAGGGGAGGGATTTGAAAGGGATGGGATATGGGGGAGATTTGGAGGGGAGGGGTGAGGCAGGAGTCTAGGAGGGGAGGGGCGAGGGGGCGTCTTGGCGGGGAGGGGTGAGGGGGTAGTTTAGGAGGGAGGGGGCAAGGGGGGAGATTTGAAAGGGATGGGTGATGGGGAAGATTTGGAGGGGAGGGGTGATGGGGAAGATTTGGAGGGGAGGGGTTATGGGGAAGATTTGGAGGGGAGGGGTGAGATTGGATTTTTGAAAGTGTACGATTTATGGGAAACGAACATTTATTGCAAAATGAGTTTCTTGTGACCTTCGAGTTAAAAATACGTTTAAGGACGCTGGATGGAGGATGGAGTGCAGGAGAGTTTAGGGAATGTAGAACAAAGGCACTATAGGAGATGGATATTTTTTTTGGGATGAATTGATTTGGTGAGCAAGTCGAAAGCAGCCTTTTAAAGAAGAAGAAGAAAAAGGTGTTATAAAATATGACGGAATACATAACTTGAGGGGAAAGTGTAAACATTGAAGGTTAAAGAGTGAAAACTATCTGGGGAAATGGGGGAGAAACACGTGGTCGAAGAACGAACGAACGAATAAGAATGAATAAACGAATGAGAACAGAGAAGGAAATGTTTTTTTTTTTTGTTTTTTTTTGAGTTGAGATTTACACAAGGAAGTAGGCTATGGGTGAAAAGACTGGGAATACAGAGAACGAAAGTTATTGGATCACAAACGACGGACCACTGAGAGAAAAACAAAGCCTCAAGGTTGTACAGTGCACACTGTACAAGGCCTTGCTCGCGACACGGCAAATAGACGATCAATTTATGAAAGATAAACACCGAGAAACAACCAAAGTTGCACACAATAACTTCATACACCGAAAGATAAATACAGTTTCGACAAAATACAATTGTGAACAGACTTAACTTCGAAAAACGTGGAGACCGTGTGGAGCTTCGAAAATCCCTGCCGCCGTCTCCAAGATCTCGCGAGATCTCGCGATACTTGAAAAATCTTCAATTTTCGCAAGTAACAGACAGACAGACAAGGGTGAAAACATAACCTCCTCCATAAACATAACCTCGGTGGCGGAGGTAATAATTGGCAGAAGAAAAAGCAAGAAAACAAACTATTTGAAAAAAACTATTGTTACAACCTGTAATGATAGTGTTCCAAAAAGACCCGGACAACTTTGGTTAATATATTTGGAACCACAAATTATGCAACAATACCCTTTGGTTTACATGATACAGAAACTCATAAAGTTTTGTGCACACCATCAATACACTTCAATGTGAACTACATTTGTCATGCGCAGGACATCGAGGTGGTACCGTGGTCTCCTTTTTGAAGCAATGTTTTATGGCTGGATGCTCTTCCTGCCGCCAACCCCGTTGGTCGCCTTTTGCGACACACAGGAAATTACCAGTGAGCTGGTGCTCAATTTGCCGACCTTGGAATGATGACTGGCTGAGTCAACCCCCCTGGCGTTAATTCAGCGATCGACCGGGATTCAAACCCAGGATCCTAGGATCCCAAGACGGCACCCGAACCGCGAAACCAACACCAGTTATGGTTTAGATGATATGTGGCCTCTGAAGGTGGTTGGTATCATCTAAACCAAAGTGTATTGTTGTATCATTTGTGGTTCTAAATATATTAACAACCAAAGTTATCCAGATCTTTTTGGAACACCCTGCAGTATAATCTTTAAAGAACTATAATCTTCAAGGAAAATTAGGGCGGCCTTCTATGACAGGCAAAAAGCTTATTTGATATGAACACACAGCTTTCCTGCCTTTTAAATCTTAAACTAAATTGTGGGCCAAATTAATTCTGTTTTTTTCCTCTTATACTGTAAATCCAAGAGCACATTTTTAAATATTTTGTCTTTGGAATGCTGAACTATCTCCACCCAATAAACAAGAATGGCTTTGCTTTTTTCAATAAATATCTTTCCCAGTTCGTCACAATTAAGTTCATGAAGAGGGAAAATGTTGAGTGTTATTGTTTCACTCTGTTTTATTTTTTAGTCTTGCTTGCCGCTACTGTATAATATTTCTTGCCCCAACGTTATTTGTGCGTTTTCCATATTTTCTCGAAGGAAACAAAATGGTTAGCAGCAAAATATCCAGGAGAAGCCAACATTGAGTGTGCACAACAGAGAACTAACTAATTGACTGATGTGTTGTCCTGCAGGGAATAGTCCAGCATCCATGGATGAACTTACCAGAGCTCAATATTGCCATGAAATCACAGTCTGAAACAGGTAGGTCTAACTTCAAATCAATGAAAGTTTTATTTTGATCTTGTATGGGACACGGCACAGTGAAAGGTGAAGTTATGATCCGTTCTTGATAAAACATTTTTTTTTTTCAAATATTTCTACATTAATGAATAAAGAATCGAAAAAATACATTTTTCACATTTTCAGAGAATTTCAAAAAGAAAAGCAGCAGCCTTCTTTCAATGATTGACGAGATGATGTCTGACTCAAGCTTCTTTCTGCACAACACCAGTTCTCAAATCCAAGCAGGCACAACTGTAAATCCAGAGCACAACAGCAATCAGGTATGCATCGAACTTGTGTACTTGTAGAGGTACATACTAATCACAAGGTACATACCGATATAAGGTCATACTAATCATCAGTGACTGGTACATTTTTAAAGTATTGCATATATTTGGGTTGAGTAAACATCTTTGAGGTCACTTTTCACCCAGTCATGCATCCCAGTTAAAAACGGAATATCTGGGATCACAAAGCGATTGCCTAGGGTAAGCCAACCCCAGCGCACACGAGCCAATGATGGCCATATGATTTTCTGACCACCATGTGACCTTGATCTTCAACATTTAGTGATGGAGTGTAAATTAAGAAAATGTGTCCCCATCTACAAACCATCCAGAACACCTAACATCATGAAAACCGGAGGAAGATTATTCAAGTCATGATCAAAAAGGTGTTTTTTGTGAATTAGGTCAATCCGCAAAAGGAGGTCAAGGACCCAAATCATATATCAGGTGAACAACGTCAGTGCAGGAACACTATTATTTTGCAAGAACATCTTAGAAGGCCAAGTGGTTTTTGAGATTCCGCATCAGCAAAATTGAGTGATGACAACAAACGTCGTGTTTTTAAGCTGTGAAGCCACTTCAATATGTCACCGTACGTCCGTAAAAATTGAAGAAGAAGATCCTTTATAACCCACCGTGTTTAATTCTAAAGCGTTCTAAAGGGCAATTCTAATGGGTTCTAAAGGGTAATTATATTGGGTTCTAAAGGGTAATTCCAATGAGTTCTAAAGTGTAATTCTTAAGGGTAATTATATTGGGTTCCAAAGAGCAATTCTAATGGGTTTCATTTGTTTCTAAACTTTGCCTATTTCATATTAAAATTTCAAACTGAACTGCTTCCTTCGGACATGGGTGCACTTTGTTTTTCAGACCGCCATTTGACATTGACCTTTAACTTGGTGGGTATGATGCAAATCAAGTGTAAATGCATCTTACTCGAGGTTATCTAGAAAGGGCAGTCGTTCTTATTGGACAAATATGAGTCGAGTTGTGGTGAAAAATGTTAAATTTTCGATAATTAGGTCTTGGCCTTAAGCATGAGGTCAAGGTCAAAATATTTTCCTGTCAACCCCGTATACTTTTTATTCCCATTATTTATGCAAAATTTAATTCCAAAAGTCCCAGCTGGCTTGGAGATGCAGTTCAGACATTGGCAGTAAAAAAAGGAAGAAAAAAACCCTTGATGGTGGTTTAGTCCTCCAATGGGTCGAAGAAACTCTTGAGGTACCATTAAAAACTCAAGGCACTAATATTGATACAAGTATAATACAAGAAAGAAAGAGAATATGAAGGTGGTAGAGAAAAGGAAAAAAAAGAAAGAAAGAAAAAAAGTAAAAAAGAAAAGAAAGAAATCAAACAAGTATAATTCTCCCTCTATCATATAGGAGGAGGATTAAAAAAGGCAGTCACAAGAACAAATTATCATATACGTACTGTATAACCAAAAACTTAATCAACTAGAATGGCACTCGGTAGAGAGCGTATTGATCAGTTTACCAGGCTGACCAGTTTACGTTTTGTATCCATCTGATAGGCTGGATCTGGATTCGGACCTGAACCAAAATCGAATCGGCTTTTTCTTGTCACCTAACCCACTCATCCACCGAGTTTTGTCATAACTCGTCCACACCTTTTTGAAATATCATGCTATGTATCGTTTGTGGCCCCATCTCTCAATTGTTAAGAATCATTTCTTCAATTAAAAAATTATCGTATCCAGATCCGGTTTCGGATCTTCACCAAAATCGAATCCATTTGTTGTTGTCACAAATCCAACCTCACCTCCAAGTTTCGTCAGAATCGGTGCATGACATTTTGAGATATCATGATATGTGTCGTTTTTGGCCTGATCCCTCAATGGTGAACAATCAATTTAAAGAAATTATCGTATCTGGATTCGAATCTCGATCTTCACCACAATCGAACCAATTTGTCCTTGTCACATACCCTACCTGTCCAGCAAATTTTGTCTGAATCCATCCATGGTGTTCTGAGATATCCTGGTCACAGACAGACAGACAAAGACACAAACAGACTGGGGTGAAAATACAACTTACGTCCACCATCGGTGACGTTGGCAAAAAGATATAATAATAATAATAATAAGAATAATAATAACTAGAACTGCCACTTTAAAACTGCTGGCAGTGATGACCGGTTTACTCGCACCCACTTTTGATGCAACCCCACTGTTGATACAACCCCACTTTTGATACAACCCCACTTGTGATACAACCCCACTTTCATTGGACATGCTTTGACACAACCCCCTTGGATACAACCCCGACACACACACACACACACACACACACACACACACACACACACACACACACACACACACATCCCCCCTACCCCCTCCCACACACACACCCATACCCCTCCCCCCACATGCACACCCTTCCAAACACACACACACACCCACACATCCCTCCCCCCCCACACACACACACATCCCTCCCCCCCCACACACACACATCCCTCCCCCCCCACACACACACACACATCCCCCCTACACACACACACAGACATCCCCCCTACACACACACACAGACATCCCCCCTACACACACATCCCCTACCCCCTCCCACACACACACCCACACCCCTCCCCCCACATGCACACCCTTCCAAACACACACACACACCCACACACACACCCACACACACACATCCCTCCCCCCCCCCCCCCCCACACACACACACATCCCTCCCCCCCCCACACACACACACACACACACACACATCCCCCCTACACACACACACACACACACACACACACACACACACACACACACACACACACACACACACATCCCCCTTACCCCCTCCCACACACACACCCACACCCCTCCCCCCACATGCACACCCTTCCAAACACACACACACCCACACCCACACACACACATCCCTCCCCCCCCCCCCCACACACACACACACATCCCTCCCCCCCCCACACACACACACACACATCCCTCCCCCCCCCCCCACACACACACACACATGCACACACACATACACACATCCCCCCTAACCCCACCCACACCCCTACCCCCAACACACACACACACACACACACACACACAACCAACCCCCCCCCCCCCCCCCACCTACACACAAACACACACATACACATTCCTCCACCCCCCCACACACACACATCCCCCCTACACACACACACGCTTATTTTTCAAGATAAGCAGGTTGCAAGGTCAGACATATATATGGTGGCGGCCATCTTGGATTTTGACGTGGCGACCCAATTTTCGATAGCGTTCTTCCTTGTGCCTAGATACACCCACACACCAAATTAGAAGTTGCTACTTCGCTTATTTTTCAAGATATGCAGGTTGCAAGGTTCAGACATACATGGTGGCGGCCATCTTGGATTTTGCCGTGGCGACCCAATTTTCAATAGCTGGCGCATGCGCAGATGGGTTGCACTGCGATGCCACTGAAAAGCGACTGAGAAAACCGCGCATGCGCAGATCGCGGACATGATTCATTTCGATTTATATCTTTATTTAATTTCCGAAAAGACGTCTGAAGTCGAAAATCGCGTGATGACGTCACGACGTAAATGCATTTCTTCATATAACTTCAGATCGGCTGGATGGATTGTGACGAAATAAACGGCATCGTGTAGGGCATTTATTTGCGCAAATTTCAAGACCAATTACGACCATGACAGCCATTTCCTTCTCGCACAGCACCTTACGTAATATGTGGATGGATGTTTGCATATGCGCAAATGGGCCATTGTATTTTCGTGTATTACGTACGCGCCTTGATGGGCTTACTTTCAGTGAAATACGATCGAGTTAAAAATAGTCAGAATTTGAGCAAATCTGTTTCATTTGTTTGTTAATATGCCTCATCTATTGACAAATCTCCAATTATAATTTTTTTTGAAGTTCAAATGACCGCGGGAGATCGCGTTATCGTGAGCACGTTCTGGCAGGGACAAAATGGTGTGTTTCTTCTTCTTTCAACAATAAAGACTTATAGCTTCGAGACGGTACATCCAATCATCTTGAAATTTTGCACTCTTGTTACTCTTCATGACTTCTACTACAGTATGAAGTTTCACGTCGATCAATAAAGCGATTCAAGAGATATCCATTTTTTTTTTAAAAATCGTTTAATTAACGATATCTGCCAAACCACGTGACCTATCGCAAATTCTAAAATGACATTTTAGTAGACTGACATGCTGAACAGACCTGTGAAGTTTCTCCTCGATTGGATCAAAAATGAGGGAGGAGCTACGTTTTAAAGGTTCATGCTTTAAACCATCATAACTCTGCAACCATGTGTCAGATGACGTCGCCCTCGCTGACTTTTTTGTTCGTCATGGGCATGCGATTCTGCTTGCAAAGATTGGCCTCGATCTGTTCAGCACGTTGCAGAGAAAAAGGGGTTTTCGTGTTTTCACGAAAAACAAGATGGCGGCTGAACCACGTGACCTGCGACGTCATAATTACCATTAAAATATTCTACTGAACGAGTCCCTCCTATGGTGAAAATTTTATCTCAATCGGCCCTATTATTGCAGAGAAAATGTTTTTTAAAGGAAATTAAAACTGAAAATGGCAAAAGCACTGGGAAATGTGGCCTGGGAGGACAAAATGGTGTGTTTGTTCTTCTTTCAACAATAAAGACTTTAGCTTCGCGACCGTACATCCAATCATCTTGAAATTTTGCACACTTGTTCCACCCGATGAGAGCTACATTGTATTAAAAATTCAAGTCGATCCATGCAGTGGTTCAAGAGTTACAAGCTTTTTAAAATTTAACTTCCATTATTTATTGCGGCCAAACCATGTGACTTAAAAAAACGTCTCAAGTAACGATTAAACATCCCCCCATGAGGAACATTTGTGTAAAGTTTCCACTCGATACCTCCACAAATTATGGAGGTGATTCCATTTCTAGTTTGTGACTTGAAAACGTCATAACTCTGAAACCACGTGTCGGATGACGTCGTGCTCGCTGACTTTTTTGTTTGTCATGGGTATCCGAATACGCATGCCAAGTTTGGGCTCGATCCGTTCAGCCGTTGCGGAGAAAAATGGTTTTTTGTGTTTTTTCACGGAAAACAAGATGGCGGCCGAACCATGTGACGTATGACTTCGAAAATTTTCGCATTCTGAGTTTTTTTTAACTAAGCATCTGGGGGAAAAATCTCTTTTTCGGGGGAGAAAAACAGTGTTTGACGAATTCTAACCTCTTAACGTTAGCATTTTTGATATACTCAATACACATGTTTTTTGTTCCCATTGCAGAGTTCTTTAGAATGAGCCATTCCTCAAATTTTTCCATTGAGCCGTTTCGGAGATACAGAGGGGCAAAGTTGAAGGTGTTTTACAAGATGGCGCCCATACCACGTGACCTATGACGTCATCATTAGCATTTAAAAATTCTACGAGTCTAGCCGATCATTTGATGAAAATTTCCTGTCAATCCGTCCAGCGGTTGCTGAGAAACTTAATTATGAAGTTTTCGGAGGTGCAAAATAGGGTGGAAGAATAATAATAATAATAATAATAATAATAATAAGAAAAACTCTAGCAGTAATAATAGGTTACTCTCCATTTCATGGAGAGTAAACCTAATAATAATAACGAGCAAGCATATTGGAGACTCCCGGTTCCGGTTTCTTGAGCTCGGTTGGTCGTTTTTGGACTCTGCCAAATTCCTCAAAGATTCGTACTCCCGGTGGTTTTGTTGAGGTTTGCTGTTTATTTTGCCGTCTCTGGGTTTACTGTATGCTTCTCATTCGGTTTTTGTTTTAAAACCTGTGCAAATTTGTAAATATTCGTCGGACTTTCCGTGCCGGGTTTTAAGGCCTACATTTTCCGAGCTTGAGTCCACAGTTGTCTTTTGTCCCTGCAGTCCCTAGTTTGTCCCTGCAGCAGAACAGACCGTTCTCCAGGCCTGCCTCCACTTGCGGCCAGGCACTGGTTGTGGAAGGAGCCCGCTGAACGCAAAGACATCCCTTCTGACCATCACCAGCCAAGACACATAGCATTCGAGGAGGCCAGCCGCAAGCGACCAGACCCCCTCGGCGACAGGGCTGTCCCAAAGGACATGACTGACGGTTTCGTCCCCTGTGCATCGGGGTCGGAGGAGGAGCCATCACTTCCAGCCTCCGGCAGCGGGGTTTCTGGCACCGGGGATGTTTCTTCTGACCCCGCCACCGGAGCCACCATTCTTTGTGCATCCTCCCCTCCCACCGCAGTGGGCCCGACACCCGGCGAAGCCACATCCAGGTCCTGATCTAACCCTCCCTCCTCCATGTTATCCTTTCCCTCCACCTCCCTCCCTTTACTTTCTACGGGGCGGGGGGCTGACACACACACCAACACATTAGTCCCCCCCTCCCCGACCCCAGATGCAATACCCTCCCCTGACCCTTGGGCAACACCCTCCCCAGCCCCTTGGGCAACCCCCTCCCCCACCCCTTGGGCAACCCCCTCCCCCACCCCTTGGGCAACCCCTTCCCCTATCCCTTGGGCAACCCCCTCCCCAGCCCCTTGGGCAACCCCCTCCCTAGCCCCTTGGGCAACCCCCTCCCCCACCCCTTGGGCAACCCCCTCCCCAACCCCTTGAGCAACCCCCTCCCCCACCCCTTGGGCAACACCCCCCCTAGTCCCTGGAGGCACACCGTCCCCTTTCCCTGTCCCTGGGGGCACACCGTCCCCTGTCCCTTGGGCAACACCCCCACTCCCGCCCGCAGCAGCACGCATCTTGCTCGCGTAACTCTGCGGGCAGGAGCGGAAAGTGTGCCCCGGCGCACCACAGAGGTTGCACCGCACCGCTTGGGTGCAGCGCTCCCTCAAATGTCCCAACTCGCCACACTGGGTGCAGATACTCGCTGTACACCCAGTAATCAAGTGGCCAAGTTGACCGCATCGGCGGCATAATTTCGGCTGTCCCGCGTAAAAGACTTGGCCTCGGTCCATCCCAACCATAATTCCATTAGGGATATGGGTGGCCGTGCCGTCCTGCCTCGTCCGCAGCTTTACCCGGAACTGCCGAGACCCGGTCCAAATACCGAGGCTGTTCCGGACGAGCCGTACTGGGCCTCGGATGTCCGCGTATCGACTGAGCCAAACCTTGACATCATAGTCACTCACGCCTTCGTTGTACAGGTGGACGGTCACGACTCTCTCCTGTGTTTCTGAGAGAGCCTCGACCGCCCAGTCTGCCAGTTTCCCAGCAGACCGAGCGGTAGCCCACCGGCGCCAGAACTCGGCAAGTCCCTGCCCTGTTTGAAAGGACACGTCGAAGCCACGGGCGAGGGAGATCAGGCAGAAAAAGTCAACAGCCTTGAACCCCAGCACACCCAACAATACATCTTTACCGAATCTATCTCCAGCCGGCACACTGCAATCCACATCAACCAACCGAAACCGGACACAATTATGGCGCCTGCTCGCCATGCCGGGGTTCTAGGAGGGGTGGAGGACAACACTCGGGGTGGGGGTGGGGGGGGGGAGGGAGGGACGGGAGACGAAGGGGGGCACAAGACTCCCCCCTGTCTGGTGGGCAACGCCCCCCAAACAGGAGGAAGAATGGGGGAAAGCAGGGAGGGAAAAGACTAACGAAAATGCAGGACAAACAGGCAATAATAAGAGCAATAAATAAATAATGAGAAATAAATACGAACACAGCAAAACACAGGAAACGAAAACACCGGCAAAGGAGAACAGAACTGGTTCACTATAGCTTTTATGGCCGAAGCCTTTTTTATTATAAAAAAAGGTAAAAAAACACTCTCAAAAATCAAACCATCAATAAACCCATCACCATCACCACCACACAAGAACCCAGGAAAATCAAAAACCAAGAAATCAAAAGCCAAGAAACAAGATATCAAACAATAAATAGGAAATCAAAGAGAGAAAGCAAACCAAAGATCAGGAAACGAAAGAAAACAAGGTTCAAAGACCAAAATGAAAATCAAATCACACTCAATAAACCATAAATCATAAAAACCAAAGTCCATCATCCCTAGCCCAAACCCCCCAAAACCCCTCTCCCACCCCAGGCAGCAGACACCTAACTCTAACTAACCAAAGGGGAGGGAGAAAGGAAAGAAGACCCTATCCCCCCTCCCACCCCCCCCCCCCGAAAACAACCAAAGAAGGGACACCTTAAAACAATAAGGGTCAAGGGGCCTTTTTTCCTTTGCATACCGAAATCAACAACCGGCTGCTAACCGCAGCCGGGAACATGCAGCCACAAACACGTTGAGGGCTCGACCCACCGCTGGAAATAATAATGAAAGAAAATAAAAATCAAACCAAGGCAAAATCAAGATCAAACAAAAGGAAACCCAACTGCCCCCACCCTCCCCAGGCCGCGCCCGGGAGGGCCCACCCGGAAGATGCCCCACAAGGAAGGCCCCGGCTCCCTGAGCTGCCCACGAGGCGTGAGTGTCCCAATGAGAATCACCGCCCGACAGGGCCCGCAAGCACACCTGCCGGAGCACCCCCAACCTTTCCAAGCCCGGGCGGCAAGCTCGGTCAGGGACTACGGCTGCACATGACTGTCGCCCGCACATTTGGAAGTAACCTCCTGCGGGACCCCCCCCTTCACCACGGAAAAGCCCGGCCGTATTCTCCGCTCCAGGGAGGGCTTTACGACACACCTGACGCATCGTTGCGGCCAGCACCCTGCCCCGTCGCCCGCAGGCTGTCGCCAAGCCTGTACCTTTGGAGGCAGGATTGGGCTCTGCCCCATATCTGCCCAGGATCCAACCATACCCTGGTATAGAAACCTCTGGTTCTCGCTCGCCACAAGACGGTCTTGATTATACAGACCGTTCTCCAGGCCTGCCTCCATTTGCGGACAGGCACTGGTTGTGGTAGAAGCCCGCTAAACGCAAAGACGTCCCGTCTGACCATCACCAGCCAAGGCACATAGCATTCGAGGAGGCCAGCCGCAAGCGACCAGACCCCCTCGGCGACAGGGCAGTCCCAAAGGACATGCCCGACGGTTTCGTCCCCTGTGCACCGGGGTCGGGGACACTGGACCGACACGTTCAGGTCCCTCTGGAACTGAAACACCCGGACCGGAAGACACTCATGGGCGGCTTGCCACGCGACGTCCTTCTGGTCGTTGGCGAGACAGCGAGCCGAAACGTTCTCGCAAACCTTTCTCGCCGTACGTTCTGCGAGAGGCCTTCCGCGAAGGATACGCACCTCCCGCAGCACCTCCCTTGGGCGCAAGTGATCCAGGACCTGCGACAACTGACAACCGATTGGCCGACAGGTCAACAGGCCCTGCTCCCGGGCGAACCCCTCAAACATCCGGAAATGCCCCGGACACGACCCAGAAAAAGGCCGAGACAGCGGGAGGGACCGCCCTTCCAACCGCGCGACGGACGGCCCCAGAAAGAAGAACAAAAAATCCCGCGTCAGCAGGCGACCCGGGTCCTCAGACACAAATAACTCCATGAGAGTACATGCAAACGCAGACATACATACAAACACCGGGCAGGGGACACCCTTCCCAACCAAGGATGGGCTCATCTTTACGACCCTCCTACTCCTGCGCTCTGCTCGGGTACCCCAGAAGAAAGTAAAAATTAATCTCTCCAGAGCCCGTCCCACCGCAGGAGGAGGTGGGGAGATTCTCGCCAAATACAACAACCTACCGATCAAAACATTCTTGATCACTAAATTTCGCCCCTCCATGGTTAGACGACGAGACCGCCAAGAAGCGACCTCCAATTCCAATCCCCCAATGACCATTCGCCAGTTCTCAGCGGCCACGCCGCCTGGGTCAAAGCAGACCCCGAGGATCTTTAATCGATCTCTCCGCTCCGTGTACGGGCAAGGGGGGCCGGAGCCCGTCCTGTGCCGACCAAAGTGCATGACCTCACTCTTCTGAGGATTGATTTTAGAAGAGGAGGCCAACCCAAAACGCTCGCAGAGACCCACCAGTCTGCACATGGCGACTGCACCGGTGACAAACACCGACACGTCGTCCATGTACAGACTCACCTTTAGGCGCTCCCCATGGGTTCCGGGAATCCACAACCCAGGGAAGGATGGGTCCGCTCGCAGTGCACAAGCAAACGGTTCAATACAAAGGACAAAAAGGACTGGTGACATTGGGCAGCCCTGCCTGACCCCAGAAGCGACTGGGAAGGCTCCCGAGAGGTGTCCGTTGACCAAAACACGGGCTTCAACGTCCCTATACATCAGGTCCACCCAATGCATCAAATTTGGCCCAAAGCCAAAACGGTCCAAAACGGCCATCATGTATTCATGTGACACTCTGTCGAAAGCCTTCTCCTGGTCCAAACTGACTATGCTCAGTGGGAGGCCTCTCTCCTCCGCTAGCTGGATCGCCTCTCGAACCAGGCCCAGGCTGTCGGACACTCTGCGTCCCGGAACAGCACAAGTCTGGTCCGGGTGCACGAGGTCCACCATGACACCGTGCACCCTCTTAGACAGCACCTTTGTTAGTATCTTGTAGTCGACATTCAACAAAGTGATCGGGCGCCAGTTGGACAGATCCTCCCGATCACCCTTCTTGTGCACGAGGTTTTCGACGCCCCGGCGCATCGAATCTGGAAGCCTCGCAGAGGTGGCTAGCTCCCTCACTACCTGCAGATAGTCCTCGCCAAGGACGTGCCAAAGGCGGCGATAAAACTCCACGGGCAGGCCGTCGTCACCCGGGGTTTTATTCGCGGCCAAATCCCTAACAGCGGAGGTCAATTCCTCCAGGCTCACCGGCTCCTCCAATCGCTCCCGCTGTTCGGGGCTCAAACGATTCCTCAGATGGCCGAGAACGTCGGCCATCTGGATTTGGTCAACCGGTCGTTTTTCAAAAAGCCTGGAGTAATAGTCCTCCACTGCTTCAGTAATTTGGTCCGGATCCGAAACACGGCCTCCCCCCACATTAACCTGGGCCAAACCGCCCCTCCGCCTGGCACATCGTTGAAAGAAGAATCTGGTACACCTTTCGTTCCACTCCAATGCCTGCACCTTGCTCCGGAAGATGACGGCCCTCGCCCTGGCTTCGAGGAGGCTAAAAATCCTCCCCTTCACCCGGCGGATTTTCTCTGACACGTCCCTCCCTTCGCAAAGTTTCTTATGCAGGTGCTGGAGGTACGCCTGCATGCGCTTCAAACGCTCTCGTTTCCCCGCGGCCCTCATTCGCCCGGCCATTCGGAAAAACCCTATGGTCCTACGTTTCACCTCCTCCCACCAGGCTGCCGAGGTAGGGAAGAGGCACCTGACCGTTTCCCACTCCCTATACTTCCGAACGTAGGCACGCACTAAACTGTCATCCTGCAAAAGGTGACAGTTAAGCTTCCAGAGTCCAGAACACCGGGGACGCACCCCATTTAATTCAATACCCAGAGACAAACGACAGTGATCTGAAAATGCCACCGCGTGAAGTACCAGGTCCGGGTCGCCAAAATTTGGTGTCAAAAGAATGTAATCAATCCTAGCCCGACTGGTACCAGCCGCATCGGTCCGGGTGACCTCATTCCTTTCCGCACCCGTGTCCCTCAACCTAAAATCCTGAACAAGCCCTTTAAGGGCCCGCGCCGATGACTCCAGGGGCAACCTGTCCAAACTTATATTAAAATCTCCCCCGACGATCACGGGGCCAGAGGTGGAGAGGAGGGGCCCCAACTGGCGCAGGAGCTCCACTTTTTCTCCCACCGTCGTAGGAGCGTACACATTGACCAAGGTCAGTGGGGTCGAGGACACCACCACCCTGAGCATGACCAATCGCCCCGGGATAATTTCTTCTAAACTAAGGACCTCGACATTCGGGCTCTTAATAAGGAACCCTAATCCTGCCGCCTTGTTAGTGTAGCTGCCGGACCAATACGACTCTCCGTACCGCCAATTTGCACGGAGGTATCCATACTCACCGTGCGGAATATGGCATTCCTGCAACAGGCAGACATCCCATTCAAAATTGCGCAGTTCTTCAAAAATAGCGATCCTCCGGACCGTGGTACGGACTCCCCGTACATTTAAACTCGTTAGTTTAAAGCTCATAGGTGTTAGTGTATTAATCACCAACACTAGTGCAAACCACGAAAGGGGAGTCATAGGACTTATGAAGCTCCTCCCTCCTTGCCAAGACACGACGAGCTACCATTCTTCCTCCCCCTGCAGTTCTTCCCGCAGCCGGGAGCCACGAGGGTGCCCGGGAGCCAGTCCCCATCGATGCAGACATTCTCCCCGGGTAGCAGGGAGAGGTCCTCCTCCTCGGGGGTCAGATAAATTACCCCCCCTCGCCCGCCACCCGGGGAAGAAAGCCACCAGTCCTCCGCGAGCAAACCCCCCTTGAGGCCCATGGCCGCAGCTGCCCCCGGAGGAGGGGTGAGGTCAACGGGTGGGGAACGACTCACGGGGGAACGGGAACGTGAGCGTTCAGGGGAAGACGGCCTTTGGGGCCTCCCCCGGAGACCTGCTGCGGCCAACCCCGACTGCACCCCACGCCTACCACGAGCAGGCGATCCCCCAGGCCTGGATGGGTCGCTTGATGCACGGGGGGCTCTGCGCCCCACAGGGGTTTTCTTCTTTGGCGATCTTGTGTTCTTTCCCTGTGGGGCTTTGCCCAGAGGAGCTTTTCCTTTGTCCTGGCCCCTCCTCCGACGCTTCTTCTCGATCCATTGTCCAGGGTCACTTTGCTCATAGCCGGAGGAGGAGCCATCACTTCCAGCCTCCGGCAGCGGGGTTTCTCGCACCGAGGATGTTTCTTCTGACCCCGCCACCGGAGCCACCATTCCTCGTGCATCCTCCCCTCCCACCGCAGTGGGCCCGACACCCGGCGAAGCCACATCCAGGTCCTGATCTAACCCTCCCTCCTCCATGTTCTCCTTTCCCTCCACCTCCCTCCCTTTACTTTCTACGGGGCGGGGGGCTGACACACACACAAACACATTAGTCCCCCCCCCCCCCTGACCCCAGATGCAATACCCTCCCCTGTCCCTTGGGCAAACCCCTCCCCCACCCCTTGGGCAACCCCCTTCCCTACCCCTTGGGCAACCCCCTCCCCCACCCCTTGGGCAACCCCCTCCCCCACCCCTTGGGCAACCCCCTCCCCCACCCCTTGGGCAACCCCCTCCCCAGCCCCTTGGACAACCCCCTCCCCAGCCCCTTGGGCAACCCCCTCCCCCACCCCTTGGGCAACCCCCTCCCCCACCCCTTGGGAAACCCCCTCCCCCACCCCTTGGGCAACCCCTTCCCCTATCCCTTGGGCAACCCCCTCCCCAGCCCCTTGGGCAACCCCCTCCCCAGCCCCTTGGGCAGCCCCCTCGCCCACCCCTTGGGCAACCCCCTCCCCCACCCCTTGAGCAACCCCCTCCCCCACCCCTTGGACAACACCCCCCCTGGTCCCTGGAGGCACACCGTCCCCTTTCCCTGTCCCTGGGGGCACACCGTCCCCTGTCCCTTGGGCAACACCCCCACTCCCGCCCGCAGCAGCACGCATCTTGCTCGCGTAACTCTGCGGGCAGGAGCGGAAAGTGTGCCCCGGCGCACCACAGAGGTTGCACCGCACCGCTTGGGTGCAGCGCTCCCTCAAATGTCCCAACTCGCCACACTGGGTGCAGATACTCGCTGTACACCCAGTAATCAAGTGGCCAAGTTGACCGCATCGGCGGCATAATTTCGGCTGTCCCGCATAAAAGACTTGGCCTCGGTCCATCCCAACCATAATTCCATTAGGGATATGGGTGGCCGTGCCGTCCTGCCTCGTCCGCAGCTTTACCCGGAACTGCCGAGAACCGGTCCAAATACCGAGGCTGTTCCGGACGAGCCGTACTGGGCCTTGGATGTCCGCGTATCGACTGAGCCAAACCTTGACATCATAGTCACTCACGCCTTCGTTGTACAGGTGGACGGTCACGACTCTCTCCTGTGTTTCTGAGAGAGCCTCGACCGCCCAGTCTGCCAGTTTCCCAGCAGACCGAGCGGTAGCCCACCGGCGCCAGAACTCGGCAAGTCCCTGCCCTGTTTGAAAGGACACGTCGAAGCCACGGGCGAGGGAGATCAGGCAGAAAAAGTCAACAGCCTTGAACCCCAGCACACCCAACAATACATCTTTCCCGAATCTATCTCCAGCCGGCACACTGCAAGCCACATCAACCAACCGAAACCGGACACAATTATGGCGCCTGCTCGCTATGCCGGGGTTCTAGGAGGGGCGGACGACAACACTCGGGGTGGGGGGGGGAGGGAGGGACGGGAGACGAAGGGGGGCACAAGACTCCCCCCTGTCTGGTGGGCAACGCCCCCCAAACAGGAGGAAGATGGGGGAAAGCAGGGAGGGAAAAGACGAACGAAAATGCAGGACAAACAAGCAATAATCAAAGCAATAAGTAAATAATAAGAAATGCAAACACAGCAAAACACAGGAAACGAAAACACCGGCAAAGGAGAACAGAGCTGGTTCACTATAGCCTTTTATGGCCGAAGCCTTTTTTATTATAAAAAAAGGTAAAAAAACACGCTCAAAAATCAAACCATCAATAAACCCATCACCATCACCACCACACAAGAACCCAGGAAAATCAAAAACCAAGAAATCAAAAGCCAAGAAACAAGATATCAAACAATAAATAGGAAATCAAAGAGAGAAAGCAAACCAAAGATCAGGAAACGAAAGAAAACAAGGTTCAAAGACCAAAATGAAAATCAAATCACACTCAATAAACCATAAATCATAAAAACCAAAGTCCATCATCCCTAGCCCAAACCCCCCAAAACCCCTCTCCCACCCCAGGCAGCAGACACCTAACTCTAACTAACCAAAGGGGAGGGAGAAAGGAAAGAAGACCCTATCCCCCCTCCCACCCCCCCCGAAAACAACCAAAGAAGGGACACCTTAAAACAATAAGGGTCAAGGGGCCTTTTTTCCTTTGCATACCGAAATCAACAACCGGCTGCTAACCGCAGCCGGGAACATGCAGCCACAAACACGTTGAGGGCTCGACCCACCGCTGGAAATAATAATGAAAGAAAATAAAAATCAAACCAAGGCAAAATCAAGATCAAACAAAAGGAAACCCAACTGCCCCCACCCTCCCCAGGCCGCGCCCGGGAGGGCCCACCCGGAAGATGCCCCACAAGGAAGGCCCCGGCTCCCTGAGCTGCCCACGAGGCGTGAGTGTCCCAATGAGAATCACCGCCCGACAGGGCCCGCAAGCACACCTGCCGGAGCACCCCCAACCTTTCCAAGCCCGGGCGGCAAGCTCGGTCAGGGACTACGGCTGCACATGACTGTCGCCCGCACATTTGGAAGTAACCTCCCGCGGGACCCCCCCCTTCACCACGGAAAAGCCCGGCCGTATTCTCCGCTCCAGGGAGGGCTTTACGACACACCTGACGCATCGTTGCGGCCAGCACCCCGCCCCGTCGCCCGCAGGCTGTCGCCAAGCCTGTACCTTTGGAGGCAGGATTGGGCTCTGCCCCATATCTGCCCAGGATCCAACCATACCCTGGTATAGAAACCTCTGGTTCTCGCTCGCCACAAGACGGTCTTGATTATACAGACCGTTCTCCAGGCCTGCCTCCATTTGCGGACAGGCACTGGTTGTGGTAGGAGCCCGATAAACGCAAAGACGTCCCGTCTGACCATCACCAGCCAAGGCACATAGCATTCGAGGAGGCCAGCCGCAAGCGACCAGACCCCCTCGGCGACAGGGCAGTCCCAAAGGACATGCCTGACGGTTTCGTCCCCTGTGCATCGGGGTCGGGGACACTGGACCGACACGTTCAGGTCCCTCTGGAACTGAAACACCCGGACCGGAAGACACTCATGGGCGGCTTGCCACGCGACGTCCTTCTGGTCCTTGGCGAGACAGGGAGCCGAAACGTTCTCCCAAACCTTTCTCGCCGTACGTTCTGCGAGAGGCCTTCCGCGAAGGATACGCACCTCCCGCAGCACCTCCCTTGGGCGCAAGTGATCCAGGACCTGCGACAACTGCCAACCGATGGGCCGACAGGTCAACAGGCCCTGCTCCCGGGCGAACCCCTCAAACATCCGGAAATGCCCCGGACACGACCCGGAAAAAGGCCGAGACAGCGGGAGGGACCGCCCTTCCATCCGCGCGATGGACGGCCCCAGAAAGAAGAACAAAAAATCCCGCGCCAGCAGGCGACCCGGGTCCTCAGACACAAATAACTCCATGAGAGTACATGCAAACGCAGACATACATACAAACACCGGGCAGGGGACACCCTTCCCACCCAAGGACGGGCTCATCTTTACGACCCTCCTGCTCCTGCGCTCTGCTCGGGTACCCCAGAAGAAAGTAAAAATTAATCTCTCCAGAGCCCGTCCCACCGCAGGAGGAGGTGGGGAGATTATCGCCAAATACAACAACCTACCAATCAAAACATTCTTGATCACTAAATTTCGCCCCTCCATGGTTAGACGACGAGACCGCCAAGAAGCGACCTCCAATTCCAATCCCCCAATGACCATTCGCCAGTTCTCAGCGGCCACGCCGCCTGGGTCAAAGCAGACCCCGAGGATCTTTAATCGATCTCTCCGCTCCGTGTACGGGCAAGGGGGGCCGGAGCCCGTCATGTGCCGACCAAATTGCATGACCTCACTCTTCTGAGGATTGATTTTAGAAGAGGAGGCCAACCCAAAACGCTCGCAAAGACCCACCAGTCTGCACATGGCGACTGCATCGGTGACAAACACCGACACGTCGTCCATGTACAGACTCACCTTTAGGCGCTCCCCATGGGTTCCGGGAATCCACAACCCAGGGAAGGATGGGTCTGCTCGCAGTGCACAAGCAAACGGTTCAATACAAAGGACAAAAAGGACTGGTGACATTGGGCAGCCCTGCCTGACCCCAGAAGCGACTGGGAAGGCTCCTGAGAGGTGTCCGTTGACCAAAACACGGGCTTCAATGTCCCTATACATCAGGTCCACCCAATGCATCAAATTTGGCCCAAAGCCAAAACGGTCCAAAACGGCCATCATGTATTCATGTGACACTCTGTCGAAAGCCTTCTCCTGGTCCAAACTGACTATGCTCAGTGGGAGGCCTCTCTCCTCCGCTAGCTGGATCGCCTCTCGAACCAGGCCCAGGCTGTCGGACACTCTGCGTCCCGGAACAGCACAAGTCTGGTCCGGGTGCACGAGGTCCACCATGACACCGTGCACCCTCTTAGACAGCACCTTTGTTAGTATCTTGTAGTCGACATTCAACAAAGTGATCGGGCGCCAGTTGGACAGATCCTCCCGATCACCCTTCTTGTGCACGAGGTTTACGACGCCCCGGCGCATCGAATCTGGAAGCCTCGCAGAGGTGGCTAGCTCCCTCACTACCTGCAGATAGTCCTCGCCAAGGACGTGCCAAAGGCGGCGATAAAACTCCACGGGCAGGCCGTCGTCACCCGGGGTTTTATTCACGGCCAAATCCCTAACAGCGGAGGTCAATTCCTCCAGGCTCACCGGCTCCTCCAACCGCTCCCGCTGTTCGGGGCTCAAACGATTCCTCAGATGGCCGAGAACGTCGGCCATCTGGATTTGGTCAACCGGTCGTTTTTCAAAAAGCCTGGAGTAATAGTCCTCCACTGCTTCAGTAATTTGGTCCGGATCCGAAACACGGCCTCCCCCCACATTAACCTGGGCCAAACCGCCCCTCCGCCTGGCACATCGTTGAAAGAAGAATCTGGTACACCTTTCGTTCCACTCCAATGCCTGCACCTTGCTCCGGAAGATGACGGCCCTCGCCCTGGCTTCGAGGAGGCTAAAAATCCTCCCCTTCACCCGGCGGATTTTCTCTGACACGTCCCTCCCTTCGCAAAGTTTCTTATGCAGGCGCTGGAGGTACGCCTGCATGTGCTTCAAACGCTCTCGTTTCCCCGCGGCCCTCATTCGCCCGGCCGTTCAGAAAAACCCTATGGTCCTACGTTTCACCTCCTCCCACCAGGCTGCCGAGGTAGGGAAGAGGCACCTGACCGTTTCCCACTCCCTATACTTCCGAACGTAGGCATGCACTAAACTGTCATCCTGCAAAAGGTGACAGTTAAGCTTCCAGAGTCCAGAACACCGGGGACGCACCCCATTTAATTCAATACCCAGAGACAAACGACAGTGATCTGAAAATGCCACCGTGTGAAGTACCAGGTCCGGGTCGCCAAAATTTGGTGTCAAAAGAATGTAATCAATCCTAGCCCGACTGGTACCAGCCGCATCGGTCCGGGTGACCTCATTCCTTTCCGCACCCGTGTCCCTCAACCTAAAATCCTCAACAAGCCCTTTAAGGGCCCGCGCCGATGACTCCAGGGGCAACCTGTCCAAACTTATATTAAAATCTCCCCCGACGATCACGGGGCCAGAGGTGGAGAGGAGGGGCCCCAACTGGCGCAGGAGCTCCACTTTTTCTCCCACCATCGTAGGAGTGTACACATTGACCAAGGTCAGTGGGGTCGAGGACACCACCACCCTGAGCACGGCCAATCGCCCCGGGATAATTTCTTCTAAACTAAGGACCTCGACATTCGGGCTCTTAATAAGGAACCCTAATCCTGCCGCCCTGTTAGTGTAGCTGCCGGACCAATACGACTCTCCGTACCGCCAATTTGCACGGAGGTATCCATACTCACCGTGCGGAATATGGCATTCCTGCAACAGGCAGACATCCCATTCAAAATTGCGCAGTTCTTCAAAAATAGCGATCCTCCGGACCGTGGTACGGACTCCCCGTACATTTAAACTCGTTAGTTTAAAGCTCATAGGTGTTAGTGTATTAATCACCAACACTAGTGCAAACCACGAAAGGGGAGTCATAGGACTTATGAAGCTCCTCCCTCCTTGCCAAGACACGACGAGCTACCATTCTTCCTCCCCCTGCGGTTCTTCCCGCAGCCGGGAGCCACGAGGATGCCCGGGAGCCAGTCCCCATCTATGCAGACATTCTCCCCGGGTAGCAGGGAGAGGTCCTCCTCCTCGGGGGTCAGATAAATTACCCCCCCTCGCCCGCCACCCGGGGAAGAAAGCCACCAGTCCTCCGCGAGCAAACCCCCCTTGAGGCCCATGGCCGCAGCTGCCCCCGGAGGAGGGGTGAGGTCAACGGGTGGGGAACGACTCACGGGGGAACGGGAACGTGAGCATTCAGGGGAAGACGGCCTTTGGGGCCTCCCCCAGAGACCTGCTGGGGCCAACCCCGACTGCACCCCACCCCTACCACGAGCAGGCGATCCCCCAGGCCTGGATGGGTCGCTTGATGCACGGGGGGCTCTGCGCCCCACAGGGGTTTTCTTCTTTGGCGATCTTGTGTTCTTTCCCTGTGGGGCTTTGCCCAGAGGAGCTTTTCCTTTGTCCTGGCCCCTCCTCCGACGCTTCTTCTCGATCCATTGTCCAGGGTCACTTTGTTCATAGCCAGAGGAGGAGCCATCACTTCCAGCCTCCGGCAGCGGGGTTTCTGGCACCGAGGATGTTTCTTCTGACCCCGCCACCGGAGCCACCATTCCTCGTGCATCCTCCCCTCCCACCGCAGTGGGCCCGACACCCGGTGAAGCCACATCCAGGTCCTGATCTAACCCTCCCTCCTCCATGTTCTCCTTTCCCTCCACCTCCCTCCCTTTACTTTCTACGGGGCGGGGGGCTGACACACACACAAACACATTAGTCCCCCCCCCCCCAACCCCAGATGCAATACCCTCCCCTGTCCCTTGGGCAAACCTCTCCCCCACCCCTTGGGCAACCCCCTTCCCCACCCCTTGGGCAACCCCCTCCCCCACCCCTTGGGCAACCCCCTCCCCAGCCCCTTGGACAACCCCCTCCCCAGCCCCTTGGACAACCCCCTCCCCCACCCCTTGGGCAACCCCCTCCCCCACCCCTTGGGCAACCCCTTCCCCTATCCCTTGGGCAACCCCCTCCCCAGCCCCTTGGGCAACCCCCTCCCCAGCCCCTTGGGCAACCCCCTCCCCCACCCCTTGGGCAACCCCCTCCCCCACCCCTTGGGCAACCCCCTCCCCCACCCCTTGGGCAACCCCCTCCCCCACCCCTTGAGCAACCCCCTCCCCCACCCCTTGGGCAACACCTCCCCTGGTCCCTGGAGGCACACCGTCCCCTTTCCCTGTCCCTGGGGGCACACCGTCCCCTGTCCCTTGGGCAACACCCCCACTCCCGCCCGCAGCAGCACGCATCTTGCTCGCGTAACTCTGCGGGCAGGAGCAGAAAGTGTGCCCCGGCGCACCACAGAGGTTGCACCGCACCGCTTGGGTGCAGCGCTCCCTCAAATGTCCCAACTCGCCACACTGGGTGCAGACACTCACTGTACACCCAGTAATCAAGTGGCCAAGTTGACCGCATCGGCGGCATAATTTCGGCTGTCCCGCGTAAAAGACTTGGCCTCGGTCCATCCCAACCATAATTCCATTAGGGATATGGGTGGCCGTGCCGTTCTGCCTCGTCCGCAGCTTTACCCGGAACTGCCGAGAACCGGTCCAAATACCGAGGCTGTTCCGGACGAGCCGTACTGGGCCTCGGATGTCCGCGTATCGACTGAGCCAAACCTTGACATCATAGTCACTCACGCCTTCGTTATACAGGTGGACGGTCACGACTCTCTCCTGTGTTTCTGAGAAAGCCTCGACCGCCCAGTCTGCCAGTTTCCCAGCAGACCGAGCGGTAGCCCACCGGCGCCAGAACTCGGCAAGTCCCTGCCCTGTTTGAAAGGACACGTCGAAGCCACGGGCGAGGGAGATCAGGCAGAAAAAGTCAACAGCCTTGAACCCCAGCACACCCAACAATACATCTTTACCGAATCTATCTCCAGCCGGCACACTGCAAGCCACATCAACCAACCGAAACCGGACACAATTATGGCGCCTGCTCGCTATGCCGGGGTTCTAGGAGGGGCGGACGACAACACTCGGGGTGGGGGGGGGGAGGGAGGGACGGGAGACGAAGGGGGGCACAAGACTCCCCCCTGTCTGGTGGGCAACGCCCCCCAAACAGGAGGAAGATGGGGGAAAGCAGGGAGGGAAAAGACGAACGAAAATGCAGGACAAACAAGCAATAATCAAAGCAATAAGTAAATAATAAGAAATGCAAACACAGCAAAACACAGGAAACGAAAACACCGGCAAAGGAGAACAGAGCTGGTTCACTATAGCCTTTTATGGCCGAAGCCTTTTTTATTATAAAAAAAGGTAAAAAAACACGCTCAAAAATCAAACCATCAATAAACCCATCACCATCACCACCACACAAGAACCCAGGAAAATCAAAAACCAAGAAATCAAAAGCCAAGAAACAAGATATCAAACAATAAATAGGAAATCAAAGAGAGAAAGCAAACCAAAGATCAGGAAACGAAAGAAAACAAGGTTCAAAGACCAAAATGAAAATCAAATCACACTCAATAAACCATAAATCATAAAAACCAAAGTCCATCATCCCTAGCCCAAACCCCCCAAAACCCCTCTCCCACCCCAGGCAGCAGACACCTAACTCTAACTAACCAAAGGGGAGGGAGAAAGGAAAGAAGACCCTATCCCCCCTCCCACCCCCCCCGAAAACAACCAAAGAAGGGACACCTTAAAACAATAAGGGTCAAGGGGCCTTTTTTCCTTTGCATACCGAAATCAACAACCGGCTGCTAACCGCAGCCGGGAACATGCAGCCACAAACACGTTGAGGGCTCGACCCACCGCTGGAAATAATAATGAAAGAAAATAAAAATCAAACCAAGGCAAAATCAAGATCAAACAAAAGGAAACCCAACTGCCCCCACCCTCCCCAGGCCGCGCCCGGGAGGGCCCACCCGGAAGATGCCCCACAAGGAAGGCCCCGGCTCCCTGAGCTGCCCACGAGGCGTGAGTGTCCCAATGAGAATCACCGCCCGACAGGGCCCGCAAGCACACCTGCCGGAGCACCCCCAACCTTTCCAAGCCCGGGCGGCAAGCTCGGTCAGGGACTACGGCTGCACATGACTGTCGCCCGCACATTTGGAAGTAACCTCCCGCGGGACCCCCCCCCTTCACCACGGAAAAGCCCGGCCGTATTCTCCGCTCCAGGGAGGGCTTTACGACACACCTGACGCATCGTTGCGGCCAGCACCCCGCCCCGTCGCCCGCAGGCTGTCGCCAAGCCTGTACCTTTGGAGGCAGGATTGGGCTCTGCCCCATATCTGCCCAGGATCCAACCATACCCTGGTATAGAAACCTCTGGTTCTCGCTCGCCACAAGACGGTCTTGATTATACAGACCGTTCTCCAGGCCTGCCTCCATTTGCGGACAGGCACTGGTTGTGGTAGGAGCCCGATAAACGCAAAGACGTCCCGTCTGACCATCACCAGCCAAGGCACATAGCATTCGAGGAGGCCAGCCGCAAGCGACCAGACCCCCTCGGCGACAGGGCAGTCCCAAAGGACATGCCTGACGGTTTCGTCCCCTGTGCATCGGGGTCGGGGACACTGGACCGACACGTTCAGGTCCCTCTGGAACTGAAACACCCGGACCGGAAGACACTCATGGGCGGCTTGCCACGCGACGTCCTTCTGGTCCTTGGCGAGACAGGGAGCCGAAACGTTCTCCCAAACCTTTCTCGCCGTACGTTCTGCGAGAGGCCTTCCGCGAAGGATACGCACCTCCCGCAGCACCTCCCTTGGGCGCAAGTGATCCAGGACCTGCGACAACTGCCAACCGATGGGCCGACAGGTCAACAGGCCCTGCTCCCGGGCGAACCCCTCAAACATCCGGAAATGCCCCGGACACGACCCGGAAAAAGGCCGAGACAGCGGGAGGGACCGCCCTTCCATCCGCGCGATGGACGGCCCCAGAAAGAAGAACAAAAAATCCCGCGCCAGCAGGCGACCCGGGTCCTCAGACACAAATAACTCCATGAGAGTACATGCAAACGCAGACATACATACAAACACCGGGCAGGGGACACCCTTCCCACCCAAGGACGGGCTCATCTTTACGACCCTCCTACTCCTGCGCTCTGCTCGGGTACCCCAGAAGAAAGTAAAAATTAATCTCTCCAGAGCCCGTCCCACCGCAGGAGGAGGTGGGGAGATTATCGCCAAATACAACAACCTACCAATCAAAACATTCTTGATCACTAAATTTCGCCCCTCCATGGTTAGACGACGAGACCGCCAAGAAGCGACCTCCAATTCCAATCCCCCAATGACCATTCGCCAGTTCTCAGCAGCCACGCCGCCTGGGTCAAAGCAGACCCCGAGGATCTTTAATCGATCTCTCCGCTCCGTGTACGGGCAAGGGGGGCCGGAGCCCGTCATGTGCCGACCAAATTGCATGACCTCACTCTTCTGAGGATTGATTTTAGAAGAGGAGGCCAACCCAAAACGCTCGCAAAGACCCACCAGTCTGCACATGGCGACTGCATCGGTGACAAACACCGACACGTCGTCCATGTACAGACTCACCTTTAGGCGCTCCCCATGGGTTCCGGGAATCCACAACCCAGGGAAGGATGGGTCCGCTCGCAGTGCACAAGCAAACGGTTCAATACAAAGGACAAAAAGGACTGGTGACATTGGGCAGCCCTGCCTGACCCCAGAAGCGACTGGGAAGGCTCCCGAGAGGTGTCCGTTGACCAAAACACGGGCTTCAACGTCCCTATACATCAGGTCCACCCAATGCATCAAATTTGGCCCAAAGCCAAAACGGTCCAAAACGGCCATCATGTATTCATGTGACACTCTGTCGAAAGCCTTCTCCTGGTCCAAACTGACTATGCTCAGTGGGAGGCCTCTCTCCTCCGCTAGCTGGATCGCCTCTCGAACCAGGCCCAGGCTGTCGGACACTCTGCGTCCCGGAACAGCACAAGTCTGGTCCGGGTGCACGAGGTCCACCATGACACCGTGCACCCTCTTAGACAGCACCTTTGTTAGTATCTTGTAGTCGACATTCAACAAAGTGATCGGGCGCCAGTTGGACAGATCCTCCCGATCACCCTTCTTGTGCACGAGGTTTACGACGCCCCGGCGCATCGAATCTGGAAGCCTCGCAGAGGTGGCTAGCTCCCTCACTACCTGCAGATAGTCCTCGCCAAGGACGTGCCAAAGGCGGCGATAAAACTCCACGGGCAGGCCGTCGTCACCCGGGGTTTTATTCACGGCCAAATCCCTAACAGCGGAGGTCAATTCCTCCAGGCTCACCGGCTCCTCCAACCGCTCCCGCTGTTCGGGGCTCAAACGATTCCTCAGATGGCCGAGAACGTCGGCCATCTGGATTTGGTCAACCGGTCGTTTTTCAAAAAGCCTGGAGTAATAGTCCTCCACTGCTTCAGTAATTTGGTCCGGATCCGAAACACGGCCTCCCCCCACATTAACCTGGGCCAAACCGCCCCTCCGCCTGGCACATCGTTGAAAGAAGAATCTGGTACACCTTTCGTTCCACTCCAATGCCTGCACCTTGCTCCGGAAGATGACGGCCCTCGCCCTGGCTTCGAGGAGGCTAAAAATCCTCCCCTTCACCCGGCGGATTTTCTCTGACACGTCCCTCCCTTCGCAAAGTTTCTTATGCAGGCGCTGGAGGTACGCCTGCATGCGCTTCAAACGCTCTCGTTTCCCCGCGGCCCTCATTCGCCCGGCCGTTCGGAAAAACCCTATGGTCCTACGTTTCACCTCCTCCCACCAGGCTGCCGAGGTAGGGAAGAGGCACCTGACCGTTTCCCACTCCCTATACTTCCGAACGTAGGCATGCACTAAACTGTCATCCTGCAAAAGGTGACAGTTAAGCTTCCAGAGTCCAGAACACCGGGGACGCACCCCATTTAATTCAATACCCAGAGACAAACGACAGTGATCTGAAAATGCCACCGTGTGAAGTACCAGGTCCGGGTCGCCAAAATTTGGTGTCAAAAGAATGTAATCAATCCTAGCCCGACTGGTACCAGCCGCATCGGTCCGGGTGACCTCATTCCTTTCCGCACCCGTGTCCCTCAACCTAAAATCCTCAACAAGCCCTTTAAGGGCCCGCGCCGATGACTCCAGGGGCAACCTGTCCAAACTTATATTAAAATCTCCCCCGACGATCACGGGGCCAGAGGTGGAGAGGAGGGGCCCCAACTGGCGCAGGAGCTCCACTTTTTCTCCCACCATCGTAGGAGCGTACACATTGACCAAGGTCAGTGGGGTC
Source organism: Myxine glutinosa (assembly GCF_964187855.1). Taxonomy (NCBI): domain Eukaryota; kingdom Metazoa; phylum Chordata; class Myxini; order Myxiniformes; family Myxinidae; genus Myxine; species Myxine glutinosa. Next base: position 25,945,599 of record NC_136265.1, read on the forward strand.
GAGGACACCACCACCCTGAGCACGGCCAATCGCCCCGGGATAATTTCTTCTAAACTAAGGACCTCGACATTCGGGCTCTTAATAAGGAACCCTAATCCTGCCGCCCTGTTAGTGTAGCTGCCGGACCAATACGACTCTCCGTACCGCCAATTTGCACGGAGGTATCCATACTCACCGTGCGGAATATGGCATTCCTGCAACAGGCAGACATCCCATTCAAAATTGCGCAGTTCTTCAAAAATAGCGATCCTCCGGACCGTGGTACGGACTCCCCGTACATTTAAACTCGTTAGTTTAAAGCTCATAGGTGTTAGTGTATTAATCACCAACACTAGTGCAAACCACGAAAGGGGAGTCATAGGACTTATGAAGCTCCTCCCTCCTTGCCAAGACACGACGAGCTACCATTCTTCCTCCCCCTGCGGTTCTTCCCGCAGCCGGGAGCCACGAGGGTGCCGGGGAGCCAGTCCCCATCTATGCAGACATTCTCCCCGGGTAGCAGGGAGAGGTCCTCCTCCTCGGGGGTCAGATAAATTACCCCCCCTCGCCCGCCACCCGGGGAAGAAAGCCACCAGTCCTCCGCGAGCAAACCCCCCTTGAGGCCCATGGCCGCAGCTGCCCCCGGAGGAGGGGTGAGGTCAACGGGTGGGGAACGACTCACGGGGGAACGGGAACGTGAGCATTCAGGGGAAGACGGCCTTTGGGGCCTCCCCCAGAGACCTGCTGGGGCCAACCCCGACTGCACCCCACCCCTACCATGAGCAGGCGATCCCCCAGGCCTGGATGGGTCGCTTGATGCACGGGGGGCTCTGCGCCCCACAGGGGTTTTCTTCTTTGGCGATCTTGTGTTCTTTCCCTGTGGGGCTTTGCCCAGAGGAGCTTTTCCTTTGTCCTGGCCCCTCCTCCGACGCTTCTTCTCGATCCATTGTCCAGGGTCACTTTGTTCATAGCCGGAGGAGGAGCCATCACTTCCAGCCTCCGGCAGCGGGGTTTCTGGCACCGAGGATGTTTCTTCTGACCCCGCCACCGGAGCCACCATTCCTCGTGCATCCTCCCCTCCCACCGCAGTGGGCCCGACACCCGGTGAAGCCACATCCAGGTCCTGATCTAACCCTCCCTCCTCCATGTTCTCCTTTCCCTCCACCTCCCTCCCTTTACTTTCTACGGGGCGGGGGGCTGACACACACACAAACACATTAGTCCCCCCCCCCCCAACCCCAGATGCAATACCCTCCCCTGTCCCTTGGGCAAACCTCTCCCCCACCCCTTGGGCAACCCCCTTCCCCACCCCTTGGGCAACCCCCTCCCCCACCCCTTGGGCAACCCCCTCCCCCACCCCTTGGGCAACCCCCTCCCCAGCCCCTTGGACAACCCCCTCCCCAGCCCCTTGGACAACCCCCTCCCCCACCCCTTGGGCAACCCCCTCCCCCACCCCTTGGGCAACCCCTTCCCCTATCCCTTGGGCAACCCCCTCCCCAGCCCCTTGGGCAACCCCCTCCCCAGCCCCTTGGGCAACCCCCTCCCCCACCCCTTGGGCAACCCCCTCCCCCACCCCTTGGGCAACCCCCTCCCCCACCCCTTGGGCAACCCCCTCCCCCACCCCTTGAGCAACCCCGTCCCCCACCCCTTGGGCAACACCTCCCCTGGTCCCTGGAGGCACACCGTCCCCTTTCCCTGTCCCTGGGGGCACACCGTCCCCTGTCCCTTGGGCAACACCCCCACTCCCGCCCGCAGCAGCACGCATCTTGCTCGCGTAACTCTGCGGGCAGGAGCGGAAAGTGTGCCCCGGCGCACCACAGAGGTTGCACCGCACCGCTTGGGTGCAGCGCTCCCTCAAATGTCCCAACTCGCCACACTGGGTGCACGGAGGTATATAATATGGAGAGCCAATTGGCCACCTCGCAGCATTAGCCGCCGTGAAGCCACCGGAAATAGTCTGGCGGCCATATTGGGAAGCCGATCGTAAGCCTGTCAAAGCAAAGGCGTGGCGCACTGATGATGCAGCTGGAGCGAATTTTAGGACCGCCGACTATTTAATTAATATAGAATACTAATATTTGAACTGATATTCGGGCTCAGAATCCCGTTCTTTAAGGAAATGGTGTTCATTAAGTTTGAAGTTGGTTCTAGACGCATTTTTCCTGGGGAATCCAATGGTTTAGAGCTTGTTTGAAAAAAAAGTGCCCAAAATTACCGCTCGGTGTTCTTTATCGTTCTTCTCATGACCCAATCACCCACTAGTAGGAATAAGAATCCTGACATGTTACACCCCTGTTTAACTCCTGTCTTCACCTTGAACCATTCTGTTGTTTCACCTTGGTCGACGACCGCACATTGAAAGTCTTGGTAAAGGGCTTTTACAAGGTTCACTAATTTTCCAGGTATGCTGTATTTCTTCATTATGACCCAGACTTTCTCTGGGCAAGGAGTCGAAAGCTTTCTAGAAATCTATAAAATTGAGGTCCATCGTCGTTTGCCATTCTTTGGCTTGTTCTATAATATTCCTCAATATAAAGATCTGATTTGTTGTCATGTTATATGATGTTACTTAATTCAGTCATTATATTGTAACTAAGATGTGTATGTTTCTATTACCGAGATGTTAGAAACCACGCAGATATAATGATAACCAGAGTTTATTCTACACTGACATGGGTCAGCAACACATCAACAGTGAGTCAGTCACATAAATGACATGAAACGCTGTCATGTAGTTAACCCACACAATTCACAGTTAACCCACAAAACACACCCACACCATGTAGAGATGAGGTCGCTCTTATATTTCAGCTTGCTCTGGTGTTGCCTCACTGGTGAGCAAACAGGACCAGTTTGCAATATTTTTTTCCTGATGCGCTCTTCCTTCATGTCATCATCGAGTGTTCTCACAACATGATGGAAACGTATCTTGCTGTATGATTGTGATACAGAATGTATTAAAGCAAACACATGGTTGCTGTCTGCCTCACAGTCAAACATGTGCCGATCCAAGGAAGCAAATGTAGACCGACCGACCTCAGAAAGGACAGAAGTGGAAATTGCCACTCTTATCCCACTTTCACGAGGCATTTTGCCATTGCTTACAGCCAGGAGCCTCTTGACACAGCGTTCAGTCGCCTCACAGACACGAACAACACTGTGCGAGGGAACTATGAGGCCACCCCTGTTCTTGGTAACAATCAGGCTGTACATTGGTGTGGTTTGCCATTCTTCGTTGTTACTGGTCAATGCAGAAAGACATTGGCTACACTTCAGAGTCTTCCTCACCATCCTCACCACATAGCCGGCAATATAGCCAACACATGACTCTGTAAAGATGGAAAGTTGCTCAAAATTTGGAATATCCGCATAGTCGTGGTCCTCTTTTGCCAGCGATCTCAACTCCAGGTCGTATCGTCTGGCCACCAACATGTCGTGACTCTCGTCAGGCACAGCCTGCTTTGCAACGCACTTGAAGGAAGCCGCATTCAGGATTCTGGTTGAGTCCTGTGCAGAACAGTTCCCACTTGCAGACTTGATGTCATGTCGCATCAAGAGGCGCTTATATGCGGCAACAAACTGCCGGGCCGTTGGGTTATTCCCACTTCCACATGCAATGCGGACCGCTCCAAAGAAAAGTTCAATGTGGTCTTGGCTCATTTTGTACGTGAGCAGGTATCGCAGGGGAGATGAGGCAGGTTTGACATATGTGAAATACAAAATTTTGACACTCTCTATGCAGATCATGAAACCAATGAAGGGGGTTTTCAAACGCGTATTGGTCATAACTTGACCATTCATGTTTTTGATGTTGGACAAGTAACTGTAGGCAGTATCCAGGAATGGCAGGAAAAGTCCTTCTCGTGATGTCATGAGTGGTGCCTTGTAGTTTCGTGCCAATGGATTGCGAGAATTTAGAATGTCAAACAGTTTGTCCAATGTTTCAATGTATTGGCAGGTAGCCTCACTGCCCTGAAATTCTGATAGTTGCAAAGTGTCCCTGCAAAACCGAATTGCATCTGCCACACTAGTGCTCAATGTCTGAGCAGCTGTGTCCACCTTCATGACATTGCTCTTCCACTCGATGTGTTTCCGGGAGAGCTTAATTCCCAGACGCAAGCCTTCCCTCTTCTGCAGATCAAAGAGTGCCTGGATGTATTTCCACGCGATGACTTTTTTGTTGCCATCCTCCATCATTTTCATGGATCCAAGACAGTTTCTTGCAAGTTTAAGCATGTGACATGCATCGAGTACAACACAAATTTTCTTTTCGGGATTTGCTGGGTGGGGAAATGTTGGTTTCACATTCTGCGGCGTGATGTCGGCACCTAGCTCACGTAACATTGTCAAATGAGCGGACGGTCCATCGCAAGTTAAGGAAACCACCTCTGCACCGATATCATGCAATTTTAGTAGACATTGTGTCACCAAATTCGCCTGTTCCTTCCCCGACAATCCATTTATCATAAAGTATGCTACAGGCACTTTCCAACTGTCATTCAGTGCAACCAGCATGAAAACCAGTGCGTTGCTGGCCTGGGGAGCACTGTCATCTTGGACTCCGTTTCCGATGTCGACGTACCCCAATACCTTGTCCCCTAAAAAGTCAATTGCCTTCATGATGGCCATCTCGTCTAACATCAGGCTACACAGTGTTCTCTTGCCAGTCTCCTTCTCTGCTTTAAACCGGCTCTCTAGTGCTTGGAATACAACTGCACTAAAACCAGGTGAACCATCAATTGCGCTGTACCATTTCCGGATTGTGGATGGACTTGGCAGTGCCAAGTCGAATGTCTCTCGAACATAGTCGTATCCTTTAGCAGAATAAAATTGAAGAGTGAGTGCGAAAGCTTTGATGACTGGATCGTATTCATCTCTCGAGCGTTTGCCGCTGCCTTTGTTCTTCAGCATTCTGCTCACAATAGCTTTTGACACACCAGAGAATGTTGTGTTGAGCATTTCAATACAATTGTCGGTGACCATCCCATTCTCCCTCAGGTCTTCCACGATGGTATTCAGGGACTCCACTTTTCTGGCTAACCTTCTGTTGTGTTGCTGACTCACTTTTAATTTTTTTCGAAAGTTGTCCAGCTTGTGGACTGCTTCATCGAGCTTGTGCTTCAATACCAGTGGACTTGTGACGGAGTAGGAGTGATCTGTGGTCTGAAATGAGGGTCCCACCTCAGGTTCAGGATCTTGAGTAGTGGCTTGAGGTTCTGGTGTATCTTCTTGGATGACAGACCTGGCCACTGGCGCTTTCCTCAAAGCTGTAACCTATTTGGAAAGAAAATAAAAGGTGAACCATTAATACTCATTAAGTTGTTTTTAGGGCTGAGCCGAATGCTTAGAAGCTTCGTTCATTAGATTGGGGTTCTAATTAGAAATAGATGTGACTGCGTTGGACGTATTGTAACATTGTTTCAAAGACTAAACATTTTGTTAAATATTATTACAACAAAGCTTCGGGGGGGAAATGCCAAGAAAGTGTACAAAATGGGATTCGGCTCAGCTCTAAATCTTTTAAAAAGCAACTGAGTTGTTCTCCATAAAACTCAAACGATCGTGAGATCAAACACGGACGCAGACACAATCGGCTTCCCAATATGGCCGCCAAGCAACTTCCGCTAGCTTCAGCCGACAGCCGTCATTGGCTCTCCAGTTTATTATATACCTCCGTGACTGGGTGCAGACACTCACTGTACACCCAGTAATCAAGTGGCCAAGTTGACCGCATCGGCGGCATAATTTCGGCTGTCCCGCGTAAAAGACTTGGCCTCGGTCCATCCCAACCATAATTCCATTAGGGATATGGGTGGCCGTGCCGTCCTGCCTCGTCCGCAGCTTTACCCGGAACTGCCGAGAACCGGTCCAAATACCGAGGCTGTTCCGGACGAGCCGTACTGGGCCTCGGATGTCCGCGTATCGACTGAGCCAAACCTTGACATCATAGTCACTCACGCCTTCGTTGTACAGGTGGACGGTCACGACTCTCTCCTGTGTTTCTGAGAGAGCCTCGACCGCCCAGTCTGCCAGTTTCCCAGCAGACCGAGCGGTAGCCCACCGGCGCCAGAACTCGGCAAGTCCCTGCCCTGTTTGAAAGGACACGTCGAAGCCACGGGCGAGGGAGATCAGGCAGAAAAAGTCAACAGCCTTGAACCCCAGCACACCCAACAATACATCTTTACCGAATCTATCTCCAGCCGGCACACTGCAAGCCACATCAACCAACCGAAACCGGACACAATTATGGCGCCTGCTCGCTATGCCGGGGTTCTAGGAGGGGCGGACGACAACACTCGGGGTGGGGGGGGGAGGGAGGGACGGGAGACGAAGGGGGGCACAAGACTCCCCCCTGTCTGGTGGGCAACGCCCCCCAAACAGGAGGAAGATGGGGGAAAGCAGGGAGGGAAAAGACGAACGAAAATGCAGGACAAACAAGCAATAATCAAAGCAATAAGTAAATAATAAGAAATGCAAACACAGCAAAACACAGGAAACGAAAACACCGGCAAAGGAGAACAGAGCTGGTTCACTATAGCCTTTTATGGCCGAAGCCTTTTTTATTATAAAAAAAGGTAAAAAAACACGCTCAAAAATCAAACCATCAATAAACCCATCACCATCACCACCACACAAGAACCCAGGAAAATCAAAAACCAAGAAATCAAAAGCCAAGAAACAAGATATCAAACAATAAATAGGAAATCAAAGAGAGAAAGCAAACCAAAGATCAGGAAACGAAAGAAAACAAGGTTCAAAGACCAAAATGAAAATCAAATCACACTCAATAAACCATAAATCATAAAAACCAAAGTCCATCATCCCTAGCCCAAACCCCCCAAAACCCCTCTCCCACCCCAGGCAGCAGACACCTAACTCTAACTAACCAAAGGGGAGGGAGAAAGGAAAGAAGACCCTATCCCCCCTCCCACCCCCCCGAAAACAACCAAAGAAGGGACACCTTAAAACAATAAGGGTCAAGGGGCCTTTTTTCCTTTGCATACCGAAATCAACAACCGGCTGCTAACTGCAGCCGGGAACATGCAGCCACAAACACGTTGAGGGCTCGACCCACCGCTGGAAATAATAATGAAAGAAAATAAAAATCAAACCAAGGCAAAATCAAGATCAAACAAAAGGAAACCCAACTGCCCCCACCCTCCCCAGGCCGCGCCCGGGAGGGCCCACCCGGAAGATGCCCCACAAGGAAGGCCCCGGCTCCCTGAGCTGCCCACGAGGCGTGAGTGTCCCAATGAGAATCACCGCCCGACAGGGCCCGCAAGCACACCTGCCGGAGCACCCCCAACCTTTCCAAGCCCGGGCGGCAAGCTCGGTCAGGGACTACGGCTGCACATGACTGTCGCCCGCACATTTGGAAGTAACCTCCCGCGGGACCCCCCCCCTTCACCACGGAAAAGCCCGGCCGTATTCTCCGCTCCAGGGAGGGCTTTACGACACACCTGACGCATCGTTGCGGCCAGCACCCCGCCCCGTCGCCCGCAGGCTGTCGCCAAGCCTGTACCTTTGGAGGCAGGATTGGGCTCTGCCCCATATCTGCCCAGGATCCAACCATACCCTGGTATAGAAACCTCTGGTTCTCGCTCGCCACAAGACGGTCTTGATTATACAGACCGTTCTCCAGGCCTGCCTCCATTTGCGGACAGGCACTGGTTGTGGTAGGAGCCCGCTAAACGCAAAGACGTCCCGTCTGACCATCACCAGCCAAGGCACATAGCATTCGAGGAGGCCAGCCGCAAGCGACCAGACCCCCTCGGCGACAGGGCAGTCCCAAAGGACATGCCTGACGGTTTCGTCCCCTGTGCATCGGGGTCGGGGACACTGGACCGACACGTTCAGGTCCCTCTGGAACTGAAACACCCGGACCGGAAGACACTCATGGGCGGCTTGCCACGCGACGTCCTTCTGGTCGTTGGCGAGACAGGGAGCCGAAACGTTCTCCCAAACCTTTCTCGCCGTACGTTCTGCGAGAGGCCTTCCGCGAAGGATACGCACCTCCCGCAGCACCTCCCTTGGGCGCAAGTGATCCAGGACCCGCGACAACTGCCAACCGATGGGCCGACAGGTCAACAGGCCCTGCTCCCGGGCGAACCCCTCAAACATCCGGAAATGCCCCGGACACGACCCGGAAAAAGGCCGAGACAGCGGGAGGGACCGCCCTTCCAACCGCGCGACGGACGGCCCCAGAAAGAAGAACAAAAAATCCCGCGTCAGCAGGCGACCCGGGTCCTCAGACACAAATAACTCCATGAGAGTACATGCAAACGCAGACATACATACAAACACCGGGCAGGGGACACCCTTCCCAACCAAGGATGGGCTCATCTTTACGACCCTCCTACTCCTGCGCTCTGCTCGGGTACCCCAGAAGAAAGTAAAAATTAATCTCTCCAGAGCCCGTCCCACCGCAGGAGGAGGTGGGGAGATTCTCGCCAAATACAACAACCTACCGATCAAAACATTCTTGATCACTAAATTTCGCCCCTCCATGGTTAGACGACGAGACCGCCAAGAAGCGACCTCCAATTCCAATCCCCCAATGACCATTCGCCAGTTCTCAGCGGCCACGCCACCTGGGTCAAAGCAGACCCCGAGGATCTTTAATCGATCTCTCCGCTCCGTGTACGGGCAAGGGGGGCCGGAGCCCGTCCTGTGCCGACCAAAGTGCATGACCTCACTCTTCTGAGGATTGATTTTAGAAGAGGAGGCCAACCCAAAACGCTCGCAGAGACCCACCAGTCTGCATATGGCGACTGCACCGGTGACAAACACCGACACGTCGTCCATGTACAGACTCACCTTTAGGCGCTCCCCATGGGTTCCGGGAATCCACAACCCAGGGAAGGATGCGTCCGCTCGCAGTGCACAAGCAAACGGTTCAATACAAAGGACAAAAAGGACTGGTGACATTGGGCAGCCCTGCCTGACCCCAGAAGCGACTGGGAAGGCTCCCGAGAGGTGTCCGTTGACCAAAACACGGGCTTCAACGTCCCTATACATCAGGTCCACCCAATGCATCAAATTTGGCCCAAAGCCAAAACGGTCCAAAACGGCCATCATGTATTCATGTGACACTCTGTCGAAAGCCTTCTCCTGGTCCAAACTGACTATGCTCAGTGGGAGGCCTCTCTCCTCCGCCAGCTGGATCGCCTCTCGAACCAGGCCCAGGCTGTCGGACACTCTGCGTCCCGGAACAGCACAAGTCTGGTCCGGGTGCACGAGGTCCACCATGACACCGTGCACCCTCTTAGACAGCACCTTTGTTAGTATCTTGTAGTCGACATTCAACAAAGTGATCGGGCGCCAGTTGGACAGATCCTCCCGATCACCCTTCTTGTGCACGAGGTTTTCGACGCCCCGGCGCATCGAATCTGGAAGCCTCGCAGAGGTGGCTAGCTCCCTCACTACCTGCAGATAGTCCTCGCCAAGGACGTGCCAAAGGCGGCGATAAAACTCCACGGGCAGGCCGTCGTCACCCGGGGTTTTATTCGCGGCCAAATCCCTTACAGCGGAGGTCAATTCCTCCAGGCTCACCGGCTCCTCCAATCGCTCACGCTGTTCGGGGCTCAAACGATTCCTCAGATGGCCGAGAACGTCGGCCATCTGGATTTGGTCAACCGGTCGTTTTTCAAAAAGCCTGGAGTAATAGTCCTCCACTGCTTCAGTAATTTGGTCCGGATCCGAAACACGGCCTCCCCCCACATTAACCTGGGCCAAACCGCCCCTCCGCCTGGCACATCGTTGAAAGAAGAATCTGGTACACCTTTCGTTCCACTCCAATGCCTGCACCTTGCTCCGGAAGATGACGGCCCTCGCCCTGGCTTCGAGGAGGCTAAAAATCCTCCCCTTCACCCGGCGGATTTTCTCTGACACGTCCCTCCCTTCGCAAAGTTTCTTATGCAGGCGCTGGAGGTACGCCTGCATGCGCTTCAAACGCTCTCGTTTCCCCGCGGCCCTCATTCGCCCGGCCGTTCGGAAAAACCCTATGGTCCTACGTTTCACCTCCTCCCACCAGGCTGCCGAGGTAGGGAAGAGGCACCTGACCGTTTCCCACTCCCTATACTTCCGAACGTAGGCACGCACTAAACTGTCATCTATCTATAATTCCATTAATCTCTGTGTGTATGTGTGTATGTGTGTATGTGTGTATGTTTGTCTGTGACCGCTGTTTCTCGACAACCACGGGTCCGATATACTTTAAACTTGCCAGGTATATTGCTGGGGACCCGAGGATGTGCCTTTTCAAGGTTTGAAATTAATCGGACAAGTACTTACCGAGCTATGGCGATTTAGCCGTTCGCCGTTCGCTTTGGCGTTGCGAATGGACCAAACCATTGCATGTAAATAGAGGGGGGGGGTTCTGTGGTCGTTGCGAATGGACCAAACCATTCATGTAAATAGAGGGGGGGGGGGGTTCTGTGGTCGTTACTGCCACGTGGTTTCAAAGTTTTTTTTTGTTGTTGTTGTTTGCACGCATGTTTTTTTGCACCCACGTACGGGCACGCCCTAGGATGTTTACACACACACACCCCTACACAAATTTTTTTTTTTTTTTTTTTTTGGCAAGGAACGGGCACCCACGTACGGGCACGTCCTAGCTTATATATAGTACGGGCATGCCCTAGTCCTGCAAAAGGTGACAGTTAAGCTTCCAGAGTCCAGAACACCGGGGACGCACCCCATTTAATTCAATACCCAGAGACAAACGACAGTGATCTGAAAATGCCACCGCGTGAAGTACCAGGTCCGGGTCGCCAAAATTTGGTGTCAAAAGAATGTAATCAATCCTAGCCCGACTGGTACCAGCCGCATCGGTCCGGGTGACCTCATTCCTTTCCGCACCCGTGTCCCTCAACCTAAAATCCTGAACAAGCCCTTTAAGGGCCCGCGCCGATGACTCCAGGGGCAACCTGTCCAAACTTATATTAAAATCTCCCCCGACGATCACGGGGCCAGAGGTGGAGAGGAGGGGCCCCAACTGGCGCAGGAGCTCCACTTTTTCTCCCACCGTCGTAGGAGCGTACACATTGACCAAGGTCAGTGGGGTCGAGGACACCACCACCCTGAGCACGACCAATCGCCCCGGGATAATTTCTTCTAAACTAAGGACCTCGACATTCGGGCTCTTAATAAGGAACCCTAATCCTGCCGCCTTGTTAGTGTAGCTGCCGGACCAATACGACTCTCCGTACCGCCAATTTGCACGGAGGTATCCATACTCACCGTGCGGAATATGGCATTCCTGCAACAGGCAGACATCCCATTCAAAATTGCGCAGTTCTTCAAAAATAGCGATCCTCCGGACCGTGGTACGGACTCCCCGTACATTTAAACTCGTTAGTTTAAAGCTCATAGGTGTTAGTGTATTAATCACCAACACTAGTGCAAACCACGAAAGGGGAGTCATAGGACTTATGAAGCTCCTCCCTCCTTGCCAAGACACGACGAGCTACCATTCTTCCTCCCCCTGCGGTTCTTCCCACAGCCGGGAACCACGAGGGTGCCCGGGAGCCAGTCCCCATCTATGCAGACATTCTCCCCGGGTAGCAGGGAGAAGTCCTCCTCCTCGGGGGTCAAATAAATTACCCCCCCTCGCCCGCCACCCGGGGAAGAAAGCCACCAGTCCTCCGCGAGCAAACCCCCCTTGAGGCCCATGGCCGCAGCTGCCCCCGGAGGAGGGGTGAGGTCAACGGGTGGGGAACGACTCACGGGGGAACGGGAACGTGAGCATTCAGGGGAAGACGGCCTTTGGGGCCTCCCCCAGAGACCTGCTGGGGCCAACCCCGACTGCACCCCACCCCTACCACGAGCAGGCGATCCCCCAGGCCTGGATGGGTCGCTTGATGCACGGGGGGCTCTGCGCCCCACAGGGGTTTTCTTCTTTGGCGATCTTGTGTTCTTTCCCTGTGGGGCTTTGCCCAGAGGAGCTTTTCCTTTGTCCTGGCCCCTCCTCCGACGCTTCTTCTCGATCCATTGTCCAGGGTCACTTTGTTCATAGCCGGAGGAGGAGCCATCACTTCCAGCCTCCGGCAGCGGGGTTTCTGGCACCGAGGATGTTTCTTCTGACCCCGCCACCGGAGCCACCATTCCTCGTGCATCCTCCCCTCCCACCGCAGTGGGCCCGACACCCGGTGAAGCCACATCCAGGTCCTGATCTAACCCTCCCTCCTCCATGTTCTCCTTTCCCTCCACCTCCCTCCCTTTACTTTCTACGGGGCGGGGGGCTGACACACACACAAACACATTAGTCCCACCCCCCCAACCCCAGATGCAATACCCTCCCCTGTCCCTTGGGCAAACCTCTCCCCCACCCCTTGGGCAACCCCCTTCCCCACCCCTTGGGCAACCCCCTCCCCCACCCCTTGGGCAACCCCCTCCCCCACCCCTTGGGCAACCCCCTCCCCAGCCCCTTGGACAACCCCCTCCCCAGCCCCTTGGACAACCCCCTCCCCCACCCCTTGGGCAACCCCCTCCCCCACCCCTTGGGCAACCCCTTCCCCTATCCCTTGGGCAACCCCCTCCCCAGCCCCTTGGGCAACCCCCTCCCCAGCCCCTTGGGCAACCCCCTCCCCAGCCCCTTGGGCAACCCCCTCCCCCACCCCTTGGGCAACCCCCTCCCCCACCCCTTGGGCAACCCCCTCCCCCACCCCTTGGGCAACCCCCTCCCCCACCCCTTGAGCAACCCCCTCCCCCACCCCTTGGGCAACACCTCCCCTGGTCCCTGGAGGCACACCGTCCCCTTTCCCTGTCCCTGGGGGCACACCGTCCCCTGTCCCTTGGGCAACACCCCCACTCCCGCCCGCAGCAGCACGCATCTTGCTCGCGTAACTCTGCGGGCAGGAGCGGAAAGTGTGCCCCGGCGCACCACAGAGGTTGCACCGCACCGCTTGGGTGCAGCGCTCCCTCAAATGTCCCAACTCGCCACACTGGGTGCAGACACTCGCTGTACACCCAGTAATCAAGTGGCCAAGTTGACCGCATCGGCGGCATAATTTCGGCTGTCCCGCGTAAAAGACTTGGCCTCGGTCCATCCCAACCATAATTCCATTAGGGATATGGGTGGCCGTGCCATCCTGCCTCGTCCGCAGCTTTACCCGGAACTGCCGAGAACCGGTCCAAATACCGAGGCTGTTCCGGACGAGCCGTACTGGGCCTCGGATGTCCGCGTATCGACTGAGCCAAACCTTGACATCATAGTCACTCACGCCTTCGTTGTACAGGTGGACGGTCACGACTCTCTCCTGTGTTTCTGAGAGAGCCTCGACCGCCCAGTCTGCCAGTTTCCCAGCAGACCGAGCGGTAGCCCACCGGCGCCAGAACTCGGCAAGTCCCTGCCCTGTTTGAAAGGACACGTCGAAGCCACGGGCGAGGGAGATCAGGCAGAAAAAGTCAACAGCCTTGAACCCCAGCACACCCAACAATACATCTTTACCGAATCTATCTCCAGCCGGCACACTGCAAGCCACATCAACCAACCGAAACCGGACACAATTATGGCGCCTGCTCGCTATGCCGGGGTTCTAGGAGGGGCGGACGACAACACTCGGGGTGGGGGGGGGAGGGAGGGACGGGAGACGAAGGGGGGCACAAGACTCCCCCCTGTCTGGTGGGCAACGCCCCCCAAACAGGAGGAAGATGGGGGAAAGCAGGGAGGGAAAAGACGAACGAAAATGCAGGACAAACAAGCAATAATCAAAGCAATAAGTAAATAATAAGAAATGCAAACACAGCAAAACACAGGAAACGAAAACACCGGCAAAGGAGAACAGAGCTGGTTCACTATAGCCTTTTATGGCCGAAGCCTTTTTTATTATAAAAAAAGGTAAAAAAACACGCTCAAAAATCAAACCATCAATAAACCCATCACCATCACCACCACACAAGAACCCAGGAAAATCAAAAACCAAGAAATCAAAAGCCAAGAAACAAGATATCAAACAATAAATAGGAAATCAAAGAGAGAAAGCAAACCAAAGATCAGGAAACGAAAGAAAACAAGGTTCAAAGACCAAAATGAAAATCAAATCACACTCAATAAACCATAAATCATAAAAACCAAAGTCCATCATCCCTAGCCCAAACCCCCCAAAACCCCTCTCCCACCCCAGGCAGCAGACACCTAACTCTAACTAACCAAAGGGGAGGGAGAAAGGAAAGAAGACCCTATCCCCCCTCCCACCCCCCTGAAAACAACCAAAGAAGGGACACCTTAAAACAATAAGGGTCAAGGGGCCTTTTTTCCTTTGCATACCGAAATCAACAACCGGCTGCTAACCGCAGCCGGGAACATGCAGCCACAAACACGTTGAGGGCTCGACCCACCGCTGGAAATAATAATGAAAGAAAATAAAAATCAAACCAAGGCAAAATCAAGATCAAACAAAAGGAAACCCAACTGCCCCCACCCTCCCCAGGCCGCGCCCGGGAGGGCCCACCCGGAAGATGCCCCACAAGGAAGGCCCCGGCTCCCTGAGCTGCCCACGAGGCATGAGTGTCCCAATGAGAATCACCGCCCGACAGGGCCCGCAAGCACACCTGCCGGAGCACCCCCAACCTTTCCAAGCCCGGGCGGCAAGCTCGGTCAGGGACTACGGCTGCACATGACTGTCGCCCGCACATTTGGAAGTAACCTCCCGCGGGACCCCCCCCTTCACCACGGAAAAGCCCGGCCGTATTCTCCGCTCCAGGGAGGGCTTTACGACACACCTGACGCATCGTTGCGGCCAGCACCCCGCCCCGTCGCCCGCAGGCTGTCGCCAAGCCTGTACCTTTGGAGGCAGGATTGGGCTCTGCCCCATATCTGCCCAGGATCCAACCATACCCTGGTATAGAAACCTCTGGTTCTCGCTCGCCACAAGACGGTCTTGATTATACAGACCGTTCTCCAGGCCTGCCTCCATTTGCGGACAGGCACTGGTTGTGGTAGGAGCCCGCTAAACGCAAAGACGTCCCGTCTGACCATCACCAGCCAAGGCACATAGCATTCGAGGAGGCCAGCCGCAAGCGACCAGACCCCCTCGGCGACAGGGCAGTCCCAAAGGACATGCCTGACGGTTTCGTCCCCTGTGCATCGGGGTCGGGGACACTGGACCGACACGTTCAGGTCCCTCTGGAACTGAAACACCCGGACCGGAAGACACTCATGGGCGGCTTGCCACGCGACGTCCTTCTGGTCGTTGGCGAGACAGGGAGCCGAAACGTTCTCCCAAACCTTTCTCGCCGTACGTTCTGCGAGAGGCCTTCCGCGAAGGATACGCACCTCCCGCAGCACCTCCCTTGGGCGCAAGTGATCCAGGACCCGCGACAACTGCCAACCGATGGGCCGACAGGTCAACAGGCCCTGCTCCCGGGCGAACCCCTCAAACATCCGGAAATGCCCCGGACACGACCCGGAAAAAGGCCGAGACAGCGGGAGGGACCGCCCTTCCAACCGCGCGACGGACGGCCCCAGAAAGAAAAACAGAAAGTCCCGCGCCAGCCGGCGACCCGGGTCCTCAGACACAAATAACTCCATGAGAGTACACGCAAACGCAGACATACATACAAACACCGGGCAGGGGACACCCTTCCCACCCAAGGACGGGCTCATCTTCACGACCCTCCTACTCCTGCGCTCTGCTCGGGTACCCCAGAAGAAAGTGAAAATTATTCCTTCTAGAGCCCGTCCCACCGCAGGAGGAGGTGGGGAGATTCTCGCCAAATACAACAACTTACCGATCAAAACATTCTTGATAACTAAATTTCGCCCCTCCATGGTTAGGCGACGAGACCGCCAAGAAGCGACCTCCAATTCCAATTCCCCAATGACCGTTCACCAGTTCTCAGCGGCCACGCCGCCTGGGTCAAAGCAGACCCCGAGGATCTTTAATCGATCTCTCCGCTCCGTGTACGGGCAAGGGGGGCCGGAGCCCGTCCTGTGCCGACCAAAGTGCATGACCTCACTCTTCTGAGGATTGATTTTAGAAGAGGAGGCCAACCCAAAACGCTCGCAGAGACCCACCAGTCTGCACATGGCGACTGCATCGGTGACGAACATCGACACGTCGTCCATGTACAGACTCACCTTTAGGCGCTCCCCATGGGTTCCGGGAATCCACAACCCAGGGAAGGATGGGTCCGCTCGCAGTGCACAAGCAAACGGTTCAATACAAAGGACAAAAAGGACTGGTGACATTGGGCAGCCCTGCCTGACCCCAGAAGCGACTGGGAAGGCTCCCGAGAGGTGTCCGTTGACCAAAACACGGGCTTCAACGTCCCTATACATCAGGTCCACCCAATGCATCAAATTTGGCCCAAAGCCAAAACGGTCCAAAACGGCCATCATGTATTCATGTGACACTCTGTCGAAAGCCTTCTCCTGGTCCAAACTGACTATGCTCAGTGGGAGGCCTCTCTCCTCCGCTAGCTGGATCGCCTCTCGAACCAGGCCCAGGCTGTCGGACACTCTGCGTCCCGGAACAGCACAAGTCTGGTCCGGGTGCACGAGGTCCACCATGACACTGTGCACCCTCTTAGACAGCACCTTTGTTAGTATCTTGTAGTCGACATTCAACAAAGTGATCGGGCGCCAGTTGGACAGATCCTCCCGATCACCCTTCTTGTGCACGAGGTTTACGACGCCCCGGCGCATCGAATCTGGAAGCCTCGCAGAGGTGGCTAGCTCCCTCACTACCTGCAGATAGTTCTCGCCAAGGACGTGCCAAAGGCGGCGATAAAACTCCACGGGCAGGCCGTCGTCACCCGGGGTTTTATTTGCGGCCAAATCTCTAACAGCGGAGGTCAATTCCTCCAGGCTCACCGGCTCCTCCAACCGCTCCCGCTGTTCGGGGCTCAAACGATTCCTCAGATGGCCGAGAACGTCGGCCATCTGGATTTGGTCAACCGATCGTTTTTCAAAAAGCCTGGAGTAATAGTCCTCCACTGCTTCAGTAATTTGGTCCGGATCCGAAACACGGCCTCCCCCCACATTAACCTGGGCCAAACCGCCCCTCCGCCTGGCACATCGTTGAAAGAAGAATCTGGTACACCTTTCGTTCCACTCCAATGCCTGCACCTTGCTCCGGAAGATGACGGCCCTCGCCCTGGCTTCGAGGAGGCTAAAAATCCTCCCCTTCACCCGGCGGATTTTCTCTGACACGTCCCTCCCTTCGCAAAGTTTCTTATGCAGGCGCTGGAGGTACGCCTGCATGCGCTTCAAACGCTCTCGTTTCCCCGCGGCCCTCATTCGCCCGGCCGTTCGGAAAAACCCTATGGTCCTACGTTTCACCTCCTCCCACCAGGCTGCCGAGGTAGGGAAGAGGCACCTGACCGTTTCCCACTCCCTATACTTCCGAACATAGGCATGCACTAAACTGTCATCCCGCAAAAGGTGACAGTTAAGCTTCCAGAGTCCAGAACACCGGGGACGCACCCCATTTAATTCAATACCCAGAGACAAACGACAGTGATCTGAAAATGCCACCGCGTGAAGTACCAGGTCCGGTTCGCCAAAATTTGGTGTCAAAAGAATGTAATCAATCCTAGCCCGACTGGTACCAGCCGCATCGGTCCGGGTGACCTCATTCCTTTCCGCACCCGTGTCCCTCAACCTAAAATCCTGAACAAGCCCTTTAAGGGCCCGCGCCGATGACTCCAGGGGCAACCTGTCCAAACTTATATTAAAATCTCCCCCGACGATCACGGGGCCAGAGGTGGAGAGGAGGGGCCCCAACTGGCGCAGGAGCTCCACTTTTTCTCCCACCATCGTAGGAGCGTACACATTGACCAAGGTCAGTGGGGTCGAGGACACCACCACCCTGAGCACGGCCAATCACCCCGGGATAATTTCTTCTAAACTAAGGACCTCGACATTCGGGCTCTTAATAAGGAACCCTAATCCTGCCGCGCTGTTAGTGTAGCTGCCGGACCAATACGACTCTCCGTACCGCCAATTTGCACGGAGGTATCCATACTCACCGTGCGGAATATGGCATTCCTGCAACAGGCAGACATCCCATTCAAAATTGCACAGTTCTTCAAAAATAGCGATACTCCGGACCGTGGTACGGACTCCCCGTACATTTAAACTCGTTAGTTTAAAGCTCATATGTGTTAGTGTATTAATCACCAACACTAGTGCAAACCACGAAAGGGGAGTCATAGGACTTATGAAGCTCCTCCCTCCTTGCCAAGACACGACGAGCTACCATTCTTCCTCCCCCTGCGGTTCTTCCCACAGCCGGGAACCACGAGGGTGCCCGGGAGCCAGTCCCCATCTATGCAGACATTCTCCCCGGGTAGCAGGGAGAAGTCCTCCTCCTCGGGGGTCAAATAAATTACCCCCCCTCGCCCGCCACCCGGGGAAGAAAGCCACCAGTCCTCCGCGAGCAAACCCCCCTTGAGGCCCATGGCCGCAGCTGCCCCCGGAGGAGGGGTGAGGTCAACGGGTGGGGAACGACTCACGGGGGAATGGGAACGTGAGCGTTCAGGGGAAGACGGCCTTTGGGGCCTCCCCCGAAGACCTGCTGCGGCCAACCCCGACTGCACCCCAGCCGTACCACGAGCAGGCGATCCCCCAGGCCTGGATGGGTCGCTTGATGCACGGGGGGCTCTGCGCCCCACAGGGGTTTTCTTGTTTGACGTTCTTGTGTTCTTTCCCTGTGGGGCTTTGCCCAGAGGAGCTTTTCCTTTGTCCTGGCCCCTCCTCCGACGCTTCTTCTCGATCCATTGTTCAGGGTCACTTTGCTCATAGCCGGAGGAGGAGCCGTCACTTCCAGCCTCCGGCAGCGGGGTTTCTGGCACCGAGGATGTTTCTTCTGACCCCGCCACCGGAGCCACCATTCCTCGTGCATCCTCCCCTCCCAGCGCAGTGGGCCCGACACCCGGCGAAGCCACATCCAGGTCCTGATCTAACCCTCCCTCCTCCATGTTCTCCTTTCCCTCCACCTCCCTCCCTTTACTTTCTACGGGGCGGGGGGCTGACACACACACAAACACATTAGTCCCCCCCCCCCCCGACCCCAGATGCAATACCCTCCCCTGTCCCTTGGGCAACCCCCTCCCCCACCCCTTGGGCAACCCCCTTCCCCACCCCTTGGGAAACCCCCTCCCCCACCCCTTGGGCAACCCCCTCCCCCACCCCTTGGGCAACCCCCTCCCCCACCCCTTGGGCAACCCCCTCCCCAGCCCCTTGGACAACCCCCTCCCCAGCCCCTTGGGCAACCCCCTCCCCCACCCCTTGGGCAACCCCCTCCCCCACCCCTTGGGCAACCCCTTCCCCTATCCCTTGGGCAACCCCCTCCCCAGCCCCTTGGGCAACCCCCTCCCCAGCCCCTTGGGCAACCCCCTGCCCCACCCCTTGGGCAACCCCCTCCCCCACCCCTTGGGCAACACCCCCCCCTGGTCCCTGGAGGCACACCGTCCCCTTTCCCTGTCCCTTGGGCAAACCCCTCCCCCACCCCTTGGGCAACCCCCTCCCCCACCCCTTGGGCAACCCCCTCCCCCACCCCTTGGGCAATCCCCTTCCCCACCTCTTGGGCAACCCCCTCCCCCACCCCTTGGGCAACCCCCTCCCCCACCCCTTGGGCAACCCCCTCCCCAGCCCCTTGGGCAACCCCCTCCCCAGCCCCTTGGACAACCCCATCCCCTTGGGCAACCCCCTCCCCCACCCCTTGGGCAATCCCCTTCCCCACCCCTTGGGCAACCCCCTCCCCCACCCCTTGGGCAACCCCTTCCCCTATCCCTTGGGCAACCCCCTCCACAGCCCCTTGGGCAACCCCCTCCCCCACCCCTTGGGCAACCCCCTCCCCCACCCCTTGGGCAACCCCCTCCCCCACCCCTTGGGCAACCCCCTCCCCCACCCCTTGAGCAACCCCCTCCCCCACGCCTTGGGCAACACCCCCCCTAGTCCCTGGAGGCACACCGTCCCCTTTTCCTGTCCCTGGGGGCACACCGTCCCCTGTCCCTTGGGCAACACCCCCACTCCCGCCCGCAGCAGCACGCATCTTGCTCGCGTAACTCTGCGGGCAGGAGCGGAAAGTGTGCCCCGGCGCACCACAGAGGTTGCACTGCACCGCTTGGGTGCAGCGCTCCCTCAAATGTCCCAACTCGCCACACTGGGTGCAGATACTCGCTGTACACCCAGTAATCAAGTGGCCAAGTTGACCGCATCGGCGGCATAATTTTGGCTGTCCCGCGTAAAAGACTTGGCCTCGGTCCATCCCAACCATAATTCCATTAGGGATATGGGTGGCCGTGCCGTCCTGCCTCGTCCGCAGCTTTACCCGGAATTGCCGAGAACCGGTCCAAATACCGAGGCTGTTCCGGACGAGCCGTACTGGGCCTCGGATGTCCGCGTATCGACTGAGCCAAACCTTGACATCATAGTCACTCACGCCTTCGTTGTACAGGTGGACGGTCACGACTCTCTCCTGTGTTTCTGAGAGAGCCTCGACCGCCCAGTCTGCCAGTTTCCCAGCAGACCGAGCGGTAGCCCACCGGCGCCAGAACTCGGCAAGTCCCTGCCCTGTTTGAAAGGACACGTCGAAGCCACGGGCGAGGGAGATCAGGCAGAAAAAGTCAACAGCCTTGAACCCCAGCACACCCAACAATACATCTTTACCGAATCTATCTCCAGCCGGCACACTGCAAGCCACATCAACCAACCGAAACCGGACACAATTATGGCGCCTGCTCGCCATGCCGGGGTTCTAGGAGGGGCGGAGGACAACACTCGGGGTGGGGGGGGGGAGGGACGGGAGACGAAGGGGGGCACAAGACTCCCCCCTGTCTGGTGGGCAACGCCCCCCAAACAGGAGGAAGATGGGGGAAAGCAGGGAGGGAAAAGACTAACGAAAATGCAGGACAAACAAACAATAAATCAAAGCAATAAGTAAATAATAAGAAATGCAAACACAGCAAAACACAGGAAACGAAAACACCGGCAGAGGAGAACAGAACTGGTTCACTCGTGACTTTTATGGCCGAAGCCTTTTTTATTATAAAAAAAGGTAAAAAAAGACTCAAAAATCAAACCATCAATAAACCCATCACCATCACCACCACACAAGAACCCAGGAAAATCAAAAACCAAGAAATCAAAGGCCAAGAAACAAGATATCAAACAATAAATAGGAAATCAAAGAGAGAAAGCAAACCAGAGATCAGGAAACGAAAGAAAACAAGGTTCAAAGACCAAAATGAAAATCAAATCACACTCAATAAACCATAAATCATAAAAACCAAAGTCCATCATCCCTAGCCCAAACCCCCCAAAACCCCTCTCCCACCCCAGGCAGCAGACACCTAACTCTAACTAACCAAAGGGGAGGGAGAAAGGAAAGAAGACCCTATCCCCCCTCCCACCCCCCCCGAAAACAACCAAAGAAGGGACACCTTAAAACAATAAGGGTCAAGGGGCCTTTTTTCCTTTGCATACCGAAATCAACAACCGGCTGCGGTTACATGCAGCCACAAACACGTTGAGGGCTCGACCCACCGCTGGAAATAATAATGAAAGAAAATAAAAATCAAACCAAGGCAAAATCAAGATCAAACAAAAGGAAACCCAACTGCCCCCACCCTCCCCAGGCCGCGCCCGGGAGGGCCCACCCGGAAGATGCCCCACAAGGAAGGCCCCGGCTCCCTGAGCTGCCCACGAGGCGTGAGTGTCCCAATGAGAATCACCGCCCGACAGGGCCCGCAAGCACACCTGCCGGAGCACCCCCAACCTTTCCAAGCCCGGGCGGCAAGCTCGGTCAGGGACTACGGCTGCACATGACTGTCGCCCGCACATTTGGAAGTAACCTCCCGCGGGACCCCCCCCCTTCACCACGGAAAAGCCTGGCCGTATTCTCCGCTCCAGGGAGGGCTTTACGACACACCTGACGCATCGTTGCGGCCAGCACCCCGCCCCATCGCCCGCAGGCTGTCGCCAAGCCTGTACCTTTGGAGGCAGGATTGGGCTCTGCCCCATATCTGCCCAGGATCCAACCATACCCTGGTATAGAAACCTCTGGTTCTCGCTCGTCACAAGACGGTCTTGATTATACAGACCGTTCTCCAGGCCTGCCTCCATTTGCGGACAGGCACTGGTTGTGGTAGGAGCCCGCTAAACGCAAAGACGTCCCGTCTGACCATCACCAGCCAAGGCACATAGCATTCGAGGAGGCCAGCCGCAAGCGACCAGACCCCCTCGGCGACAGGGCATTCCCAAAGGACATGCCTGACGGTTTCGTCCCCTGTGCATCGGGGTCGGGGACACTGGACCGACACGTTCAGGTCCCTCTGGAACTGAAACACCCGGACCGGAAGACACTCATGGGCGGCTTGCCATGCGACGTCCTTCTGGTCGTTGGCGAGACAGGGAGCCGAAACGTTCTCCCAAACCTTTCTCGCCGTACGTTCTGCGAGAGGCCTTCCGCGAAGGATACGCACCTCCCGCAGCACCTCCCTTGGGCGCAAGTGATCCAGGACCCGCGACAACTGCCAACCGATGGGCCGACAGGTCAACAGGCCCTGCTCCCGGGCGAACCCCTCAAACATCCGGAAATGCCCCGGACACGACCCGGAAAAAGGCCGAGACAGCGGGAGGGACCGCCCTTCCAACCGCGCGACGGACGGCCCCAGAAAGAAAAACAGAAAGTCCCGCGCCAGCCGGCGACCCGGGTCCTCAGACACAAATAACTCCATGAGAGTACACGCAAACGCAGACATGCATACAAACACCGGGCAGGGGACACCCTTCCCACCCAAGGACGGGCTCATCTTCACGACCCTCCTACTCCTGCGCTCTGCTCGGGTACCCCAGAAGAAAGTGAAAATTATTCCTTCTAGAGCCCGTCCCACCGCAGGAGGAGGTGGGGAGATTCTCGCCAAATACAACAACTTACCGATCAAAACATTCTTGATAACTAAATTTCGCCCCTCCATGGTTCGGCGACGAGACCGCCAAGAAGCGACCTCCAATTCCAATTCCCCAATGACCGTTCGCCAGTTCTCAGCGGCCACGCCGCCTGGGTCAAAGCAGACCCCGAGGATCTTTAATCGATCTCTCCGCTCCGTGTACGGGCAAGGGGGGCCGGAGCCCGTCCTGTGCCGACCAAAGTGCATGACCTCACTCTTCTGAGGATTGATTTTAGAAGAGGAGGCCAACCCAAAACGCTCGCAGAGACCCACCAGTCTGCACATGGCGACTGCATCGGTGACGAACACCGACACGTCGTCCATGTATAGACTCACCTTTAGGCGCTCCCTATGGGTTCCGGGAATCCACAACCCAGGGAAGGATGGGTCCGCTCGCAGTGCACAAGCAAACGGTTCAATACAAAGGACAAAAAGGACTGGTGACATTGGGCAGCCCTGCCTGACCCCAGAAGCGACTGGGAAGGCTCCCGAGAGGTGTCCGTTGACCAAAACACGGGCTTCAACGTCCCTATACATCAGGTCCACCCAATGCATCAAATTTGGCCCAAAGCCAAAACGGTCCAAAACGGCCATCATGTATTCATGTGACACTCTGTCGAAAGCCTTCTCCTGGTCCAAACTGACTATGCTCAGTGGGAGGCCTCTCTCCTCCGCTAGCTGGATCGCCTCTCGAACCAGGCCCAGGCTGTCGGACACTCTGCGTCCCGGAACAGCACAAGTCTGGTCCGGGTGCACGAGGTCCACCATGACACCGTGCACCCTCTTAGACAGCACCTTTGTTAGTATCTTGTAGTCGACATTCAACAAAGTGATCGGGCGCCAGTTGGACAGATCCTCCCGATCACCCTTCTTGTGCACGAGGTTTACGATGCCCCGGCGCATCGAATCTGGAAGCCTCGCAGAGGTGGCTAGCTCCCTCACTACCTGCAGATAGTCCTCGCCAAGGACGTGCCAAAGGCGGCGATAAAACTCCACGGGCAGGCCGTCGTCACCCGGGGTTTTATTCGCGGCCAAATCCCTAACAGCGGAGGTCAATTCCTCCAGGCTCACCGGCTCCTCCAACCGCTCCCGCTGTTCGGGGCTCAAACGATTCCTCAGATGGCCGAGAACGTCGGCCATCTGGATTTGGTCAACCGGTCGTTTTTCAAAAAGCCTGGAGTAATAGTCCTCCACTGCTTCAGTAATTTGGCCCGGATCCGAAACACGGCCTCCCCCCACATTAACCTGGGCCAAACCGCCCCTCCGCCTGGCACATCGTTGAAAGAAGAATCTGGTACACCTTTCGTTCCACTCCAATGCCTGCACCTTGCTCCGGAAGATGACGGCCCTCGCCCTGGTTTCGAGGAGGCTAAAAATCCTCCCCTTCACCCGGCGGATTTTCTCTGACACGTCCCTCCCTTCGCAAAGTTTCTTATGCAGGCGCTGGAGGTACGCCTGCATGCGCTTCAAACGCTCTCGTTTCCCCGCGGCCCTCATTCGCCCGGCCGTTCGGAAAACCCCTATGGTCCTACGTTTCACCTCCTCCCACCAGGCTGCCGAGGTAGGGAAGAGGCACCTGACCGTTTCCCACTCCCTATACTTCCGAACGTAGGCACGCACTAAACTGTCATCCTGCAAAAGGTGACAGTTAAGCTTCCAGAGTCCAGAACACCGGGGACGCACCCCATTTAATTCAATACCCAGAGACAAACGACAGTGATCTGAAAATGCCACCGCGTGAAGTACCAGGTCCGGGTCGCCAAAATTTGGTGTCAAAAGAATGTAATCAATCCTAGCCCGACTGGTACCAGCCGCATCGGTCCGGGTGACCTCATTCCTTTCCGCACCCGTGTCCCTCAACCTAAAATCCTGAACAAGCCCTTTAAGGGCCCGCGCCGATGACTCCAGGGGCAACCTGTCCAAACTTATATTAAAATCTCCCCCGACGATCACGGGGCCAGAGGTGGAGAGGAGGGGCCCCAACTGGCGCAGGAGCTCCACATTTTTTCTCCCACCATCGTAGGAGCGTACACATTGACCAAGGTCAGTGGGGTCGAGGACACCACCACCCTGAGCACGACCAATCGCCCCGGGATAATTTCTTCTAAACTAAGGACCTCGACATTCGGGCTCTTAATAAGGAACCCTAATCCTGCCGCCGTGTTAGTGTAGCTGCCGGACCAATACGACTCTCCGTACCGCCAATTTGCACGGAGGTATCCATACTCCCCGTGCGGAATATGGCATTCCTGCAACAGGCAGACATCCCATTCAAAATTGCGCAGTTCTTCAAAAATAGCGATCCTCCGGACCGTGGTACGGACTCCCCGTACATTTAAACTCGTTAGTTTAAAGCTCATAGGTGTTAGTGTATTAATCACCAACACTAGTGCAAACCACGAAAGGGGAGTCATAGGACTTATGAAGCTCCTCCCTCCTTGCCAAGACACGACGTGCTACCATTCTTCCTCCCCCTGCGGTTCTTCCCGCAGCCGGGAGCCACGAGGGTGCCCGGGAACCAGTCCCCATCGATGCAGACATTCTCCCCGGGTAGCAGGGAGAGGTCTTCCTCCTCGGGGGTCAGATAAATTACCCCCCCCTCGCCCGCCACCCGGGGAAGAAAGCCACCAGTCCTCCACGAGCAAACCCCCCTTGAGGCCCATGGCCGCAGCTGCCCCCGGAGGAGGGGTGAGGTCAACGGGTGGGGAACGACTCACGGGGGAACGGGAACGTGAGCGTTCAGGGGAAGACGGCATTTGGGGCCTCCCCCGGAGACCTGCTGCGGCCAACCCTGACTGCGCCCCACCCGTACCACGAGCAGGCGATCCCCCAGGCCTGGATGGGTCGCTTGATGCACGGGGGGCTCTGCGCCCCACAGGGGTTTTCTTCTTTGGCGTTCTTGTGTTCTTTCCCTGTGGGGCTTTGCCCAGAGGAGCTTTTCCTTTGTCCTGGCCCCTCCTCCGACGCTTCTTCTCGATCCATTGTCCAGGGTCACTTTGCTCATAGCCGGAGGAGGAGCCATCACTTCCAGCCTCCGGCAACGGGGTTTCTGGCACCGAGGATGTTTCTTCTGACCCCGCCACCGGAGCCACCATTCCTCGTGCATCCTCCCCTCCCACCGCAGTGGGCCCGACACCCGGCGAAGCCACATCCAGGTCCTGATCTAACCCTCCCTCCTCCATGTTCTCCTTTCCCTCCACCTCCCTCCCTTTACTTTCTACGGGGCGGGGGGCTGACACACACACAAACACATTAGTCCCCCCCCCCCCCGACCCCAGATGCAATACCCTCCCCTGTCCCTTGGGCAAACCCCTCCCCCACCCCTTGGGCAACCCCCTTCCCCACCCCTTGGGCAACCCCCTCTCCCACCCCTTGGGCAACCCCCTCCCCCACCCCTTGGGCAACCCCCTCCCCCACCCCTTGGGCAACCCCCTCCCCAGCCCCTTGGACAACCCCCTCCCCAGCCCCTTGGGCAACCCCCTCCCCCGCCCCTTGGGCAACCCCCTCCCCCGCCCCTTGGGCAACCCCCTCCCCCACCCCTTGGGCAACCCCTTCCCCCATCCCTTGGGCAACCCCCTCCCCAGCCCCTTGGGCAACCCCCTCCCCAGCCCCTTGGGCAACCCCCTCCCCAGCCCCTTGGGCAACCCCCTCCCCCACCCCTTGGGCAACCCCCACCCCCACCCCTTGAGCAACCCCCTCCCCCACCCCTTGGGCAACACCCCCCCTGGTCCCTGGAGGCACACCGTCCCCTTTCCCTGTCCCTGGGGGCACACCGTCCCCTGTCCCTTGGGCAACACCCCCACTCCCGCCCGCAGCAGCACGCATCTTGCTCGCGTAACTCTGCGGGCAGGAACGGAAAGTGTGCCCCGGCGCACCACAGAGGTTGCACCGCACCGCTTGGGTGCAGCGCTCCCTCAAATGTCCCAACTCGCCACACTGGGTGCAGATACTCGCTGTACACCCAGTAATCAAGTGGCCAAGTTGACCGCATCGGCGGCATAATTTCGGCTGTCCCGCGTAAAAGACTTGGCCTCGGTCCATCCCAACCATAATTCCATTAGGGATATGGGTGGCCGTGCCGTCCTGCCTCGTCCGCAGCTTTACCCGGAACTGCCGAGAACCGGTCCAAATACCGAGGCTGTTCCGGACGAGCCGTACTGGGCCTCGGATGTCCGCGTATCGACTGAGCCAAACCTTGACATCATGGTCACTCACGCCTTCGTTGTACAGGTGGACGGTCACGACTCTCTCCTGTGTTTCTGAGAGAGCCTCGACCGCCCAGTCTGCCAGTTTCCCAGCAGACCGAGCGGTAGCCCACCGGCGCCAGAACTCGGCAAGTCCCTGCCCTGTTTGAAAGGACACGTCGAAGCCACGGGCGAGGGAGATCAGGCAGAAAAAATCAACAGCCTTGAACCCCAGCACACCCAACAATACATCTTTCCCGAATCTATCTCCAGCCGGCAAACTGCAATCCACATCAATCAACCGAAACCGGACACAATTATGGCGCCTGCTCGCCATGCCGGGGTTCTAGGAGGGGCGGAGGACAACACTCGGGGTGGGGGGGGGGGGTGGGAGGGACAGGAGACGAAGGGGGGCACAAGACTCCCCCCCTGTCTGGTGGGCAACGCCCCCCAAACAGGAGGAAGATGGGGGAAAGCAGGGAGGGAAAAGACTAACGAAAATGCAGGACAAACAAGCAATAATCAAAGCAATAAGTAAATAATAAGAAATAAATGCAAACAGCAAAATACAGGAAACGAAAACACCGGCAGAGAAACAGAGCTCGTTCACTCGTGCCGAGCCTCGCATCCGATCCACAGCACCAAACGAACATGGTGGAACACTCAAACATCCACCTTTATACCATTGACCACTCATCAACAAAACACACCAGATCATACATACACACCCATACACACACACACACACATACACACACATACACACAGAACACCAACCAACCAACCACCTACCCTTGTATCATACACCACTCAACACACAAAAACACACACTCAGGCAACAATTAAGTCATGCAAAAACACACACCCTCACCCACTCACTCATATACACAAAATAAGAAATAATAATGGTGACAAAAAATACAAAAAAAAAATACACACACAACCAACCTACAACGTTCGACGTGCCTCCATAAACTTCCCTCCATATTAAAAATGAGCCTTTCAAGGCAACCTGGGCCACCTTGTCACACATCCTCCTTTCTGTCCCACACACTCCCAGCCGAGCAATAAATGCAGAAAAGGAATTGCCAATATACCCTCTACACCCCACCTCAAATGGCTGACGTGAAACTCGCCATATATATATACAGTATATATATATATATATATATATATATATATATATATATATATATATATATGTCAGGTCGCAGATTTGTTACTGCTTAATGCTCGGTTATGGATGTCGTTTGACTAATATGTTATGTTATAAATGCTGTTTAAAAATGCTATTTCATAAAGTTAATAAAAGGTTGCCGCTTCGCTTTAGTTTAAAATGAGAAAATACTCGCTTCATCCGTGCTGAACGAATGGCCTCGTTGTATACGTGTGCCCCTTGAAGGCTAGATAAGCCTAGTCATAAACTTTCTCCCTTCTACGCAGACGGCGCCTCAAGCCGCGGGCAGGAAAATGGATTATATGCGCGTGGAATGTGTAACTTTACGTAGGATGCTTGAATCGTAGACATAAACCTTTTGATGAACTGTTAAAACATCAACTATATTTTGTATAATCACAGTGACGCTTGAGTTACGATAAATATGCTTTTGAATTTAAGTTTAAATGAGAAATGTGAACTGAAAGGTGCATTCAACACCTGGAACTCATCAGAACGACCTCATTTACTTTATGGTCTTATCAGGACCAAGAATGCAATCCCCCTTCGGTGAGTTATATTTTCTGTCACCTCGGAGCCTTGAAACCACATCTGGTCCGGATCCTGACGGTGCGTGCTTCACTCCCCCAAGATGAAAGGACGGATGACGGTGGGGGCTCGGCGCACTGGGGATGACGGTGGGAGGAACTCTCGCCAGTTTCTTTGTCCTCTCGGAGATCCTCTGATAAAGCGTGTCCCTATATAAATGAACTGTGAATCAATGTATTTTCAGGAAGGCAGACTTGGCATGACGGTTGGTCGTGCTGTAGATGTCTCCGTCTCCTCCAGATCTGTATAATTGGTATTTAATAAAGATCCGCCATTCTCAATCTGTTGGTGAACTTCTGTTACGATCAAGGAGTTGTTCCCCACAATTTTGGTGCCGTGACTCGGATGCAGCAGAGCAGGGACAAGTGAGGTGAACCCTGAACGACCGGAGGGAGGCTGACTGAGGCCGGCGCCGGCACGCTGATTTGTTTTAAGGTGAGCATTGTTTTATATCAGAGGGCTATTTTTCCAAATTCGAACCTCCCTCCCTCGAACGGGCACAGTCCGTTTCCCTTGCCACCTGCCCTGCCTGCACTCCGAACAGAAATTGTAAGTAAAGGCTAATTTTCAAGCCTTAGAATGATGAGCCTTTGTTAAATTCACCAGGATAACGTTAAGAGGGTAACGGGTAACGCTAAGGATAACGTTACAGTTAGCAAGGAGGAGGGGGAAATGTGAGGTCGGACAGCCATAAAGCTGCGCCGGTGACCGAGAACTTTCCAGGAAGGATCAGCCCAGAGACAAGATGGGGTATGCCATTGCATGCCAGGGAAAGAAGGGCTGTGGCTAACTTAGAGGGCCAAAGGAACATGGCCAGGAAAAGGGAAATGCGCAGGTACCAGGTAGGCTTGACAAGAAGGTAGTGACAACTACGAGGTCAAGCCAGGAAGCTCGAGACTAAGCTTTAGACAAGAGGGCAGGAAAGTTGCTGAAGCTGTAGGGACAGAGGAAGCAAGCAACAGAAATCCAGATAGAAACAAACCAGGACCAGGTGAACAAGAGAAAATAAATAGGCTCACAGCAAGGGGCCAGGTAACCACAGGTAGGAAGGACAGAAGTGGTTTTTGAAATATTGAAAATTTAAGCATTACAGCTGTAGTTATTGAAGCTACAAGGACAGAGGACAATTAAGTAAGCAGTTAAGCAAGTAAATCAGCGGTTGATGCCGCTGGTCCAGGATCCAGACCAAGACCCCCCACGCCCCCAAGACTTGAGCTCAGTCCCGGGGCTCTAGGCAACACCCCAACACCCCCGCCCTGCCTTCCCTTTCCACCTCAACCCACCCCGTCCAACCCGTCCCAAAAAAAATCCTTTTTCCTTGAATGAGAGACGTAATATGAATGAACAAAGATTGTACATGGGAGTGACTGGAGGAGGGGCATGATTTGAGTCGATCTGATTTTCGCGCGAAGTCTGGGAGACTCACGGGTATACGAATGAGGAATGAATGTATATTGGGATATTAATTGACGTGTGTATCTGGCCAATGTATTTGTCTGTATGACATATGCAAAGCAGAGGGTTTCGGTGTGAAGCTTTGTAAGTGGTCTGCTTGACGTGCGGGAAATCCAGGCCGGGAATGTCGATTTTAGCGTCTATCCGAGGGACCAGGTGAGGTCCTTAACTGAGTCCGGATTTTCAGTTGTTTGGGAGTGTTTGGGAGCGATTTGATATAAATCGGGTCAGGAAAGCACTCGGAGGAACGTTGATATGAAGCGGTTTCTTGGAGATGGTTACAAGATGGGCTGCTTTTGTCTTTCGAGTGGCAGTCGGACAGAAATTTGGAATTTGTTGAACTAAATTCAGAATTTGAATCGAAATGTGTGTTTGACTTGAATCGAAGAGTTCATTCAATGGCAGATTGAAGAATTCAGTCAATTCAACGGAATTCAGAAGTTGAATTTAGAATACGGAGTTTGCTCAGAGTGCAGGTGATAACCTGCCTACTCAAAAAGGATGTGCCCCGCACGGTGAGAGGTCCGTGAATGGTTGGCAAAGGGTTTCTTGAATTTAATGGCAGGAATTATGCGATTAACGATTATATTGTGTATTGGTAACTTGTGGATTGTATGAGTATATCCCTGAGGCCGATGTGACCTTGGGAGTCAATGGGTCGTGTAAAGAGAAAGATTACAGTTTGCTGGTGTGAAATTATGTCATGGTGTGAAATGTCATGGTAGAGGTGCGAAATACACACCTTTGATCTGAAGGGAGAGCGGAGGTTGTGGTTTCATTGGTGTCTGACTGTGGAGTTATATTTCTGAGGCATGGATTTCAAGGAGGAGGTGTGTGCCCCGAGAGGATTGTGGGTCGCAGATTGGGCACTCTGGGTGGGCACTGGGGGCTGCAGTTGTGTGTGCGCGCAGGAGAGTGCAGGGGGAGTGGGCGCGAGGAGGTGTGTTGATGAAGTGTGCGAACGAGGAGGGATGTGCGAAAGGTGTGCACCAGGTAGTAAGGGTGCTGCATTGTAAAGCACGCCTCCCACGGAAGTTCCTGGGCGGATTGTGACGGTTGTTTGATTCGTAGGGTGTTGGCATTTTGCGATGTAGAGCCTCAATAATGGTCATTTGTCTGTCCGGATGTGGAGTTCTTGCAAGGACGGGAATGTCGCCGGACTTGTATTATTTGTGGGATGAAAGCGCTGGTTACCCTAATTCGACGTTTGTACCACCTTTCTTCGTCTGAAGTTTATTTGACCTTTGTTCGAGATGTGCAAGGGAAAGAGGTCAGAGATAATTCACTAACCTTGGAAAGACGACAGGCTGAGTCAGTCTACTGGGTGTTGCTTTAACGGCAGGATATAGAACTTAAATCCTCCTTAAATCTGGAAAGAAAGGACATATACTGTATGTACGTAATTAGTGAACAGAGAATATCGGGACATATACTGTTGATTAAAACTGAAATCATGTACGTAATTAGTGAACAGAGAATATCGAGTTCTGTTTTTTGTTGTTGTGGTTGTCGTTGACGTCTCGATTCAGGGGACTCAAGAAATAAACAGATTTCCGGTGCCGACCGGAAGCGTCAGGTACAGTATGCTTGAATTTAATTTAACCGAGCCGAGTACAGTGACGTGTTTGATCGAGCTCTGGGGATAGTCATGTTAAATGGAGGACATTTGGAAGGATGCAAAGAGATGCAAGTAACATGGATTAAGTTGTGGTATCAAGAGGTGGGTGCCCAGAGGTATTGTGGTTATTATAACTTGCTGATTATAGGGGGCGCACCAAGTACAGATCGGGTTGCATGGTGGAGCATGCATGCATGGAGCTTGGTGGAGCTTGGAGCATGCATGAAGCATGGAGCAGGGTGGAACACCCCGTGTGGTTGGAGGTTGCAATTGCGTGAAATGCAGTGAACATGCCCGATTTTTGGCTTTGCAAGGCTCCAGGTAGAAGTTGGCATTTCGATACTGTGGATTATATTGTGCCTGTCTGGAGAGGTGATGTCCTGTGCTGAGGCTGGTGACACGCCTCTGTTATTCGTCTGTCTGTCTGTCTGATTGTAAGTCTGTGGTACGATGGAGGGCTAATTGAGTGCTCAGGCGTCATTGTTCCATGGAGGTAAGGTGTGAAATATAGCATAAATAAGCTATAGGTAATGGAAATATGGCAGTGTAAGCTCGCCGAGGGAGAGTTGCCGGTAGTGGAGGACGTGGCAGATTAGTGGATTAAACATCGGAAAGCGCAGGTCTCAGAAGGGAGTAGTCAGCTTCGATGATGCAACAGTGTATGAGTGAGTTGTTGAGTGGTGTATGAGTGTATGAGTGAGTTAATTGTGATCTGTTTAAGTGTAAGAGGCGGTGGAGATGGATTCGGAGGTGATGAAAGCGTGGATGAGGGTTTCTGCAGCCATGGAGAAGAGGGATGGACGGAGACGGGCGATGTTTTTAAGGTGAAAGAAGGCTGTCTTTATGATCTGTTTAGTGTATCTGTCAAAGGAGAGGGTTTGGTCAATAATGATGCCAAGATTCCGGATGTGAGAGAAGGTGGATACTGGGAAACCATCAATGTTGAGGGCAGAGTTATGGGTGGTTGAGGTCGTTGTTGGTTGTTGTTGATCTGAAGCCAGGATTTTATTTCAGTGATGCAGTTTGTCAGGATAGAGTGGGTTGTGGTGATTGAGCCGTTGTAGATGTCATCAATTTTGCTTTGGATGAATGGAAGGAAGGAGATGCAGTTGTCTACTGTGAATGACAGGTGGTGTGTGTTATCGTTGTTGCCTTGGAAGTTCAGTTGTTGACATAGTCTGGAGTGCTCTAATTTGCACAGGGAATGACAATTGGAACGACAATTGAAAAGAAAAAATTGAGTAAGTTACAAGTTTTGTTTTGTTGATATGGGGACAAGCTAGTTTGATGGGTACCCCGGGGTCTTCGGCGTGTCTATGTGTTTGTCTGTCTGTTACACCGGACTCTTGAATGGGTTTTCATGAGACGAATTTCAGACATAACAACAGTGAGAATCTATTTTGAGCGAATCACAGTGGGTGAGAAAAACATTGTGTGTGACCAGACACCAGAACTGACCAGAATTGGAATTGGAATTAGACCAGGTTATTTCTATTATTTGTTTATTCGCGAAAATAAATAAATAATAGGGGGAGGTTCATGGAGGTTAATGGTGGTTTGTTTGGTTAATGGAGGTTAATGGTGGTTTGTTTGTGGTAATTCTAGTTGAAACTCTAGCTGAAATAATTTTCGTTTAATTTTCATTTTATTTATTATTGATGTAGGAAACAGGCAAATGGGATGCTGAGAGAAGGATTAGAGGAAATTGGATTGAATTTAAAATCGAATATTGGATAAAATTGGACCCACTTGGAAAAAGTGGATTAGGAAATTGGTGACCAGGTGTTCCACCAGAGGAAAAAGACCAGGTGTTCGTGGAGCACTTCACCCGCAAGAACGCCTTGGAACCAAGGTGGAAGGGACCAGTCCAGGTGTTGCTGACTACACCAACGGCAGTCTTTTGCGAGGGCAAGACCTCGTGGATCCACGCCACGCACTGTAAGTTGGCCATACAAGCACCAGACACTACACCACAGCAACCATAGTAAGGATGGGCCTAATCATAGGTACGATACTATTGATAGCGACAGCAGCTAGGGGAAGCTCCGATCCCAATAGATGCGAAAACGGAACCCGACACCTCACCGTAACATGGGGACAAAGAGTATCACTACCATGTTTCGAACAGAAAACCCTGTACACAAATTGGGTAACCGTAAGATGGCTAGCACTGTCGGCAGGGCCTGGACGGGTTGGCATTGTACTACGAAAGGTACGAGAGTTCCGGGAAGACGGGCAAGCTAGCATTAAGACCTTGGCCCAACCAGGATACAAATGGGGAACCCCTGATTTTAAGCTACAAACACGCACACGCCTAGAGAAAGGCATGACTATGCAGGTCCGGTGCAGCGTCTGGACCCCTGGCGCGGCCAGTGGCGAAAAGAACTACATACGATGCAACGAATACATACTCACGCCGCAACCCCAGGATAAGGCCCCAAAGAAGGGTGAAAACACATATTGGAAAGTGGCAAGGGAGGTGGCAACAATTCAAAATAGGACACACTGCTGGTAGTGCATGCACTTTCCCCAAGCAGGCACCACAGGAATACACATGATAGTGCTACCTTTGTCCCTCAACGACCTTTGCTCACAACCTATCGATTCCCCATGTTTAGTCACCACGCTGGAAAGAGAAGGGGTTGGCAACGGAAAGAGTTGCAATCGACAATTTAATTATCGCCCGTCAATGATTGCCCATGTGGCCGAGAGGCCTGCCCCCGTCTGGGTCAAACCACAGAAAGGGACGGTCTGCCTCCAGGGTTCCGGCCACTTGCGTATGGGAGAATCAGAATGCGCCTACACTCTCCCCGGGAAGCTGGGACAAGGGAGCTCGGGGATTACATTACGAATAGTACTGCAAGTTAAACACAACCACAACATTACGGCTATAACATTCTCTAGGGGGGTTAGTAGGATTAATGGGGTGATAAAGGGACTCCAGTGCTTATCCACCCACCTGGTCCCACCCCATGGGACAATGTTTATATGCGGCGACAAGGCTTACCCCTATTTACCAAATAATTGGGGGGGGGCACATGTTATCTTGGTTCAGTCCTTCCTGACGTTGAGATACTGGATGAGCTAGACCCAAAGTCCTTGGACAGGCGACATAAGAGGTCAGTCATGAACGAAGATGGAACCACTAAACTACACGGGAGCCTATGGGAAAAGGTGTTAGGTTTCTTCTTCCCAGGTGCGGGCACAGCCATGAACAGCTTCCGGATAGACAAATTGGCTTTGGCCCTAGAAAAGGTGGCAAACGACACCGCTACGGCTCATGACATACTATTGGACACGGTAATTCACATGCGTACAATGGTGATGCAGAATCGGGTGGCTTTGGACATGCTCCTGGCAGAGAAAGGAGGGGTATGCGGAATAATAGAGGGAAAATGTTGCACTTACATACCTGATCCATCCGAAGGAGTGTCAGCCGCAATAGTGAGATTAAGGGAAACTAGCCACGCCCTGACGATCGATCGGATCGCGCGCGAGAACTCTTATAAATTTAGCTGGCTCATTGACTGGTTCCGGGGATGGACGGGCACCATAGTGAAGTGGTTATTGACCGCACTGGCCGTGATAATCGGGGTAGTAATTTGGGGGGCACTAATGAAATCTTTAGTCCTCCTCTGTATGAGAAAGTACTTTACAGGATGGAAAGTGAAGGAGCCGCCGACAACGACTATGGTTCTGACCACAGAGGCCGTCGACCTGAATGGGTCCTTCAACAAGGCAGATGTGACCGGCGCTTCAGAAAATTGCATTGAATTTTGTGATGACTGTGATACTTGTGTTGAAAATCCCATGTGGGAACTGGCTGCTGCCTGTATTGATGTTTGTGATGACTGTGATACTTGTGCTGTAAACCCCTTGCGTGTACTGGCTAACGCCTCTTATGTATTACAAGCTGACAGCTGTACACCCCCTTCCGACCCAACTATGGACCTGATTGCGACGCTGGGTCTGGCAGTCGAGGGACCCGACGTGGATATCCTAGACCCGCAAGCCGACCAGGCGTCCATGGGAGACTTTGACATAAAGGAAGTCCCTCTCTTTGCTTCAAAAGTTTTAAGTTCAAATGCTTCAAGTGAATCGGATTTTAACGCTCTGTACCCTGACCAGGAAATTGAGACACAAGATACTGACGACATTATGTATTCCCCAGAATAGCAGCACGTGAGAGATCTCATGGGCATGATCGTTGATTAACTTCGAAGATCTGCAAGGACCGCGTCTGCAAAGGGTGGGGGGAGTAAGTTCCGCAGGGGAGGTTGTGGGCCCTCTGGCGGGGCAGAACCTCATCTGGACCAGACGCCTTCGTTGTGGATCCGAAACGTTAATGGACTTTCATGTTCTGAGCCCTCAGGTTCCAAGCACGCACCACACGACACGTTCCCCAAATGCACGGGCGAGGCGCTATGTGCGCACGGTATGCTCTTGGGAGATACCCGCATTACACGATTGTCTTTCAATAAAGCCCGATGCGGCACGTTGTCTCTTGAGATACTTTGTCTCGACGAGACAAGAGGAAGGGATGTCAGGTCGCAGATTTGTTACTGCTTAATGCTCGGTTATGGATGTCGTTTGACTAATATGTTATGTTATAAATGCTGTTTAAAAATGCTATTTCATAAAGTTAATAAAAGGTTGCCGCTTCGCTTTAGTTTAAAATGAGAAAATACTCGCTTCATCCGTGCTGAACGAATGGCCTCGTTGTATACGTGTGCCCCTTGAAGGCTAGATAAGCCTAGTCATAAACTTTCTCCCTTCTACGCAGACGGCGCCTCAAGCCGCGGGCAGGAAAATGGATTATATGCGCGTGGAATGTGTAACTTTACGTAGGATGCTTGAATCGTAGACATAAACCTTTTGATGAACTGTTAAAACATCAACTATATTTTGTATAATCACAGTGACGCTTGAGTTACGATAAATATGCTTTTGAATTTAAGTTTAAATGAGAAATGTGAACTGAAAGGTGCATTCAACACCTGGAACTCATCAGAACGACCTCATACACTTTATGGCCTTATCAGGACCAAGAATGCAATCCCCCTTCGGTGAGTTATATTTTCTGTCACCTCGGAGCCTTGAAACCACATCTGGTCCGGATCCTGACGGTGCGTGCTTCACTCCCCCAAGATGAAAGGACGGATGACGGTGGGGGCTCGGCGCACTGGGGATGACGGTGGGAGGAACTCTCGCCAGTTTCTTTGTCCTCTCGGAGATCCTCTGATAAAGCGTGTCCCTATATAAATGAACTGTGAATCAATGTATTTTCAGGAAGGCAGACTTGGCATGACGGTTGGTCGTGCTGTAGATGTCTCCGTCTCCTCCAGATCTGTATAATTGGTATTTAATAAAGATCCGCCATTCTCAATCTGTTGGTGAACTTCTGTTACGATCAAGGAGTTGTTCCCCACATATATATATATATATATATATATATATATATATATATATATATATATATATATATATATATATATATATATATATATATATATATATATATATATATATAATAATGCATTTATTTTATATAGCGCTTTTCAGGAAGCCCAAAGACGCTTTGACAGAGTGCAAAACATAATGCATAGCAAAACATAAAAACAATTGCAAAAAAGAAGAATCAATAGGGAAATATTCAAAGCACAAAGGAGGGAGAAGGAGAGGAGATGGTCAGGGGTTAGATGCTTTGGGTTAAATGTTGAATGCAGTGTTGAACAGGTGGGTCTTGAGTGATGTTTTGAATGTGGTGAGTGAGGAGGAGTCTCTGATGGTGTGAGGTAGTGAGTTCCAGAGGGTGGGAGCAGCGATGGAGAAGGCCCTGTCCCCCCAGGATCTGAATTTGGTCCGGATGGGGGGGGGGGTCAGGAGGTTGGTACCAGCAGAGCGGAGGTTGCGGGTGGGAGTGTGTCTGGAGAGGAGGTCAGCCAGGTAGGATGGGGCCAGGTTATGGAGGGCTTTGTAGGTCAAGAGGAGGATTTTGTACTGGATTCTCTGGGAGATGGGGAGCCAGTGAAGCTTGTAAAGGACGGGGGTGATGTGGTCACGGGTCCGGGAATGGGTGAGTAGACGGGCAGCGGAGTTCTGAATGTATTGGAGTTTATTGGTGATTGTTGAGGGTGAACCATAAAGGAGGCTATTGCAGTAGTCCAGATGGGAAGTGATGAAGGCGTGGATGAGGGTTTCTGCAGCCACGGAGGAGAGGGATGGACGGAGACGGGCGATGTTTTTCAGGTGAAAGAAGGCTGTCTTTGTGATCTGTTTAGTGTATTTGTCGAAGGAGAGGGTTTGGTCAAAGATGATGCCAAGATTCCGGATGTGAGGGGAGGTGGATACTGGGATACCGTCGATGTTGAGGGCAAAGTTGTGGGTGGATTTTATGAGCGTTTTTGGGCCAATGATGATTATTTCAGATTTATCACAGTTAAGTTTGAGGAAGTTGATTTGAAGCCAGGATTTTATTTCAGTGATGCAGTTTGTCAGGATAGAGGGGGGTGGCGGTGGAGATGGACTTGGTGGAGATGAAAAGCTGGATGTCATCGGCGAAGCAGTGGAATTGGAGACCATGACGGCGGATTAAGTGACTGAGGGGGGACAGGTAAAGGATGAAGAGGAGGGGGCCAAGAACTGAACCTTGGGGGACACCTTGGGGGAGGGGAGCAGTGGGGGATTTGCAGTTATTGATGGAGATGAACTGGCGTCTGTCAGAGATGTATGATTTAATCCAAGAGAGGGCAGTGCCGGTAATGTTAAAGGTGGTTTCAAGTCGGGTGAGGAGGATGGTGTGATCGATGGTGTCAAAGGTGGCGCTGAGGTCGAGGAGGATGAGAATGTTGAGGTTGCCAGCGTCAGAGGAGAGGAGAAGGTCGTTGGTGATTTTGAGGAGAGCAGTTTCAGTACTGTGGTTGGAGCGGAATCCAGATTGGCATGTTTCATACAGGTTATTGGCAGAGAGGTGATGTTTGAGTTGAGTGGCTACAGCGCGTTCCAAAACTTTTGACAGAAAGGGTAGGTTGGAGATGGGTCTGAAGTTATTTAGGGTATCAGGGTTTAGTCCAGGTTTTTTCAGAATGGGGGTAACAGCAGCAATTTTGAGGGACGGTGGGACGATGCCTGTAGAC
This sequence comes from Myxine glutinosa, assembly GCF_964187855.1. NCBI lineage: Eukaryota > Metazoa > Chordata > Myxini > Myxiniformes > Myxinidae > Myxine > Myxine glutinosa. The sequence goes on from NC_136265.1 coordinate 25,984,635, forward strand.
AGGGAGGAGTTTATTGTTGCAATGATAAGTGGAGAGACAGCAGGAAGGGAGGCCTTGACAAAGCTGGAGGGGATGGGGTCAAGAGTGCAGGTGGCAGTTTTCATTCCTATGAGGAGTTCAGAGAGGTCAGTAGGGGAGACTGGGGAGAATTGAGACAGGGGATGGCAGGATAAGGGGGGGAAGGTGGTTTGAGGGGGAGCGGGTGCGGCGGTGGTCAAGCTGTTGTAGATGTTTTCAATTTTGCGTTGGAAGAATGAAAGGAAGGAGATGCAGTTGTCTACTGTGAATGACTGGGTGGTGGTGTTCAGGGGGCTGAGGAGTTTGTTTATTGTAGAGAAGAGTGCTTTTGGGTTTCCGGAGCCAGAGTGGATAATTTGAGAGTAGTAGGCGGAGCGGGCGCGGGAGAGGGCATCTTTGTAGTGTTGTAGGTGGTCCTTGTAGGCCTGGGAGAGAAGAGTGAAGATATATATATGTATGTATGTATGTATGTATACATATATATATATATATATATATATGTATGTATGTATGTATGTATGTATGTATGTATATATATATATATATATATATATATATATATATATATATATATATATATATATATATATATATATACAGTATATATATACATACATACATACATACATATATATATATATATATATATATATATATATATATATATATATATATATATATATTGTTATGGATCTTTCGCCGGCCTTCTCCCCCTATCAAGGGGGGATTAATCCCCTTGTCTTTACTGATCTGGCGCGACCCGAGACCTATTACGTCCCTTCCGGACAGCGACAAATAGGGTTTCGGGACCAGATTCGCTCATACCTAAGTACTAGCACTGCCCTGGAAGCGAGGAAATAAGCCTCGCACAAACCACGTGTGATGGTAATACGCCGAGCGGTTTGCGTACACGTGATCCGCGCAGTTATAATTAATGGACCCCGATTCAAGCGGTTTTACTCGTGCCACGCTTAGTCAATGGAGAAATCACAAAGACGATCGAATAAGGAAGAAAGAAAGAACAGATAGATTTAATTATTATGGCACGTATATACAGTACAGGATGAAGAGACACAGAGCAGCTTAGACAATCTTATGCTTAATACCCCAGGACAACGGGCCCATCTGACACACTCACACTGGGATTGCAGATGGGCAGGATGATGTTCAGGCCAAACGCGCCGGCTTGGTCGTCTAGGAACGGCCCTGTCCGGCTCTCCTCGGTCACAGCACGTCCCGCGATGATGGAGGTAGGCGAAGACAGGAACTCGTATCGTGTCGCTCAAACAAAACGGATAATCTCGGGGCGAACGGTAGAGGGCGGACTTAGCGTGGCTGGCGGTTATTCAGCCACGTTCACTCGCTTGGCCGAAAATGCGCTGTTCGCTACAAACGCGCCTGGCTGCGCCCACGTATATTCACGACCAACTCCTCTGCTTCTATTCTCTGGCGCGCGCGTTCCCATGCGAGGGTCAAGTTCAACAACGGTATACTGCGAGTCCTTCTTCCTCAGGCAAGTCCTTCGTGCTACTGGTGCAAGTCCTCTCCCTTCTCACAACTCGTTCAAACGCCTCTCCCTTCTCATAACTGAGGTGGGGGGCTTCGCGCAATCGGTTTTATTGCCAACCCTCTTAGCCCCATCGAATGTTCCAACCACGCCCTGTGACGCAGTGCTGCAGCCACATGCTGTGAGCCCTGATTGGTGGCTCATTCTTACCGTCCCCACTGCTGCTGCGCCGACCTCAACCCTCCTCCACCCTCCGAGGCCCACCTCGTGTTAACTCGCGCCCAACACAACCAGGGCTTTTTAGCCGCAATGGATCGAGCCTATGGACGTGGAATGGTTTGTAGAAGTATGGCCTATCCTCCTGTCTTTACACAACGCAGGATTAACACTGGAAGGGGCCTACTCTCACATATACTAAGACATAACTATACGACAAATGAGGCTACTTGTTGCTTGCGTGACTATCTATGGGGGGGCAAACCTTTAACCTTTATTAAGCTCACTTTACACATCTCAAAACCGTAGCACTGCCCCCCTCCCTCGTCAGACTCATCCCCGAGTCAAACCTACCCAAGTAGGAATGACCGGTTTTGAGAAAGACTTGGGACTAGCTTTTAATTACGTGTGACACTTAGGTGTGGTTCCCCCTAACATTTACTCTAACCCGTGTATGTGACAGTTTTACAACACTAGATATGTCCCACCTACTGTGTTGTGTAACTAACTCACAGACTCGCACCCACAACTAACCGAATTGCGGAATTAATTCTCAAACTACACATAAAGCTGGTGGGTAGTGTCGTGGAAGTGTAGGGTGAGACTCAAGACGCCAATGGTCGGAAACAGGTTTTACAAAAGGTCACAACTTTATTAACTGGTTATTCACTTCATTCCAATACCAAATAATACCGTTTAACTCAATGGACCAGGTAACTCTATCCGCATAGTCCCCCTTTCGTGGCTGCAGCGCCGAACCCGTGGTACGCGTTCATTCCGTCGGGCAGGGCTTCTCGTGGCAAGTGCTCCTTGATTCCAAGTCTCTTCCGCTTATATCGGCAAACTTCAGTTAATCCTCTGTCCGCTGAAATCGTAATCCCTTCTCCGCTGCTTCTAATCCGTTCTCCGCAAACGTTACTTGGTCGCCTCACTGGCACCAGCTCGCTCTCCTCCCTGCTGGGAATTTGCTTCATCCACTTTGCATCCCGATGAAAGACAATAGTACGGGCTTGGGAATGTGTGTTAGCCCGGGGTCGTGCTAAAGCTACACAACAGGACTCCCAGCTTCGACAGGACGAGATGCATTCCTGACATTCTTACGACCACCTGCTCGTACCTTGGTTCGTTACCAGTTCCAACCAATAAGTTACACTGAGTTACACTTCCACAATTCCCTCATCTTTTTGTTTTTGTTTATATTAACCATTAATCTAAACATCAATATAAGTAAACAATCAATCACTACAAGTAAACATCAATACAAGTATAAGTAAATAATCAATCACTGCAAGTAAACATCATTACAAGTATAAGTAAATAATCATAACTTTGGTAATCAAATTCCCTTAGGCATACACCGTCATCCTGCAAGAATCACAAAACATTTCGTTGGTCATTGACTCCTTCCATATTGTTCAATCTATTGCATTTGCATCACAAATATCTTTTCAAAACAACACTTCACCATCACCAAGATACAACAATTTCACTTCATTTTCAAGTTTTGTAAAGCATCTGCACCATCTGGCAAAAACGTTTGCCTCCACACAAATGTTGACTTTGTTTGAAAGGAAGGGCTGATCACTTGTGTTTGAATCCAGGTATGAAACATTTTCTCCTAATGTCTTCATAGCTCCAGCACTACTTCGTGTAGGATTTCGCTGTTGTGGTAACATTGCGGAGTCATAGACTGACCCTGCTCTCCTTGTAGCATTCTTGCCACTTTTTGCTGTAAACCATAGTAATTCCTGAACAAGGCCTTCACCCAGTTGTAGTCGACTTGCCTCCTCCCTCATTGTGAGTGGGCAGCAAGTATTGGTGTGACGTTGATTGGCCAGCAAGATGTGGAACAGGGATGCCGGATGCATCCACAATGATGTTGGGACCATGGTGTTCAGGTCATCCATGGTCCATACCAGGAGTGGCCCGCAGAATCGTGCACAGCTGTTGTGAAAAGACACAGCCATTGGTTTGCAGCTCCATGCTGGCTCCCCGGAAGTTGGTGAAGTAATAACATATGTCCCCGCATTTCACAGAGGTTGCAGGTAAAATGTCGTTGTCCTGCAACTTCTGATGTGATGAATGTTCGAAGCCTTCGAACAAGAGTAAGTGATCGCCTTTCTTTCATATGTTGCAGTGTGATCCAGGCAAATGGTCACATAAATTTCCTTGGTGAAGGTAAGCATTCATCTCCAAGTTACACGGGAGAGTGTCTTCATCATTCTTTGAGAAAGAGGGTGTATGCCACGATTAACTTCATTTTTTAGCCACAAATTTTCTTTCTCGAACTTCTTCCCAATTCCGTTAGCACTCCCTTCAAAATGTGATCTCGTCTTATCCTTATGCTCAGTCACATCTGAATCTGCTTTCCACACACACTGAATCAGATAGGGTACATCTTACCATGAAATCAGCATAATCATGTATATCTTCCGACAGTTTCACATTCAACAATTTGTTGTTTTCCCTTACAACATTCAAAAAGTTATATTCATTTATATGCGTCACACAAATAATATTCAATCAGGTATGTATTTCACTACTAAACTAAGAATAGCATCCACAATTGCTTTCAGGTTAATATAGTTCAAAAATTAACTTGTGCAGGTATTTTAGCACTACTCTAAGAAAATAAATTGTATATGATTACAATCACAAACAGGAATATCTAATTCCCAACAACAATTTTCCCAAACCAACAAATTAAGCATAATGTATTATTACCATAATTCCTCTCCACTTTTTCTTTTTTCCTTTTTTTTCTTTTTTCCCTAACAGTGTGTCACTCGTGGTGATATGAGTTCACTGATATTGTAATTGACACAACTCATAACATTGTCGTTATGCCGTTATCTTAATTCTACTGTATTCATTTGCAACATCACTTGATTTAATCTTTTAATCTCAGTATTTATGTCGCCATAAAAGTCTTCCTTTTCTGGTTCCACATTTCTTTCCTCATTTGTCACTTCATGCGTTATCATCGTGTTGTTGGTTGCCTTATTCAGACACACCGTCACTAAGGCTTTCAAGCAAGCCACCACTAAAACAATTGCCAATATAACTACTAAACCAACAAACAAGTCTGCTACTCCTTGTATATATTCATACCTATGACATAATTATATGTCGATGACATTCAACATTATATACCAAACTAACAAGCTTCCTAAAAGGTAAATAAAGAAAATCCTTTAATATGTAACATAAATCAGATTATTTGTCTTACCCTGATCCCCCTATCTCCCGGGGTTGAACTCAATCCCCTGATCATGAGTGTAGTTGTGATACATTTTTTCACTCATGTTGTATTAATATCAGCAGGTAATTGTATGTCATGTAGGCAAATAAATGTCACTATCCCAAGTAGGAATATCACATGTTGAAAATGTAATGTTTATCAATGCAAGGGGTGTTAAAATGTAATTCAAATGACTGTAGATCACGACTATCATTTATCTGCCACTGAATGTTCTGCTGGGCTGCTAGGTGCAGCCTCATTTTCTGTGGGATCGTCCACCTTAGCCCCATGTGCTTGTTTGCAATGAGGGGCATGAATCCAACTTTCTATTTTGGGTCCATATTTATTTTCCCTATTCTTATCAATCTCCTATGGTTTATCATTTCGTTCCAAGATACCGCAACCAAAGGTTTTAACCAAAGCTCTACCAAACTATTTCCAATTTGAACAAAAAATGCCAGTGAAACAATGATTCGAAGAATTAACTTCAAGGGGTCAATAAATTTATTCTATAGCCAGATCTAATTTTCCCATCCAATAGTTTGCCTTGCCACATGTCATATTATAACACTTTAATAAACCTTCGAAAAATGTTTCCCATCTCAACAAATTTCCTTTTTACAAATAGCCATGTGTAACTTACGTATTTAACTACAATTTCCTCTCAATTTGTTTGGCCTAACTGGCCGCAAAAGTGGCTGCCAGCATGCAGTACCGTTTTTTATCTACCAAGGAAGTGCTCTTCCACACAAGACCTCTACCAAAATGTTGTTTGTAAAAACAAATCTGGGATTTCTGATTACATGGATGCACACTCTCAGGACATTTTCAGGCTGCTGTTAACAATCCACTATGATAAATTAATTGCTTTACCCACAATCAAATAATTAGTACAAATTGAGGATATTATCCATCTGACATTCATTTATAGATTCATTATGTTGGATCTAATATATATATTTATTTTTTTTCCAATAATTTCGCACTGGTGTAAGGAAGAACAATAGCTCTCATAAGTCTTAGTAATATCGTAGTTAATTTACCCAGCATCGAAGAATTTATTTACTATCCTTTCTCATCTGTTAACCAGTGACTTTGTTTGAACTCCAGAACTGAAAACTCACAATAGTTCAAACCAGCAAAATTTTCTTTACTATTTTCCCATATCATCTATGCCTAAAACACATCCATACATACAGAACAATTTATATGCTGATAAAATTCAAGTTTATATCTATCTATAATTCCAGTAATCTCTGTGTGTGTGTGTGTGTGTGTGTGTTTGTCTGTGACCGCTGTTTCTCGACAACCACGGGTCCGATATACTTGAAACTTGCCAGGTATATTGCTGGGGACCCGAGGATGTGCCTTTTCAAGGTTTGAAATTAATCGGACAAGTGGTTCCCAAGGTATGGTCACCGTACTCGCAAGCCGTTCGCTTTGGCTTTGCGAATGGACCAAACCATTTCATGTAAATAGAGGGGGGGGGGGGTTCTACCGTACTCGCAAGCCGTTCGCTTTGGCTTTGCGAATGGACCAAACCATTTCATGTAAATAGAGGGGGGGGTTCTGTGGTCGTTACTGCCACGTGGTTTCAAAGTTTTTTTTTGTTGTTGTTGTTTGCACGCATGTTTTTTTGCACCCACGTACGGGCACGCCCTAGTCTCTATATAATTCCAGCAATCTCTGTGTGTGTGTGTGTGTGTGTGTGTGTGTGTCTGTCTGTATGCGACCGCTGTTTCTCGACAACTACCGGTCCAATATACTTGAAACTTGCCAGGTATATTGCTGGGGACCCGAGGATGTGCCTTTTCAAGGTTTGAAATTAATCGGACAAGTGGTTCCCAAGGTATGGTCACCGTACTCGCAAGCCGTTCGCTTTGGCTTTGCGAATGGACCAAACCATTTCATGTAAATAGAGGGGGGGGATTGGCCTATACACAGCCTCTCTGGATGTTAACTTTGCCAAAAACAAGAAAATAAAAACAACCGTTAGTTTAATTGGTCTATTATAGTTCTATTAAAGATGATAGGTTAATAATTTAATATTGAGAATTTGTGCTTCCCAAGTTATGGTCTCTCACATTCGCCTATATTTTCTTGCTCCGTATTCTGTGGTCGTTTCTGACACGTGGTGTCAAAATTTTTTGTTGTTGTTGTTGTTGTTGTTGTTGTTCTCTTCTCTTTTCTTTGTTTTCCCTTGCGAAAAGACAAAATACGTTTGCGATAATTGAATAATTGGCCATTAAAACTAAATTGCGAATAATCGTAATTCTGGCACGTGGTTTCAAAACTTTTTTCCTTTTGCACGCACGTACGGGCAAGCACGTACGGGCACGCACGTACGGGCACGCACGTACGGGCACGCCCTAGTATATAAAAATCCATGAGCAGAGTACTCTGGGACGTCAGTGTAAGACCTCTCCAAAATTTGGCTAATTTTGTACTCCCACATTTTTATGAAGCTCATATCCATAAATAGCTTTGATTCTCATATAAATTCGATCACAATGGAATCCCAAGATTACTTCCAATTTTTTTTTATTAATGAATGGCTGCTCATAACTCAGCAAATCAAATCTTTATTCTCCATCTCCCTTGACAAAAGTGATAATTTTCATAATCAAATTATATTTCTATTTTTTTTATTTTATGAATTCTCTCGATATGCGATCCCATCCCCATGGAACTATTTATTTTTTCAGACAAGGCACACTGTCGGTGTCAACAATCTTGTAGGATTGATACACAAAAACAAAAACAACAAACACAAACATTGATACACAAAACACACACACACGCATGCATTATGCATATTTGTTTGCGTTGGAACCATTATTTACAGATCAGGATGGGTGTCAGTTTTATTTCATTTTCATAAAATTTGTCCTTCAATTTTATAAATGCTAATACGCAAATGGACCAAAAAGTTTATTTTTAGAAAACCCCTATGATGTCACATTGAAATTACCCTTTCAGTTCCCACCATAATTTATCCAAATTTGACTACACACCCATTTGCATGTCAGTCGACCACTGACCTATCAATCATGCGGAACACTAGTCCGAAATTCCCACCTGATCATCATGTGACTCTTGTCACTTGGTTTCAAAAATTTGCAAAGCAATTGTTCCAACTTTGTAAATTTAAAATTTTGTGCCCAACATAAAAGATCCAATTTCGGCATTTGATCAATTAATTACTAATTTGCTTACAAGCAAAAGAAAAATGAATAATTCTTGCTCCGAAAACCTTTTCAGACACAAGAATCATCGACAGTTATTCATGTTTGTCCAGTAATCTAATCTGTTGAGGCCAATCGTCATTTGGGATTTGCCGCAATGAAGGCCTAATCATTGTCTGAGGTATCGGTCAGCACTGGTACCCTTGATCTTAGTTTACCCTATGAACTTGTCTTCCTTTTGGTATACGGACATCCTCTTTTCCAATGTCCCATCCGTCCACACTTGAAACACCGGTTTCTGTCGTTGCCTGGTCTGTGCACCTGTGCACTTGTATTGCTAGGCTGCATCTCTACATCCCTGAGTTGCCACTGCAATCTCTCGTTATCTCCCGAAACACGAAAAAATTCTCTGTACCGTCCTTTTTGGGGAGACAACTGGAAATCAGATGGGACAACTGTCCCTTTCATTCCTAATTTCGAGGGCAGTTGTGCATTTGTCTCCTCCACTGTATCCTGTATCCTTTTTATTTTAAGTTCTAGATCCGTTATCCGTTCTTGCTGTTCCCGTTGTCTGGATTCACCATCCCAAAGATGGAATGCAAGCCAGTCTACCGTTAGATTCTGTCTCTTCCTGGCTTTCAATCTTTGTTCCAATCTTTCCAATCGACTTCGCTCAAATGTACCATCTCTTGGAAACTCCTCATCATGTCCCTTTGTCCACAAATACCAATTCTCGACCTGCCTTATAGCTTCGGCACCATAACGGTCGTACATATGATGTGTACAAGTACCTTTTTGTGGAATCTCTGGTTGTCCTTGTGTATTCTTGCAGGCTCCATTTCCCATTCTGCCTTTTATCAAAGTAGCGTTGGATGTGTTGTAGTTTGTTCCTCTAAAGCTTCACTCGTACCTCCAGGAAGGATCTCTCCACCTGTTCAAACGGTGATTTCCAGAGAATCTCCCTCACCTGTGGCTTTTGCACAATCCAATCTCACAGATCAGTATTTGCAGATGAGCCAGAGGGTCAGTATGAAATGGGTGAATCCTCAGGTGTCCGCTCTGTTGAAGGGGAAATCACACAATGGTAACCGCACATATATATCTATATATAAACTCACCACCTTGCTCAATTTTCCAAGGTTGTCTTCACATTGATAATATCTCACAAAGATATCAAAGCTTCTTTCTTGAGACCGCATTTTCATCAATCAAACAATCAATATATTCAATTCAATTTATTCAGTTCAATTTATTCAGTTAAATTTATTCAATTAAATTTATTCAATTAGATTCAATCAATCAACAATTCAATCAATTATTCAATTTCAATTAATTCATCAATATTCATCAATAAATCAAATTAATCATTTTGGATGACTCCTTGCATAAGCCCTTTCCCCAATGATGTCAGGACAGGTCCATCCATTGACTGAGATCGAATCTCATCAGTCGTCACCTCTGGTTCATACCTCATGTCAATTGATGAATCACCGTCCTGTCCTAGGGTCATATCTGACATATTTCCCCATTTTGCCTGGTCTCCACAAATTTTCTTTGCAACCACTAAAGGCAACTCATCCTTCATTCGTGAGACAGCCAAAATGGATGGCAGATATTAAAGTTCTTTGGGAAAAATATCTCATCATTTTTCTTTTAATAGTACCCAAATCTCTTGGCAATATAAATTTCGTAAAACTCCTGAAATAAGACTGTAAAATTCCTTCAATCATGCTAACTTTTGAAACTCCATCGCTTGTAACACCCAATTTATCCCATAGGGCTTGAAAGTTCTTCCCCAAGTTCATGCAATCATTCTGCATTTGAACCCTATGATATCATTCATAATAATCATCATGATTTTATAGTCATGGTCCTATCATAATCATCTATTTAAAACGAACATTTCCTTTATCACCACAGCTATGTGGTATAATCAACAATAGAATAAAACTGTACATAGCAACAGGCTACCTCATGGCCACTTAGTATACCTATTGACAATAAGTCATAACAATATCGAATAATCATTGAACAATTAAAAAATCGCTTCCACTGCTCCAGCCGCAGCATTCGTCATTTTGTCTGCTCATCCGCGTGACCAAAACGAAATAAAGGGAGCTCAACCATTACACAGCGCTTTTTTAATGGCGCATGCCATAGGAACTCAACGCAATTTCGACTCGGCCAGAAAAACGAGCAAATTTTGCAGGATGTTAACTGGAATTAGCCGTGAAAATATATACAAAATACACAAAAATACACACCCACAAAAATAAACAACAAAACCCAAACAAACCCAAGGTCGACCATCTTACACAGTAAATTACATCATTTCAGCATCGTATTGATTGCTGAAATATTCCAGGGTTTATACACACCTTAAAAAAGGTATGCGTGGTGTTGCCCCCTCCCACGTTTATTCCAGGGTTTATACACACCTTAAAAGAGGTATGCATGGTGTTGCCCCCTCCCACTTTTAATTCCTCATTAAATTCCTCATTAAATTACTCATTAAATTACTCATTAAATTACTTATTAAATTACTCATTAAATTACTCATTAAATTACTCATTAAGTTACTCATTAAGTTACTCATTAAATTACTCATTAAATTACTCATTAAATTACTCATTAAATTACTCATTAAATTACTCATTAAGTTACTCATTAAGTTACTCATTAAATTACTCATTAAATTACTCATTAAATTACTCATTAAATTACTCATTAAGTTACTCATTAAGTTACTCATTAAATTACTCATTAAATTACTCATTAAATTACTCATTAAATTACTCATTAAGTTACTCATTAAGTTACTCATTAAATTACTCATTAAATTACTCATTAAATTACTCATTAAATTACTCATTAAGTTACTCATTAAGTTACTCATTAAATTAACTTACATAGTTTCAGCATTGTATTGATTGCTGAAATATTCCAGGGTTTATACACACCTTAAAAGAGGTATGCGTGGTGTTGCCCCCTCCCACGTTTATTCCAGGGTTTATACACACCTTAAAAGAGGTATGCGTGGTGTTGCCCCCTCCCACTTTTAATTAAATTACATCGTTTCAATTAAAAACATCGCTTCTACTGCTCCAGCCACAGCATTCGTCACTTTGTCTGCTCATCCGCATGACCAAAACGAAATAAAGGGAGCTCAACCATTACACAGCGCTTTTAATGGTGCATGCCATAGGAACTCAACGCAATTTCGACTCGGCCAGAAAAACGAGCAAATTTTGCAGGATGTTAACTGGAATTAGCCGTGAAAATATATACAAAATACACAAAAAATACACACCCACACAAATAAACAACATTTATTCCGTTCAACAGAACAAACATTTCCTATATCATGACATGCATGTCATCCAAATTATATGACCAAGAGAAAAAGTAAAACTAATTAAAACTGCGGGCAGTGATAATCCGGGGACCATACCGCTCCATCGTGATTGGACGGGTGCGTGCTAGAGTCGTTAATAACAACAGTCCAGATCCGATTGTTCAAAATTTCAACTCAATCGATCGAAAAATGAACGCAGGGATGCATTTTAAAGGTGCAGTGGCACTAACTGAGTTGCCACGAATATGGCCACGAGATTGCCAATATGGCCATCACAAAATATTTTCCTTAATCAATTGGCTCATAGCATAACCAATCTGCAAGTATCTCATCCGAAGATGTATCTCTGAGGAATTGTAATTAAATAAGTCATTTATAAATCAACGAGTTAATTTATTAAATGATTAATCAATAAATCAAAATTTTCCTTGACAGCCACATCACTTGGTCAGTGTCATGTCCAAATATCAGCTTCCTTACTCAAAAGGTGCCTGAGTTAATGTAATGTAATTACTGTAATAAGATTACTGCAATTACTGTAATGATTGTTGTGGAAAACCATTCAGGTCCGCACAACTTTTAGTCCAACGGTTTGGTTTAATTGCATTTAGATCATCACATCATTCCTGTAAGTAGAAATACACAATAAGCATACGATGCGACATCTCATAAAGCCATTCATATCAGTCAATGCAAGCAAGCTAGATATTCTATAAAGGCGTACCATTAACGAGGCTACCGATGTAACATGTCACAAGGGAGAAGTCTCGGAGCACTGACACAGCAACGGGTCTTATAGTCACGCCCCTAGTGGGGACAACAATGACAGCGAGCAGCGAGCATCCCCACCCGGGTTCAGTACGGATACGATTTCACTACATTCACCCCCCGTCAGAATTATACGGCCGCGTGGCTAAAAGCGAGTGAGCGTCAGCATGGGCGCGGAGTATTAGTCGGCCCAACCGTAGCGGGCCGGGCGGCGAATTTCTCTGCCAGCACGCGTTCGAAATTCCCCGGGTACGGCGTCTCGTAACCCTGTATCCCCGGTGTCAGAGGCATCAACAGGGTCGGGTGATGAAGGGGGTAACGCCAAGTCGTCGGACCCGGGCAGTCTCGACGGGGGGAGGGTCGGTGGACTGTCGGCGATGGGAGCGTCGGGAGAGGTCATAGTCTCATAGACGGGTTCGACTGGTTCGTCCGATTCCCTACTAAGGTCGTCGACCCCGCAAGGGGCAAGATGACGAACGGAGACAGTAGTCTCACGACCATCAGACGTCATCACACGAGCATGCTCAGGATTAGCCTGGAGAATCTGCACTTTGTCCACAAGGGGGTCGTACTTGCTCGCGCGAACTGCCCGTTTAAGGTAGGCCGGCCCGGGCCCAGCGAGCCAACTGGGCAAAGACCGTATACACCCCGAGCTCCTGGGGTGGTGGAAAAGACGCTCGTGGGGAGTTTGGTTAGTTGCCGTACTCAGGAGTGCCCGGATTGAGTTCAACGCCGCAGGTAGCGACCAAGCCCATTTATCGAGGCCCCGGCCGTGGGTCCGGAGATGGAGCATGACGGCCCTCCAGATAATCCCGTTGAAGCGTTCGATCTGCCCATTAGCCTGGGGTCTATACGGCGTGGTGTAACTAGACGCAACGTTGTTTTGGAGCAGATAGCCGCGCACCTCCTGAGACAAGAAGACTGCACCCCGGTCGGTATGGACATAGGCCGGGTAACCGAACATTGAGAACAAGTTCTGTAAGCAACGCATCACCGTGGCAGCAGTCATGTCCGCGCACATATAAGCAAAGGGGAATCGTGAGTACTCATCAACGATAGTGAGCAGATAGCGAGAGCCGCTCGACACCGGCAAAGGGCCCTTGAAATCCATCGCCAAGCGTTCCCACGGGCGTGTAGCCTTCACCAGAGTCCCCATAGGGGGGTTATAGAAACGCGGTTTGATTTCCGCGCAGATAGCGCAGTCGCGACAGATACGGCGGATATCGTCAATCGAGTAAGGGAGATTCCCACTCCGCACGAAATGAGCGAAACGCGTTACGCCGGGATGGCCCGCAGTAGCATGCAGCACCCGTAGGCCCTCCAACGAGGTGATACCAGCACATGTAGTGGGGCGCGATAAGGCATCGGCGGCCTGGTTATCCTTCCCTGGGCGATATTTGATGGTGTAACAGAAGTCGGCGAGTTCGATACGCCAGCGAGTGATTTTCTCGTTCTTAATGCGCTGGGCGTGTAAGGTGTCGTACATGAACGCAACGCTTTGCTGGTCCGTGATGATTTGGAAGCTCCGCCCGAGTAGGTACGGGCGCCATCGCCGAATAGACTCGACGATCGCATACGCTTCCTTTTCAACGGACGAGTGCCGCCGCTCAGCGGAGGTAAGAGTCCGTGAAAAGAAAGCCACGGGACGTCCCCCTTGGGAGAGGGTCGCCGCGATGGCCTGATCCGAGGCGTCACTTTCGAGGACGAACGAGCCGCTCTCGTCAATGGTTGCTACGGCGGCTCGGGCGATGTCGGTCTTAAGTCCTTCAAAGGCCGTCAATGCGGCCGAACTCAGGGGAAAGGTGTCGCAGGCCACAAGGGGGCGAAGTTTCGCGGAGAAATTTTGCACCCATTTGGAGTAATGGGCGAACAGCCCAAGGGCGCGTTTCAGGGAAGCCCGATCGCAGGGAGGGGCCATGTCGAGCAAAGGTCGCAGACGTTCCTTATCCGGAGAGACAGAGCCATGGGTCACGGTGTACCCCAGAAGATCTATGGTGCGTAGGGAGTATCGGCACTTATCCTCGTTCATAGTTAAGTGATACCGTTGCGCGACCTCAAGGAAGCGCTTCAGATTAGCGTCATGGTGCCCTTGGTCATATCCACAAACCGTAAGGTTATCGAGGTAGACGAAAACATCGGTTAAGTGCTCCCGCGCAACGAGGTCATCCATGGCCCTCTGGAAACAAGCGACCCCGTTCGTCACCCCAAAGGGCAATCGTGTAAATTGGTACAACCGCTGCCCCGACTCGAAAGCGGTATAGATACGATCCGCCCTAGAGATAGGGATCTGGTGGTACGCACTACGGAGATCGAGAGTACTATAGACCGAATACTGGGACACCTGTTGCACTAGCGCGTCCATCCCCGGAAGGGGGTAGGCATCCAGCTGTGTAAAGCGGTTAATCGTTTGGGAATAGTCGATTACCATGCGTTTGCGATGGGCCTCACTGCGCACCACTAAGACCTGGGCACGCCACGGTGACCTACTAGGTTCTATGATGCCGTCTTTCAAGAGCTGAGTCGTTTCGTCCGCAATGAATTGGATGTCCGCGCGGGAGTAGCGTCTCGACTTTACCGCGACAGGGGTACAGTCGGAGGTTAGATTGGGGAACAGCGAAAGCGGACGGACGTCCATTTGCGCTAGGGCGCACACCGTTAGCGCGTCGTCCGCCCCCACAACAAGAGTGTCAGGCCCACCGAACTCCATTACCAGACGTCCATGCAGCTTAAGAAAATCGTGTCCTAGCAGAATATCAGCACATAATGCGGGTAAAACCATAAGGTGTACATCAGGGAAAACCCGTCCCTTTAGCACTAGTTTCAATCGGCATTCCCCTTTTGTGCTAAGCCGGAGTCCCTGGGATGCCATGAAGATCCGTCGTGTAGACCGCCCGATCCGCCATCCATGCCTGAGCACAAGTCGCTGGTCGATAAAACTATCCGTAGATCCGGTGTCCACCAAGGCCTGAACACAATGGCCCTCAACCATAAGGGGAATAAGGGCTTGAGCCAGGCCAGACGAGGCAGCTGGGAGCGGGACTGAGCCCCCCGAATGGGTCGGACCAGCCTCGCGGGTGGATCCTACACCAGCAGCAGTTTTGCGATCGTGGCCGGAGTCTGCGTTGACCATGGGGAATCCATTATCGTCATCAGAGGGCTTTCCCCAGCATTCCGGTGTTTCGCGATTCAAAATCCGATGAGAAAAGGCCTCAGTAGTATTTGACATCGCCTTTTGACACTCCTGGCAGATAAAGGCTTCCGTTGTAGCCGAAATCGCCTTTTTCGTTTGGTCGCTTTGACAAAAGGCTTCCGTAGTATTCGAAATCGCCTTTTTCGGTTGGTCGCTTTGACAAAAGGCTTCCGTAGTAGTATTCGAAATCGCCTTTTTCGTTTGGTCGTTTTGACAAAAGGCTTCCGTAGTATTCGAAAGCTGTTTCTTCCCTTGCGTGGCTCGAGGTTTGGCCAAGGACGCGGCCTTTGTCCCCGATGGAGAATGAGACGGTGGTGGCTTTCCGGTGGCGCCAGTCAAGGTTGTCTGAGCGCCCAGCGGGCCGCAGCGAGGGGCCCTCCCCTTCGAAGACGGGTAAGGCGCTGGGCTCGTGGGTTCTGCTACAAGCCCGTTCAAGGTTGCCGCGCCTGCGCGACCGCGGCTGCGCGAGTCGAAGGGCCGCGAGCCGCGTGCCGATTTCTTGCACACTTTCGCGTAATGTCCCTTTAGCGAGCACAAATGGCAAATAGCGTCACGTGCCGGACACACGACTCGGGCATGACGAGGCCCTCCACAAAAAAAACATGCGGCCCCGCGCAAGGCCTTGGGTCTGCTGGTCGTAACGGCAGCTGTCAGGGTAGGGTCATCCTCCGGAGCATCCCGGAGTTCAGCAGGCGGATCCACGTCCTCGTCAGTGGTCCTCTCCGGCCGGGCGTGTAGTGAGGTGCCCGCCAAAAGGCGCGTGCGATCATAGGCGTTCGATTGCATCCGTGCTTCAGTATACACCGTCGCTTGCTCAACCGCCGTAGCGAAGGTCAGGTCGGTCTTCTCCAAGAGTTTGAGACGTAGTTCCTGAGAGGAGACCCCTGCTATGAAGGCATCTAAAAGTCGATCATCTTTAGCCTGCTCGGGAGTCCGTGGCTGGGCGCTGTCCAGCATGAGCTGCCGGAGCTCCTGGGCGTAATGATCCATAGGCTCGTTGGGTTGCTGCCGTCGCGTCTGCAGCAAATAACGCGCATACACAGGGCTTTTTTCTTTTATATAAAGCCGCTTGAGCTCCGCGACGGTAAGATCATACGTCGTGCATTGAGCGACCGCGTGGTAGACCCGGTAGTCGATTTTTGAGTGTAATATTGCCAGCTTCGCGGCAGGCGTCGGAGCGGTATCAGGCTCATTAAAGAGATGCTCCAGTTGCTTGAGCCAGTGCTTGAGTTGCAAGCCTCCGTCCGTGGCTTGTGGGTCGGCGCTGAAAATGGACACCGTCAACGTCTTGTTGCCAGCCATGTCAGCAGATCATAAATGCAATTAAGTGTTGTGGAAAACCATTCAGGTCCGCACAACTTTTAGTCCAACGGTTTGGTTTAATTGCATTTAGATCATCACATCATTCCTGTAAGTAGAAATACACAATAAGCATACGATGCGACATCTCATAAAGCCATTCATATCAGTCAATGCAAGCAAGCTAGATATTCTATAAAGGCGTACCATTAACGAGGCTACCGATGTAACATGTCACAAGGGAGAAGTCTCGGAGCACTGACACAGCAACGGGTCTTATAGTCACGCCCCTAGTGGGGACAACAATGACAGCGAGCAGCGAGCATCCCCACCCGGGTTCAGTACGGATACGATTTCACTACAATGATTACTGTAATTACCGGAACTGTAATTACTGTAATTACCTCAGGTAATTACTGTAATGTAATTACTGTAATGTAATAAGAAATGTAATTAATTAAATAAGTACTTCATTAATCGCTAATAATTAAATAACTCGTGAATTCTTATCCGATTTACTTAACATTTGAGTGTCCCCAAAACGTTGGAGCAAAACGTTGCAACAACGAAAGTGAAACGTCGTAGCGACGTTGTGGAAACGTCAGCAAAACCCAACATTTGAATGTTCCCAAAACGTTGGAGCAAAACGTTGCAACAACGAAAGTGAAACGTTGTGGCGACATTGTGGAAACGTTAGCAAAACCCAACATTTGAATGTTCCCAAAACGTTGGAGCAAAACGTTGCAACAACGAAAGTGAAACGTTGTGGCGACGTTGTGGAAACGTTAGCAAAACCCAACATTTGAATGTTCCCAAAACGTTGGAGCAAAACGTTGCAACAACGAAAGTGAAACGTTGTAGCGACGTTGTGGAAACGTTAGCAAAACCCAACTTTGAATGTTCCCAAAACGTTCCAACAACAAGTTCCAACAACAAGTTCCAACAACAAGTTCCAACAACAAGTTCCAACAACAAGTTCCAACAGCAAGTTCCAACAACAAGTTCCAACAACAAGTTCCAACAAGTTCCAACAACAAGTTCCAACAACAAGTTCCAACAGCAAGTTCCAACAACAAGTTCCAACAACAAGTTCCAACAACAAGTTCCAACAAGTTCCAACAACAAGTTCCAACAACAAGTTCCAACAACAAGTTCCAACAACAAGTTCCAACAACAAGTTCCAACAACAAGTTCCAACAGCAAGTTCCAACAACAATTTCCAACAACAAGTTCCAACAACAAGTTCCAACAACAAGTTCCAACAACAAGTTCCAACAACGAGTTCTAACAACAAGTTCCAACAGCAAGTTCCAACAACAAGTTCCAACAACAAGTTCCAACAACAAGTTCCAACAAGTTCCAACAGCAAGTTCCAACAACAAGTTCCAACAACAAGTTCCAACAAGTTCCAACAACAAGTTCCAACAACAAGTTCCAACAACAAGTTCCAACAACAAGTTCCAACAACAAGTTCCAACAACAAGTTCCAACAAAAGTTCCAACAACAAGTTCCAACAACAAGTTCCAACAACAAGTTCCAACAACAAGTTCCAAAATCCTCAATTTCCAACCGATTTACTTGACATTCGAATGGGATTTAAATATCAAGCACAGGCAGCAGAGGAAAAACACGAAAAAGCAACAGCCCTGGCTTTGCTTCCTGGAAGCTTCCTGGAAGCTTCCTGCAAAACGCTTTGCTTCTCGCAAAACGTCCGCCAATGGGAACTAGAGGGAGGGGAGGGAGAAGGAGCGGGAGCAAGAGACAGGTAGCCGAAATGGAAATGAGGGACAGTGAGGGAGTGTCGGTATGCAATTTTCATCCAATCGCCATCTTTCACAATAATTCTGGACCGGCATGAGATGGCGTTGTCTGTCATTAATTTATATTGTAATCAAACGAGTTTTAGACATGGCGGGAAAACTGAAAAAAAATTATTTATTTATTTATTTAAAATGGGTGTACACGATTGTACACGTGTACGGACCTTACCGAACCGGCAAACAAATCGCCTCATGGTGCACTCATGGGCCGATTCGCCTCCAGAACAGAGTAAGGCTTTTAATACCCAGCGTATAATGTACATATCCTCGCAAGCACACGAATAATAGAATCATTTAAAACGTTCCATCCGTGACTTTTACCTCGGACGGTCGTGACAAAAAATATGTTTACACTCCTTGGATTACCTATGGAATGCAAGCCCCACACACACATCCCACCATGTTCAGAATTCATATTTCATAATGGACCATCCCCAAGACGCCATGCTTACCTTGGCGACGTCCACTCGAAATTCCAGCGGTGCCTCCAGATTGTCGTGGAAGTGTAGGGTGAGACTCAAGACGCCAATGGTCGGAAACAGGTTTTACAAAAGGTCACAACTTTATTAACTGGTTATTCACTTCATTCCAATACCAAATAATACCGTTTAACTCAATGGACCAGGTAACTCTATCCGCATAGTCCCTCTTTCGTGGCTGCAGCGCCGAACCCGTGGTACGCGTTCATTCCGTCGGGCAGGGCTTCTCGTGGCAAGTGCTCCTTGACTCCAAGTCTCTTCCGCTTATATCGGCAAACTTCAGTTAATCCTCTGTCCGCTGAAATCGTAATCCCTTCTCCGCTGCTTCTAATCCGTTCTCCGCAAACGTTACTTGGTCGCCTCACTGGCACCAGCTCGCTCTCCTCCCTGCTGGGAATTTGCTTCATCCACTTTGCATCCCGATGAAAGACAATAGTACGGGCTTGGGAATGTGTGTTAGCCCGGGGTCGTGCTAAAGCTACACAAAAGGACTCCCAGCTTCGACAGGGCGAGATGCATTCCTGACATTCTTACGACCACCTGCTCGTACCTTGGTTCGTTACCAGTTCCAACCAATAAGTTACACTGAGTTACACTTCCACAGTAGCATCTTATTTACAATCACAGAACCTAATTATTTACATCTCTATAACCCAGGACCTGTTCTTTGTGGAAAGAAGATTGGAGGGGAGAGAAAGCACAGCAATGCACCAATACACAAAACACATTCATCAAAAGAGTTCACAGTTCACCATTTGCTGCTGGGCCGCATCTTCTTCTTGCTTCATCTTCTGTGTGCAATAAAAACTTAAAGTTCTTCTTTCCTGGCACACCAAGAATAAAATGTACAGAGACCCGTGTTCGTTTTTATTTGTCAGCAGGGCCAACCCTATGTGGTCCGCTGCGTGACATTGATGCCACTCAAAATACCTGGTCCGAAGATGCGAGGTAAGTTTGCAGCAAAGTGTAAGGCCACAGAACGTGTGGTCCATGTGTAATGTGGTGCAGCAAAGTGTCTGTGCATGTGCAGCAAAGTTATAATCAAGAATACGGCAGCAAAGTACCGTGCCGTTCATCTGCACGGGTGTAGCAATGTGCAGCAGGGGTGCCGCACAGGTGTAGCCAGGTGCAGCTGCACAGTTCGCTGTTGCTGCACAACTCCTCCTCCAATGTGGGTCCATGGGTTGGGAGGAGAGACAAAGCACAGTCAGCAAAGCAGAAAGGGCGCAAAGGTACACCATAACACAAGGTAATGCATCATGAGGGGCGCGGAGGAGCGAGCAGAGCAAGCTCGTCCCGAACCGTTCGTACCCCTCCCCCCCCCCCCCCCCCCCATGTCAGCTTACACTACCCTGGCCCTTCCCTGTATTTACAAATTCGTCACTACATCATGTCTCCCATATCCCCCTCTACTCTGAATTCGTCTTCCAATCCTTCCCAGGAAGGAAGAGATGGAATACCCACAATGTCACTTTCACATCATGATGCATCTTACTTACTCAAATCATTCACTTGGTGCTGGTGCGGAGCTTTGTCACCTTGGTGAATGAATGTGGATGGCACGAAGGGATTTCTCAATTCCTAACTACACTAATGACATTAACTCAGTTAAACTACCCGGGGTCATGCCCCGCCAATTGGCATCTTTAAACTATGTGGTTCAAAAACCTGATTCCCATTGACCACCTGGTGCCTTCCAAATTTGGGTCTCACTCCCCAATTTTTCACACTGTGCCTTTGCACAATTTTGGGGCTGGGCCGTGTGGCTCCACTAGCAGGTCTACCTACCTGCGCACCTCCGCCACTGAAGTCGCCACCCGAGCTTACCTTGCTCCTTGCGACTACCTACATTGGGGAAGGGTCCTCCTGGCTCTCTAACCCCCTGTTGCCCTCCTCGGCATTGGGCTACCCGGGTCCTTCTCCTGGATCCTCGGGCCCCACTGAACACTACTCATAACCCTAACTGGCTCCCAGAGCCTACCTGCGGCCTCACCTGGCCGACAAACTACCAGTGGCGGAGTGCTCCAATAACCATACGCACCAACAAAGCCTACACGCCCAGCCATTCCACATACTCTTGCACCCAACTAAGCACTTCCTGATACTTCCTGCACCACAGATGTCAATATCCAATAATTTACCTAAGCCCTCTTCCTGACGTTTAACTACCCACCCCGGGTATTCGTGAATGGGTCCATCTCCCCCCATTCACTCCTTCGCACCATGCATTCCACACCTTTTATCTCACACCAAGCATTCCACACCATTTATTCCCCACACAAGTTCTCTTGCACACCTCTTGTGCTCACACACCTGTTCCCCACTTGCACACCATGCAAGTCAATTCACTTCAACACAACTCCATTCGTCCTCAATACACCACTTCTGGTTATTCCCAACCAATTTCTCATTTGCTCAAGCTCAACACACACAGTGATTCTCATTCAATTCCGCATTTGCTCCAGCTCATCCACACACACGCAACATCATCTAACTAACTACTTTTCCCCTAAAACTCATGCTTCCCCGTCTTCCCTTACACTAAGCACTTCCTCGTCATTATCGTCCACCTCATCTCTCTACGTCCCCTCTACCTGTACCATGTCCCTACTTAAATCTTGTCCCTATTGTCATCTCTAAATCCCTAACAATATCCTAGCCCGCCCTCGGCTAGTTTACACTGCCACCCCATAATCTAGTGCTCATGTGCCCCAAATCGTGGGAGGAATGGCGAAACCACCACTCCCCCACGCCAGGCACCATTCGCCAACACCATTGCTATTCCAGTCCTCTGAACTATGAGCCTCTCGGTGCGGAAATACATTTTCACAGCTCGGCTTCGAAAAGCCGAGCAATGCATTCGGGTGGTTGGTCTCCTGTTGGTTGGGTCCGTCTGGCATTTTCGATTCAGGGGAGGAGGCATGCTTGGGCCAAGGTTCAAGGCTCCATCCCACCTCGGAGCCTCGATGGATGACAGGCTGAGTCAACCCCCCTGGCGTTAATTCAGCGATCGACCGGGATTCAAACCCAGGATCCTAGGATCCCAAGCCCCTAACAGCTAAGCCAACACCAGTCTCCTCCAATTCCGAGATATATCAAAATAAATTCTCTGACAGTTAGGGCCTACTTTCTTTTTCATTAATTGTTTTGGGGAGAGGGGATGTTAAACAAAACGTATTAGTCCAACTAAACCCACGGCGGGAGTATGTGCTCTACTGAGTGGCGTTCTAGTTTCATTTGTTACCTCCGCCACCAAAGGTGGATGGAGGTTATGTTTTCACCCCGTCTGTCTGTTTGTTTGTGAACAAGATGTCTCAAAAGGTTGTGGACGGATTCGGACGTAATTTGGCAGAGATGTAGCGTATGTGACAAGGACGAAATGATTACATTTTGGTGAAGATCCGGATTCGGATCCGGTTAGTATAATTTTTAAAGTGATTATTCAACATTGAGAGATCGGGGCAAAACCGATACATAGCAGGATATCTGAAAAGGTTATGGACGGATTTGGACGAAACTTGGTGGACCGGTTGGGTGTCTCACAAGGACGATTCGATTTGATTTTTGTGAAGATCTGAATATGGATTCGGATATGAGAATTATTTAATTTTTTCAGTGATTCTTCGCCATTGGGAGGTAGGGCCAAAACGATACATAGTGGGATATCTCAAAAAGTTATGGATAGATTTGGACGATACTTGTTGGACAGGTTGTGTGTGTGACAAGGAAGAATCGATTCAATTTTGGTGAAGATTCGGATCCGGATTCGGATCCAGCTAGTAGAATTTTTAAAGTGAATCTTTACCGTTGAGTGATATGGCCAACCAGGCGGAGGTGTGTTCTCTACTGTGTGCCGTTCTAGTTTGTTTGTTTGTTTGTTTAATTTATATATACTTCAAAAACTACTGAAGCAAATCCAACCAAGTTTTGTTTGTTGCCTAAGGGTACCCCAAGTATGGTTTCTGCCAGGGTAGCATATCTGGAGGAGGGAGTTCAAGGTGTGGGGAAGACCCCAATTCTCTCTTTGTAAATGTGTATTGTATGACACACTCGGTGGTAGCCGTTATAAAATATTTCTTACGTGAATAAAGTTTAAACAAGCTGATAATATACATTACGGTGATGTTGAAATTTGCGTGAGAATAATTTGACTTTCAAAATGTTTCATTTTAAGCGGAGGTTCAAACTAAAGCAGCCAACACGGAGCTTCCCAGGAAAGCGGAGGTGAGTTTTGATCACGCCATATATAAATCAGCAAGGATGGTTGCTGAAGGTGATGTTTGTTGAAGATGACCTCAGGCAAATTATATTTCGAAAGAGCAGAATGTTTGTGAAGTACATACAACATGTTGTTGTTTGATTAAATCTGTTAGCAAAGCGACGGGTAAAAATGCCTTTTTCATAAAATAGAAACAATCATTTGGTGCCTTGGTCGATCGGACTCCATTTAAACGGGTTTTCATCTCAACAAATCTATGCAATGTTTATATTGTTACCCCGTGCACATGAAGTGAAAAGTGAGGTTAAGCAATTTAGTCAAGTTCCACAATGTAATTTCATTTCGGTATTTTGTGGAGATTTGTAACCATATACATCTTTTAAAAGCTTGAAAGTTTCATATAAAATCAATGTTTCCATTATAATCTTGAACACTGCCTGGGCTAAGGTGTTCTATGAACTCTCTAATTGTTGACTGATTTCCTTGATTCGCTTTTATTGTAATTATTTTTTCTTGTAAAAATGCTGCTACATCTGCTTTGGGAAAAGGAATTAAAAATAAAGACTTGTTAAAAATGTCCTCCCTTGTAAGTGTTTTTGTAAATATATTTCATTTGAACTTTGCTGAAGATTTTTTTTAGACTTCTGATGCTGTGTTACATGTGATTGTGTTTTTAGACTTCTGATGCCTCTGACACAAACGAATGTGCCAAAATAATTTATATCCACTCATCCCAACTCGCTCTTCCTCGTATGTGGCATTTTCAGTTGTCATCATGCCAGCTGGCTGGGTGTGGGCACCTCTCACACCAGTCATGGCACTTTGGCAAAGGACTTCTGTGACTCATTTGGACTGACACAATCTGTCAATTTCCCGACCCGGATCTCAGTCAACGGTACATCATCTCTTCCAGACTTGGTTGTGACAAACTTCCCTGCAAATGTCTGCTGTTCTTCCTCTGCTCCAATCAGTTCATCTTATAATTTGCCTGTTGTGATGAAATATGATGTAACGTCTCGAGCTGAGTGAAGAAAAGATTCGGGCGAAGGGACGACCTTGAGGTCCATATTATATAAGTTGGGTCATTCGGTGCGTGGTCAGGTGGAATTCTGTAACCCAGTGCCGAGACTATTGGGATTAACAGGTACGTAATTGCTTGCTTGCAGGAAGCTAGAAGGAGATGTATGTTTGAATTGCTTTCTTTGTAGTGCTAATAACATACGTTATTTTGTGTTGTAGGATGAGTAGAGATATATTTCAATAAAACCTCGTTTCTTGAAAGAGTTCTGAGTTTTGTTTTACAACACTTGTTAAAGTGGACATCTCTCTGGCCGTTCTCAGAGAGCCTCCTCAGCGTCGACGAGTCTGGCATTTCACTCAGGCTGACTGGCACAAGTCTTCAAGCAGCCATCAATCATCTGGATTGGTCTCCCATCTCTACTGCATCTGACATCAATCAATCCTGGGAATTCTTCCAAAGTAAACTGCTCTCTGTCCCACACAGATTCATTCCATCTCGTCTTCAGTTGTCATACCCTTCCTCCCATCCATGGTACACTGAATCTTGTGGTGAGGCAGTTGCCCTTAAACAACTTGCCTTTTCATTATGGAAGGCAATCTCCGTTCCTTTCACAAAGCTCGGAACAAGTGTGTATCTACCCTCAGGGGAGCCAGGAAACAATATCTCTCTACTCTCAAGACTGAACTCTCAAACCTGCCTCCCTCCTCCAAATCCTAACGGCGTCTTGTTAAATCTGTTTCTGCTGTTTGTTCCCCCTCCATCCCTTCCCTTACCTCAAACGGCTACACAGCTGACTCCACACGTGAAAAATCTGAATGCCTCAACTCTGTGTTTGCCTCAGAATCCTGTTTCCCCAACCCATCACTCTCTGTACTCAGTCAAACCCAGCTGCTCCTGGACTCTGTTTCCTTCTCTCCCGACAAGGTGGAGACGTTTCTGTCAAACCTTGACTTCAATTCTGCAAATGGACCAGGCGGCATCAGCCCACAAGTCCTAACATCCTGCTCTGTCGCTCTACCTCGCCCTCTCTCTGTTCACATCACCCTCTCTTTTGTTCAAGGTCATCTGCCATCTGCTTGGAAATCAGCCAACATTACCGCTTTGCACAAAAAATGTGCAAAAACAGATCATTGTAACTGCAGACCAACCAGTCTGCTCCCTGTTGTGATTGGTAGTACGTACTGCGTAGTGACGTCTGGGGGCATGTCTTTTGGTGGTTGCTTGCTGCTCGTCATGATGGCGGTCTGTTCTGTGAGAGCTTGTCATCATCTTTAATAAACAACTTGATTGAAGGAGAATCCTGAACTTACTACATGGTGGCAGTGGCAGGATCTTGAGGATCAACAAGCAGTTTGACTTTTGTTCTTGTTTGCTTTCCGAATTTGAACTTTGGAATTTGGCGGATTACCGCGGCGACACGTTCCATGTTTTTTCAACATGGCGAAGTTCCCGACAATGGACTGGTCCAGCTCGGAGCTGGCGGAGACTTTCAAGTTGTTCAAGCAATGAATAAACTTGGTTCTGTCGGACGAGTGCATCGATGCTAAAGCCAGACAGGCCATCAAGATTCACATTGCTGTGGGAGACAAAGGACTGCGGCGGATCAATACATCGACTCTGAGTGAGGATGATAAAAAGGATCCGGATAAATTAGATGAATTATTCGAGGATCAGTTGGACATCCATGTAAACTTTCGAATTCACCGGCTGGAAATGATGAGATTCCGGCAACAAGAAGGATAGTCCATTGATGATTTCGTCAACTGATCCCAACGGAAGGGAAGGTTGTGCAATTTCTCTGAAGCAGAACTCTCGGAACGGATTATTGAGTTAATTGTTGCGAGCACGTCACGTGATACTTTTCAAAAGCATCTGCTCGAGCAGGAGGTCGGGTACGACATGAACATGGTTTTAAGTGAGGGACGCAAGTACGAAGCAATGGTAATCAGAAAGCATGCCATCCAGAAGATGGAAGGGCCTTCATCGTCTTTGAATGCCATGACACATCAACAAAGGTGCAAAAAGTGTGGACTATCACATCCACCACCACGGAACTACGCAGTATACAATGATCATTGTAAGTATTGTGGAGAACTGGGACACTGGGCCCGTTCTTGTGAAAATCCAAGGCTACGATTTTGATCGCACCAATCTACCAAGCCGTCTGTTGGTTCCTGCACAACAAAGGCATCAGGAAATTCAGGAACTATTGAAGGAACGTGTAGACCAGGTGGCGAAGCAATACAACAGAACGGCTGGGCCGGAATTACATGAATTGGCTATTGGACATCGGGTTCGGATTCTGAACAAGGACACGCACCAATGGTACCCCAGGAAAGTTGTGGCTCGCTGTAATGAACCGCGTTCGTATATAGTAGAGACGCCTAACGGGACGTGTCTTCAGAGAACCAGGGCAAACTTGGCATGAACTTCATCCACCCGATTGTGGCGCCAATTGGAAGGACGAACCGACCCAACCAACACATCAAAGTCTACCAACTGCTCGACACGTACATTTCAACAACGACGCTTCAGCAATGGAAACTAACGGCTGCTCCAGCTCCAAGGATGACGAGAGTGTTGAGACAACAAGGCCGAGACAACTCTCCGTACTCGACCAGATCAGGACGTGTGATTCGAAAACCATTGAGATATTGTGATAGTGAATAACGACCATCAGAAATCAGCCCTTGTAATGTTGGTGCAGAGACAATCCGTTGATTGGAATGATTCTGTGTTCTCTCTGTTTTAGCTAATCATACTGAGCAGTAATTACATTTTGGTTCGGTTATAACAGTGCCGGCTTAGGATCCTAGGATCCTGGGTTCGAATCCCGGTCAATCGCTGAATTAACGCCAGGGGGGTTGACTCAGCCTGTCATCCTTCCGAGGTCGGCAAATTGAGTACCAGTTCACTGGTAATTCCCTGCTTGTCGTTAAAGGCGGCAAAAAGGGTTGGCGTCAGGAAGGGCATCCGGCCGTAAAACATTGCTTCAAAAAGGGGACCGAAAAACAACAACAACCACAGTTCCCGAAAAAGGCCAACCCCCGCTTGCGGGGAAAAATGGCCTCTAAAGGTGGTTTTTTTTATTGTTTTTTTTTTATAACAGTAACCCCAGATCCCATCTATGTGTGGTTAAAGTTGTGTCTGATTGTGTTTATTATTTTGATTTAATTTAGTAGTGTTTTGTTGCATACAAACATAATAATTTCAATGAAAGGGAGATGTTGTGATTGGTACTACGTACTGCGTAGTGACGTCTGGGGGCGTGGCTTTGGTGGTTGCTGGCGGCTCGTCATGATGGCCGTGTGTTCTGTGAGAGCTTGGTATCGTCTTTAATAAACCACTTGATTGAAGGAAAGTCCTGAACTTACTACACTCCCAATCATCGGCAAGGCCATGGAATCAATCATCACTTCCGACATTAAATCCTTCCTCTTCTCCAATGGCTTGATCTCTGATCATCAATTTGGATTCAGACCAGGTCATTCTACTCTGGACATGCTGCTTCTGCTGTCTCAACAATGGATGGACGTCCTCAATGCCAAACAGGAAATCAGAGCTGCCAGAGCTTTGCTGACCTTAGTACTATTGAGCTTCTCACCAGATACAAAGCTTTCATTCGCACCTTGATGGAATACTGCTCTCCCCTCTGGGCTGGTGCTCCTGCCTCACACCGAGCTCGGCTTCACACTGTAGAAACCAAAGCATTCAGAATCATTGGAATCTCTCGCAATGAAGCTGATTCTGAGGGCCTTTCACTCACTCACCGCAGGCAGGTTGGTGATCTTTCTGTCTTCTACCGAACTCCTATCCGGCCTAGCTCCCCCAGCTTTGTCTGTGCTCTGTCCCCCAAATATTACTGCAGGAAGCTCAAGATCTGCCAGCAACCCTCTTCTGGTTAAACTGCCAAAATCGAGACTCTCTGCTCACCTTCACTCGATTCCTCTTCTTTCCTGCCTCTGGAACAAACTCCCCCACTCTCTTCAATCCCACTCCTCCCTCCAGGTCTTCAAAACAGCTGTTCACCACCATCTCTTATATTCCCTCATCCAAAACCTTGATCTTTTCTTCCCCCGTTAATCCACCCCAAATCCACCACCTTTAAATTCCGGTTTCTTTCCTGAAAATCCCTGTTGTGTTCATCTTGTTTATCCCCTGTACCCCACCCCAGCCCTCTCCCTTCTACAGATCTCCTGTTCCCTACTGTTGTGCTTCCCTCTCTCTCCCGCTCTCTTTATTATATGTTATATGTGTTATCTCTTACTTGAGCCTTCACATCGTATACAAAAAAACAAAACCAAGGAATCTTCCCCATCGTGTTCACTACCGGAAGGAGAGCAGATTCGTATCGATCAAATTCTCAAAACCATAATTGTATTGAGGAATTTCTGAAACCTCATTACCTACATTACGACACCAGCTGGTACCCCAAAACGTTCTACAGAAGGTTTGGCAGGAGGGAGCAGGAGGGAGTCCCCAAAACAGAGGGAGTAGTTTCTGGATGGACAGACACATGTTTTATAATATAGATGAAGGATTACGTATGCCTGTGCACATGCATGTTTTAGCACGTGAAGGATTACATATGCATGTGCATGTTTTCAGCACATGTGAATGATTACATTTGCATGTGCACATGCATGTTTTCAGCGCATGTCAAGGATTATATATACACGTGCAAATGCTTGTTTTTAGCACGTGAAGGATTACATATGCATGTGCGCATGCATGTTTTCACCACATTGTGAAGGATTACATATGCATGTGCATGTTTTCAGCACGTGAAGGATTACATAAGCATGTGCGCATGCATGTTTTCACCACATTGTGAAGGATTACATATGCATGTGCATGTTTTCAGCACGTGAAGGATTACATATGCATGTGCGCATGCATGTTTTCACCACATTGTGAAGGATTACATATGCATGTGCATGTTTTCAGCATGTGAAGGATTACATATGCATGTGCGCATGCATGTTTTCACCACATTGTGAAGGATTACATATGCATGTGCATTTTTTCAGCACGTGAAGGATTACATATGCATGTGCGCATGCATGTTTTCCACACCTGTGAAGGATTACATATGCATGTGCATGTTTTCAGCACGTGAAGGATTACATATGCATGTGCACATGCATGTTTTCACCACATTGTGAAGGATTACATATGCATGTGCATGTTTTCAGCACGTGAAGGATTACATATGCATGTGCGCAAGCATGTTTTCACCACATTGTGAAGGAGTGCATGTGCATGTTTTCAGCACATGAAGGATTACATATGCATGTGTGCATGCATGTTTTCACCACATTGTGAAGGATTACATATGCATGTGCATGTTTTCAGCACATGAAAGATTACATATGCATGTGTGCATGCATGTTTTGACCACATTGTGAAGGATTACATATGCATGTGCATTTCTTCAGCACGTGAAGGATTACATATAGACGTGCACATGCTTGTTTTCCACACCTGTGAAGGATTTTTTTTTTTTTTTTTTCTGTATACAAGATCGAGGCTCGTGAAAGAGCGAACATTAATCACACAAAAAGTCAAACCGACACATAAAACACAAAAAATAAGGGGAGCGGTAGACAAGATGGGGAGAGAGGGGGAAGGACACAAACACAACATTTGAGAGCAGCGACATCGGGAGAAATGTGGGAGGGGGAGGGCTTGGGGGGAGGTGGGAGAGGTATAAAATATATGGACACTGCAAGGACTTCCAGGAAAGAAGTTGGAATTTCAAAAAAAAAAAAAAGTGTATCGGGTGAATTAGCGGGGGTAGAAAAGATCAAGGTTTTGGATGGGGGAAGATAAGAGATGGTGGTGGACAGCTGTTTAAAAGACCTGGAGGGAGGAGTGGGATTGAAGGGGAGTGGGGGAGTTTGTTCCAGAGGCGGGAGAAAAGGGGAATGAAAGAGTGAAGGTGAGCAGAGAGCCTAGATTTTGGCAGTTTAACCATAAGAGGGTTGCAGGCAGATCTTGTGCGACCTGAAGGAATATTGGGGGGACAGCACAGAGAGAGCTGGGGGAGCAAGGCCGGAGAGGAGTCGGTTGAAGACAAAAAGACCACCAACCTGCCTGCGGTGAGTGAGTGAAAGGCCCTCGGAGTTAACTTCATCGCAGGAGATTCCAATGATTCTGAAAGCTTTGGTTTCAACAGCGTGAAGCCGAGCTAGGTGTGAGGCAGGAGCACCAGCCCAGAGGGGGGAACAGTATTCCATTGAGCTGTGGATGAAAGCCTTGTATGTGGTGAGGAGCTCAGGTGTGCCAAGGAAGGACCGCACGACGGAGGATGCCCAGTCGGCGACTGGCTTTGGAGGCCAGCTTGGAAATGTGGTTTTCCCAAGAAAGATCATGGCAGATAGTGAGACCCAAAGGCTTGAGCGACAGAACTTCTTGGAGAGGATTGTTGAGAAAGTAGATGGGAGGTTTTCCAGTCGGTCCTTTCGGAGAGACATTGTAAGAGTGTGAGATTTGTCAGGATTGAAAGACATGTTCCACTTGTTTGACCATTCTGTGATTTTGTCCAGGTCTGCAGAGAGTGAGGAGGCTGCAGACTGCCGATCTGAGGGATGAGGAATAGAGCGGCAGATAGTGGAGTCATCAGCAAAGAGATAGAGAGGATTTTCCAGAGAGTCGGAGAGATCATTGATGAAGACCAGAAATAGCACAGGGCCCAGAACACTGCCTTGGGGAACTCCAGCCAGAACAGGAAGGGGAGATGAGAGAAATCCATTCAGGGCCACAAGTTGCCTATGACCAGAGAGGAAGTCCGCAAGCCATGAGTGGAGATTTCCATGGATACCATAGGAGGAGAGTTTGGTGAGCAGAGCTGGGTGCCAGACCGTATCGAAGGCACGTGATATGTCAAATGAGACAGCTCTGATTTCCTGTTTGGCATTGAGGACCTCCATCCATTGTTGAGGCAGCAGAAGCAACATGTCCAGAGTAGAATGACCTGGTCTGAATCCAAATTGATGATCAGAGATCAAGCCATTGGAGAAGAGGAAGGATTTGATATCCGAAGCAATGATGGATTCCATGACTTTGCTGATAATTGGAAGCAGGCTGATTGGTCTGTAGTTGCAAGGATCTGTTTTTGCACCTTTTTGTGTAAAGCGGTAATGTTTGCTGATTTCCAAGATGCTGGCAGATTACTTTGAGTAAAAGAGAGGGTGAAAAGAACAGAGAGAGGGTAAGATAGAGTGGCAGAGCAGGATTTTAGGACCCGTGGGCTGATGCCGTCTGGTCCAGTTGCAGAATCAAAGTCGAGGTTTGACAAAAACTTCTCCACCTTGTCAGGAGAGAAGGACACAGAGTCCAGGAGCAGTTGGGTTTGACTGGGAAAGGTTGGAACAGAGAGAGATGGGTTTGGGCCACAAGATTCTGGGGCAAACACAGAGTTGAGGCATTCGGCTTTGTCACGTGCGGTGTCAACTTTGTAGCCATTTGAGGTAAGGGAGGGGATGGAAGGGGAAAAAACAACAGAAACGGATTTGACCAGACGCCACCAGGATTTGGAGGAAGGAGGCAGGTTTGAGAGTTCAATCTTGAGTGTGGAGAGATAGTGCTTCCTGGCACTCCTGAGGGTAGACACACACTTGTTCCGAGCTTGGTGGAAGGAACTGAGATTGCCTTCAGTTGGATTTGCCTTCCAAGAGGCAAAGGCAAGTTGTTTCAGGGCAACTGCCTCACCACAAGATTCAGTGTACCATGGACGGGAGGAAGGGTAAGGCAACTGAAGACGAGATGGGATAAATCTGTGCATGAGAGAGAGCAGTTTGCTTTGGAAGAATTCCCAGGAAGAATTGATGTCAGAGGCAGTGGACATGGGAGACCAGTCCAGGTGATTGATGGCTGCTTGCAGCCCGTGCCAGTCGGCCTGAGTGAAATGCCAGACTCGTCGGCACTGAGGAGGCTCTCTGAGAATGGCCAGTGAGATGTCCACTTTAACAAGCACATGATCAGAAGAACCGATTGGAGCAGAAGAAGAGCAGCAGACATTTGCAGGGAAGTTAGTCATAACCAAGTCCAGAAGAGAAGATACTCCATTGACTGAGATCTGGGTCGGGAAATTGACAGATTGTGTCAGTCCCAATGAGTCGCAGAAGTCCTTTGCTGAGGTGCCATGGCTGGTGAGAGATGAATCCACACCCAACCAGCTGGCACGATGACAGTTGAAGTCGCCACATATGAGGAAGAGAGAGTTTGGATGAGTTGATAGAAGTTGGTCCATGTTGTCCGACAGTGAAATGTAAATAGAGTCATCACTGTTTGGAGGACGGTACAGAACACATATGAACAAAAGGTGGGAGCGGAGAGGAAGCCGTAGCCAGAGGTACTCCTGGGGGTGGGGTGGAGAGGGCAGTGCAAGGAGAGTGAGGAAGAGAGTTTTTGATAAAGATAGCCACCCTACCACCAGGACGAGGCTCAGGTCTATCATACCGGAGGAGGGAGTAACCAGAAAGAGATACAAGTACACATACATTCAAAGTACACCGCCCCATGCCAAATAATTAAATATGCTGCAGCGCGGCATTGCCGGGGCGCCTCCGGCGCCCGGCAATACCGCAGTGCAGCTCATTGAGGCTGCATTGGGAGGGAGAGGTGTACACTAATTGATTGATTAATTGTATAATTAAAATCAATAAAAGATTATCACAAAATATTTTCATAATCAATTGGCTAATCGCATAACTAAACCACTAGTGCTTCATCCGAAGATGTATCTTTTAGAAATTTAATTAAATAAGTCATTTATAAAAAATTAAATAATTAATTGATTACTCAATAAATAATTAATCGATTAATCAATAAATAATTAATAGATGAAATGATTAATCAATAAATCAAAAATATCTTTGATAGCCACATCACTTGGTCACTCATGTCCAAATATTAGCTTCCCAGCTCAAAAGGTGCCCGAGATATTGGCCAAATGAGAAAGAAAATAAATAAATGATTAATAATGAAAATAAACAAATGATAATCATAAAAAAATTAAATTATTAATCAATTTGGTCAGAGAACACATAAACTACCACTATTTCATCAGAATCTGTAACTTTAAAAAAAAAATTTTTTTGGTCATTAATCGAATAATTAAATAATTAATCGATTAATTGATTAATTAATAAATCAAAAATATCCTTTGCAGCCAAATCACCTGGTCATTGGCATGTCCAAATATCAGCTTCCTAACTCAAAAGGTGCCTGAGTTAATGGTCAGAAGAGAAAGGAAATTTAATTAATTAAATAAGTACTTAATTAAACGCTAATAATTAAATAACTCCTCAATTAATTGATTATTCAAAAAACAAAAAATACCGTATTTGAAAAAGGACTAGCTCACTACTGTGCCGAAATTTCAGCTTCCTAGCTCAAAGGATGGCTGAGATATCGCCCGGACAACCAAGAAAGCAAGAAACCAGAGTGAAAACTGAGTACTCTCTTTCAGCGTGCGTCACTGCCGAGCCCCCTTTGGTGCCCGGCAATGACGATTTGCAATGCCTGGAGATGGCATAGGAAAGGAGCGGTGTACAATTAAGGAATCAGAGATATCTTGAAGGAGGTAAGTTTCTGTTCAGCAGATCAAGTCTGGATTGTCAGAAGCAACCTGAATGGAGAGATCAATCAGGTTTGAGCAAAGGGCCCGGATGTTTGAGGTCCATACCGTTAATGAGGAGAGAGGGGGAGGTCGGAAGAGCAGTTGATAGTGTGTCAGAGATTACAGAAGAGTTACAAGAAAGGGAAGGATGAGGAGGACGAAAGGTTTGATGGTGATGGGATGAGGCACAGTGAGGGGTTGTTTGAGGAGGGGCAGAGGAAAGTAGAAGGTTGGGGGAGGTGGAGGTATGAGATAGAAGGGAGACAAGTGGGGAGGTGGCAGCTTTGAGAAGGAGGTGGGAGGAGGGAGAATTTTGGAGGGATGTTTGGGGGGGAGATTTGAAGGGGAGGGGTTGGGGGGGAGTTTAGGAGGGGAAGGGCAAGGGGGGAGTTTAGGAGGGGAGGGGCAAGGGGGGAGATTTGGAGGGGAGGGGCAAGGGGGGAGTTTAGAAAGTGGATGATTAATGAAAGATGAACATTTAAAACAAATTGGGTTTGTTGTGATTTTCAAGTTAGCGATCCGTTTAAGAACGATGGAGGAGGGGTGGAATGAATGAGAATTTAGAGCATGTAGTGAGAAAGAATTATAAGAGATTGAATATTTTTTTGAAATGGAATGAGTTGAAGAGGAAATTGAAAGGAGCCTTTTAAATTGGAAGAAAAACAGCGTGTTGTAATAAACCACTGAATAAAACACTGCAGGGGAAGGTTTAAACATATTTAAACAGAACCGTGAAGAACAATCTTATATTCACAAAAATACCAATGGGGAGCATATGCATGTGCATTTTTTCAGCACATGTGAAGGATTACATTTGCATGTGCACATGCATGTTTTCAGCGCATGTCAAGGATTACATATACACGTGCAAATGCATGTTTTCCACACCTGTGAAGGATTACATATGCATGTGATTCTATGCATGTTTTCAGCACGTGTGAAGGATCACATATACACATGCAAAAGCATGTTTTCAGCACATGTGAAGGATTACTTGCAGGTGCACATGCATGTTTTCAGCACATGTGAAGGATTGCATATTCACGTGCACATGTATATTTTCAGCATGTATGAAGGATTAATGACGTATCTCATTAGCATAATTGTAATTATCATAATGCCTTCACCTCCTTCAAAATGTTAGAATCGTAATCCTTGACCATGAAAGCATGGGTATTCATGCCGATTTGATATCACAGAGGATAAACCAAGAGATCCCAGACGATAGTATTTTACTATTGGTGGAAAATAATTGTACACCGCTCCTTTCCTATGCCATCTCCAGGCGCTGCATAACGTCATTGCCAGGCACCGTAGGGGGCTCGGCAATGAAGCACGCTGAAAGGGAGTACTCAGTTTTCACTTTGGTTGTTTGTTTGTTTGTTTCTTGTTTGTTTCTTGTTTGTTTTCTTGTTTTCTTGTTGTACACCGCTCCTTTCCTATGCCATCTCCAGGCATTGCAAATCGTCATTGCTGGGCACCGAAGGGGGCTCGGCAGTGACGCACGCTGAAAGAGAGTACTCAGTTTTCACTCTGGTTGTTTCCTTGTTTTCTTGTTTTCTTGTTGTACACCGCTCCTTTCCTATGCCATCTCCAGGCATTGCAAATCGTCATTGCTGGGCGCCGTAGGGGGCTCGGCAGTGACGCACGCTGAAAGAGAGTACTCAGTTTTCACTCTGGTTGTTTTCTTGTTGTACACCGCTCCTTTCCTATGCCATCTCCAGGCATTACAAATCGTCATTGACGGGCACCAAAGGGGGCTCGGCAGTGACGCACGCTGAAAGAGAGTACTCAGTTTTCACTCTGGTTTCTTTCTTGTTTGTTGTACACCGCTCCGTTCCTATGCCATCTCCAGGCATTGCAAATCGTCATTGCCGGGCACCAAAGGGGGCTCGGCAGTGACGCACGCTGAAAGAGAGTACTCAGTTTTCACTCTGGTTTCTTGTTTGTTTGTTTTCTTGGTTGTCCGGGCGATATCTCAGCCATCCTTCAAGCTAAGAAGCTGAAATTTCGGCACAATAGTGAGCAAGTCCTTTGTCAAAAACGGTATTTTTTGTTTTTTGAATAATCAATTAATTGAGGAGTTATTTAATTATTAGCGTTTAATTAAGTACTTATTTAATTAATTAAATTTCATTTCTCTTCTGACCATTATTAACTCAGGCACCTTTTGAGTTAGGAAGCTGATATTTGGACAGGCCAATGATCAGGTGATTTGGCTGCAAAGGATATTTTTGATTTATTAATTAATCAATTAATCGATTAATTATTTAATTATTCCATTAATGACAAAAAAAAATTTTTTTTTTTAGTTACAGATTCTGATGAAATAGTGGTAGTTTATGTGTTCTCTGACCAAATTGATTAATAATTTAATTTTTTTATGATTATTATTTATTTATTTTCATTATTAATCATTTATTTATTGTACACCGCTCCTTTCCTATGCCATCTCCAGGCATTGCAAATCGTCATTGCCGGGCACCAAAGGGGGCTCGGCAGTGACGCACGCTGAAAGAGAGTACTCAGTTTTCACTCTGGTTTCTTTCTTGTTTGTTGTACACCGCTCCTTTCCTATGCCATCTCCAGGCATTACAAATCGTCATTGACGGGCACCAAAGGGGGCTCGGCAGTGACGCACGCTGAAAGAGAGTACTCAGTTTTCACTCTGGTTTCTTTCTTGTTTGTTTGTTTTCTTGTTTGTTTGTCCGGGCGATATCTCAGCCATCCTTTGAGCTAGGAAGCTGAAATTTCGGCACAGTAGTGAGCAAGTCCTTTGTCAAATACGGTATTTTTTGTTTTTTGAATAATCAATTAATTGAGGAGTTATTTAATTATTAGCGTTTAATTAAGTACTTATTTAATTAATTAAATTTCATTTCTCTTCTGACCATTATTAACTCAGGCACCTTTTGAGTTAGGAAGCTGATATTTGGACATGCCAATGACCAGGTGATTTGGCTGCAAAGGATATTTTTGATTTATTAATTAATCAATTAATCGATTAATTATTTAATTATTCGATTAATGACAAAAAAAATATTTTTTTTAAGTTACAGATTCTGATGAAATAGTGGTAGTTTATGTGTTCTCTGACCAAATTGGTTAATAATTTAATTTTTTTATGATTATTATTTATTTATTTTCATTATTAATCATTTATTTATTTTCTTTCTCATTTGGCCAATATCTCAGGCACCTTTTGAGCTGGGAAGCTAATATTTGGACATGAGTGACCAAGTGATGTGGCTATCAAGGATATTTTTTATTTATTGATTAATCATTTCATCTATTAAGTATTTATTGATTAATCGATTAATTATTTATTGAGTAATCAATTAATTATTTAATTTTTTATAAATGACTTATTTAATTAAATTTCTAAAAGATACATCTTTGGATGAAGCACTACTGGTTTAGTTATGCGATTAGCCAATTGATTATGAAAATATTTTGTGATAATCTTTTATTGATTTTAATTAAACAATTAATCAATCAATTAGTGTACACCTCTCCCTCCCAATGCAGCCTCAATGAGCTGCACTGCGGCATTGCCGGGCGCCTGAGGCGCCCCGGCAATGCCGCGCTGCAGCATATTGAATTATTTGGCATGGGGCGGTGTACTTTGAATGTATGTGTACTTGTTTGTTTTCTTGTTTGTTTGTCCGGGCGATATCTCAGCCATCCTTTGAGCTAGGAAGCTGAAATTTCGGCACAGTAGTGAGCAAGTCCTTTGGCAAATACGGTATTTTTTGTTTTTTGAATAATCAATTAATTGAGGAGTTATTTAATTATTAGCGTTTAATTAAGTACTTATTTAATTAATTAAATTTCATTTCTCTTCTGACCATTATTAACTCAGGCACCTTTTGAGTTCGGAAGCTGATATTTGGACATGCCAATGACCAGGTGATTTGGCTGCAAAGGATATTTTTGATTTATTAATTAATCAATTAATCGATTAATTATTTAATTATTCGATTAATGACAAAAAAAAATTTTTTTTTAAGTTACAGATTCTGATGAAATAGTGGTAGTTTATGTGTTCTCTGACCAAATTGGTTAATAATTTAATTTTTTTATGATTATTATTTATTTATTTTCATTATTAATCATTTATTTATTTTCTTTCTCATTTGGCCAATATCTCAGGCACCTTTTGAGCTGGGAAGCTAATATTTGGACATGAGTGACCAAGTGATGTGGCTATCAAGGATATTTTTTATTTATTGATTAATCATTTCATCTATTAAGTATTTATTGATTAATCGATTAATTATTTATTGAGTAATCAATTAATTATTTAATTTTTTATAAATGACTTATTTAATTAAATTTCTAAAAGATACATCTTTGGATGAAGCACTACTGGTTTAGTTATGCGATTAGCCAATTGATTATGAAAATATTTTGTGATAATCTTTTATTGATTTTAATTAAACAATTAATCAATCAATTAGTGTACACCTCTCCCTCCCAATGCAGCCTCAATGAGCTGCACTGCGGCATTGCCGGGCGCCTGAGGCGCCCCGGCAATGCCGCGCTGCAGCATATTGAATTATTTGGCATGGGGCGGTGTACTTTGAATGTATGTGTACTTGTTTGTTTTCTTGTTTGTTTGTCCGGGCGATATCTCAGCCATCCTTTGAGCTGGGAAGCTGAAATTTCGGCACAGTAGTGAGCAAGTCCTTTGTCAAAAACGATATTTTTAGTTTTTCGATTAATCAATTAATTGAGGAGTTATTTAATTATTAGCGATTAATTAAGTACTTATTTAATTAATCAAATTTCCTTTCTCTTCTGACCATTAACTCAGGCACCTTTTGAGTTAGGAAGCTGATATTTGGACATGCCAATGACCAGGTGATTTGGCTGCAAAGGATATTTTTGATTTATTAATTAATCAATTAATCGATTAATTATTTGCTTATTCGATTAATGACAAAAAATTTTTTTTTTTAAAGTTACAGATTCTGATGAAATAGTGGTAGTTTATGTGTTCTCTGACCAAATTGATTAATAATTTAATTTTTTTATGATTATTATTTATTTATTTTCATTATTAATCATTTATTTATTTTCTTTCTCATTTGGCCAATATCTCAGGCACCTTTTGAGCTGGGAAGCTAATATTTGGACATGAGTGACCAAGTGATGTGGCTATCAAGGATATTTTTGATTTATTGATTAATCATTTCATCTATTAATTATTTATTGATTAATCGATTAATTATTTATTGAGTAATCAATTAATTATTTAATTTTTTATAAATGACTTATTTAATTAAATTTCTAAAAGATACATCTTCGGATGAAGCACTAGTGGTTTAGTTATGCGATTAGCCAATTGATTATGAAAATATTTTGTGATATTCTTTTATTGATTTTAATTATACAATTAATCAATCAATTAGCGTACACCTCTCCCTCCCAATGCAGCCTCAATGAGCTGCACTGCGGTATTGCCGGGCGCCCTACGGCGCCCCGGCAATGCCGCGCTGCAGCATATTTAATTATTTGGCATGGGGCGGTGTACTTTGAATGTATCTGTACTTGTTTGTTTTCATGTTTGTTTTCTTTCTTGTTTGTCTGGGCGATATCTCAGCCATCCTTTGAGCTGGGAAGCTGAAATTTCGGCACAGTAGTGAGCAAGTCCTTTGTCAAAAACGATATTTTTAGTTTTTCGATTAATCAATTAATTGAGGAGTTATTTAATTATTAGCGATTAATTAAGTACTTATTTAATTAATTACATTTACTTTCTCTTCTGGCCATTATCTCAGACACCTTTTGAGATAGGAAGCTGATATTTGGACATGCCAATGACCAGCTGATTTGGCTGCAAAGGCTATTTTTGATTTATTAATTAATCGATTAATTGATTAATTATTTAATTATTCGATTAATGCCAATTTTTTATTTTTTTTTAAGTTACAGATTCTGATGAAATGGTGGTGGTTTATGTGTTCTATGGCCGAATTGATTAATAATTAAATTTTTTAATGATCCTTATTTATTTATTTTCATTATTAATCATTTATTTATTTTCTTTCTCATTTGGCCAATATCTCAGGCACCTTTTGAGCTAGGAAGCTAATATTTGGACATGACAGTGACCAAGTGATGTGGCTATCAAGGATATTTTTGATTTATTGATTAATCATTTAATCGATTAATTATTTATTGATTAATCGATTAATTATTTATTGATTAATCAATTAATTGAGGAGTTATTTAATTATTAGCGATTAATTAAGTACTTATTTAATTAATTACATTTACTTTCTCTTCTGACCATTATCTCAGACACCTTTTGAGATAGGAAGTTGATATTTGGACATGCCAATGACCAGGTGATTTGGCTGCAAAGGCTATTTTTGATTTATCAATTAATTAATTAATCAATTAATCGATTAATTATTTAATTATTCGATTAATGACTAATTCTTTTTTTTTTAAGTTACAGATTCTGATGAAATGGTGGTAGTTTATGTGTTCTTTGACCGAATTGATTAATATAATTTAATTTTTTAATGATTATTATTTATTTATTTTCATTATTAATCATTTATTTATTTTCTTTCTCATTTGGCCAATATCTCAGGCACCTTTTGAGCCCATCATGTCGCCCCGCCGTTACGGCGTTGGTGTTCAATTCTTGTGAACCCGCTTGTGGCTAAACAGTCCGAGTGCCGATTTGCATCGGCGTCCACAAGTTGTACAAATCCATTTAGAGTCAGCAGGCACCGGTTGCCGCTCGCGTTCCTTACGCTTTCTGCGGCTTCTTTGGCGGCATCTATACGACCCTTTTCCGCGGAGTCGCACCGTGTATGGATCAAGATACGCCATTTCGGTCGATCACTGGACAGAGCTTGTAAATTGTCGAGCGGGATGTCACATTCTTTCAAAATGTGCACGCGGTGTATCCTCGAAACGCAGTTTGGGCCGGCCCACTGATCTCTCTCCTTCGTGCAGTTCTCCCATAAAAATAAAACGTGGGATCCTGTCTGCGTCCATCCTCAACACATGGCCGACCCAAGGGAGCTGGGCCTTTTGCAGGGTGCATGCGATGGATTCCATTTCAGCTCGCTCGAGTACTTCTGTATCCGGCACGAGATCGGACCAATGGATGCCTAGAATTTGTCGTAGGCATCGGGAGTGAAAGCCATTCAGTCTGCGAAGGTGGCGTGCATAGCAATTCCAAGATTCAGCTCCGTACAGGAGAGAGGGGATGACGACTGCTTTGTACACGGCAAATTTTTGTGTTCACTTTGAGCCCACGTTCTTTCCGGACTCTGCTGTGGAGTCGGGCAAACGAAACACTCGCTTTGCGGATTCTTTGGTCGATTTCCTTGTCCAATGTTTGGACTAATATTTGCTAATATTTGGACATGACAGTGACCAAGTGATGTGGCTATCAAGGATATTTTTGATTTATTGATTAATCATTTCATTGATTAATTATTTATTGATTAATCAATTAATTAATTATTTTTTTATTAATGACTTATTTAATTACATTTCTAAAAAATACATCTTCGGATGAAGCACTAGTGGTTTAGTTATGCAATTAGCCAATTGATTATGAAAATATTTTGTGATAATCTTTGATTGATTTTAATTATACAATTAATCAATCAAATTATTGTACACCTCTCCCTCCCAACGCAGCCTCTGTGAGCTGTTTATATTTAATTATTTAATTATTTGGCGTGGGAGCGGTTTACTTTGTATCTGTTCTTGTTTGCTTTTTTTTAAAATTTCCCAAGGCTGACATGGATTCATCAGTCAGATTGTTCGAGTGTACGGTTTTGTGATTCAGAATGCATTAAAAACATCGTATAGACCTGAAAACAAGGTTGACCCTGCTGGCTGCCGGACTATATCGTGTAAGCTGAACTTGTCCATTCTCCCTTTCACCTTCTCTCCATCAGAGCGATTTTGTTCCTCAAGTTAAAGTGAAAGTTTCAAACAAGAATCGAGGGTTTTATTTTAATTCAAATTAAAATTTTCAGAGTTGAAATGAAAACGTTCAATCAGAGGAACATTAAACTTGTTAACTACTTCGGCCTTCGGGGCAATCAAATCACGTGGTGCTGCGAGTGGGGGTTCTGCTTGTGTCGGAGTATCAGCGAGACTCAGGTGGAACCGACCGTGGTGTTTACTCGAGCTGAGGGTCATGGACCGAGACCCCTCGGACTCCAAGTGGGGTATTGATGGAGGGAACAGAGGGGGTCCGGGAGGGGATTCTGGGATCAGCGGGTTCAGGATCCTAGACGTTCGGAGCCTTCGTGATGGCGATGACGTCACGGCGCAGGAACCAGGTACGGGTCCTCTCCTACAAAAATCTATTTATTACGTACACACGAAGGACTATTAATTTAGAAAATATGCGCCACATCAAGGCGCTCGTTATGTGAGGAAATGTTTCGACAACCATCGATTGGTGGACGAGTGGAATTAACGGGAACCGAACCTTACACCGTCTTCTCGGGCTGGAGGTGTTTAACGGTTCAGGTGACTGGCTTAAGATCTTAGGGTCCTTAGTTTGAGCCCATGTGGTGCCGTTGAATTAACACCAGGTGGGTTGACTCAGCCTGTCATCCTTTCGAGGTCGTTGATGCAGTGCCCCCCTTATCAATAAGCTGGTACTCATTTTGTCGACAAGGTGAGTCAACCCACCTGGTGTTATTTAACGGTGCGACAGAGACTCCATCTCAAGGCCCCAAGATCTGAAGCCAACAACAGGGTTTGCGTCCATCAAGGTAAGGTAAGGTGAAAAACAAGAAATAACTGCAGATATTTAAATTTATCGCCACATCTTACTATAATTCACCAAATGTCTGTCTGTCTGTCTGTTCCCAGGTACCGCAAAAACGGCTGAATCGATCGCAACGAAATTTTGGGTGGGTAATCCTGGGACCCCATGGAGTAAAATAGGCAATATTGTTTTTCCAATTTTTTCCCCAATTTTTTTTTTTTTTTTTTTTGTATACAAGATCGAGGCTCATGAACGAGCTAACATTAATCACACAGAAAAGTCAAACCGACACATAAAACACAAAAATAAGGGGAGTGGTAGACAAGATGGGTAGAGAGGGGGAAGGACACAAACACAACATTTGAGAGCAGGGACATTGAGAGATCTGCGGGAGGGAGGGGGCTTGGGGGGAGGTGGGAGAGGTATAAAACACATGGGCACTGCAAAGACTTCCAGGAAAGAAGTTGGTATTTCAAAAAAGTGGATCTGGGGTGTTTTAACAGGGGTATAAAAGATCACGTTTTGGATGGGGGAAGATGAGAGATAGTGGTGAACAGCTGTTTTAAAGACCTGGAGGGAGGAGTGGGATTGAAGAGAGTGAGGGAGTTTGTTCCAGAGGCGGGAGAAAAGGGGAATGAAAGAGTGAAGGTGAGCAGGGAGTCTTGATTTTGGCAGTTTCACCAGAAGAGGGTTACTGGCAGATCTTGTGCGACCTGTAGGTATATTTGGGGGACAGAGCCCAGAGAGAGCTGGGGGAGCAAGGCCGGAGAGGAGTCGGTAAAAGACAGAAAGACCACCAACCTGCCTGCGGTGAGTGAGTGAAAGGCCCTCGGAGTTGGCTTCATCGCAGGAGATTCCAATGATTCTGAAAGCTTTTGTTTCAACAGCGTGAAGCCGAGCTCGGTGTGAGGCAGGAGCACCAGCCCAGAGGGGAGAACA
Organism: Myxine glutinosa; assembly: GCF_964187855.1. Lineage (NCBI taxonomy): Eukaryota > Metazoa > Chordata > Myxini > Myxiniformes > Myxinidae > Myxine > Myxine glutinosa. Next base: position 26,028,279 of record NC_136265.1, read on the forward strand.
GTATTCCATTGAGCTGCGGATGAAAGCCTTGTATGTGGTGAGGAGCTCAGGTGTGTCAAGGAAGGACTTCGCACGACGGAGGATGCCCAGTCGGTGACTGGCTTTGGAGGCCAGCTTGGAAATGTGGTTTTCCCAAGAAAGATCATGGCAGATAGTGAGACCTAAAACCTAGAGCGACAGGACTTCTTGGAGAGGATTGTTGAGAAAGTAGATGGGAGGGTTTTCCAGTCGGTCTTTTCGGAGAGACATAGTGAGAGTGTCAGATTTGTCAGGATTGAAAGACATGTTCCACTTGTTTGACCAGTCTGTGATTTTGTCCAGGTCTGTAGAGAGTGAAGAGGATGCAGCCTGCCGATCTGAGGGTTGAGATATGGAGCGGCAATTGAGATATGGAAATATGTGTACACATTCTAGGCAACAATCGGATTAGATGAAAGAATTGTACACATGTGCAGTGCAGCCTATTTACCAATCCCTTTTGTACCATAATTGCACATTATATAAATTTGCAGTGTTGACATTGCAGGTGAATACTGATGATAATTAGAGATGATGGATGAATTGTATATGTACACCTACTTCTGCAATATAATGGAAAACTAATATTTTGTTTGGCATTTGAATTTTTTACAGAAAAATGAAGGACTGTGAAGAGGTCCCTTTGAAACCAAGAGACTGTAATTGCATTTTTATTTTTTTTATTTTTTTTGTATACTGAATCGAGGCTCGTGAAAGAGCTAACATTTATTTCACAAATAAATCAACCAGACAAACAAAATATATAAAAAGAGGGAGCGGAAGACAAGATGGGGAGAGGAGGGGAAGCACACAAACATAACATTTGAGAGCAGGGAGAAGTGTGGGAGGGAGAGGGCTTGGGGGGAGGAGGCGTGGGAAGGGGGGGGGGAGGTATAAAACACAAGGGGACCAAGGACTTCCAGGACAGAAGTTGGTATTTCCAAAAAAAGTGTCGGATTTTGGGTGAAATTAGCGGGGGTATAAAAGATCAAGGTTTTGGATGGGGGAAGATAAGAGATGGTGGTGAACAGCTGTTTTAAAGACCTGGAGGGAGGAGTGGGATTGAAGAGAGTGAGGGAGTTTGTTCCAGAGGTGGGAGAAAAGAGGAATGAAGGAGTGAAGGTGAGCAGAGAGTCTTGATTTTGGCAGTTTAGCCATAAGAGGGTTGCAGGCAGATCTTGTGCGACCTGTAGGAATATTTGCGGAACAGAGCCCAGAGAGAGCTGGGGGGGCAAGGCCAGAGAGGAGTCGGTAGAAGACGGAAAGACCACCAATCTGCCTGTGGTGAGTGAGTGAAAGGCCCTTGGAAAATGCATTTCCTTCTTCATGTATCTGTATGAATCAAATTGGTGCCCCTTTATATTAACTTTTCTAGAGCATTACTTTTTTTTTTTTTTCTTTTTTTTTGTATATTGAATCGAGGCTCGTGAAAGAGCTAACATTTACTTCACAAACAAATCAACCAGACAAACAAAATATATGAAAAGAGGGAGCGGAAAACAAGATGGGGAGAGAAGGGGAAGCACACAAACACAACATTTGAGAGCAGGGAGATGTGTGGAAGGGAGAGGGCTTGGGGGGAGGAGGCGTGGGAAGGGGGGAGGGAGAAGTATAAAACACAAGGACACCAAGGACTTCCAGGACAGAAGTTGGTATTTCAAAAAAGTGGAATTGGGGTGAAATTAGCGGGGGTAGAAAAGATCAAGGTTTTGGATGGGGGAAGATAAGAGATGGTGGTGAACAGCTGTTTTAAAGACCTGGAGGGTGGAGTGGGATTGAAGAGAGTGAGGGAGTTTGTTCCAGAGGCGGGAGAAAAGAGGAATGAAGGAGTGAAGGTGAGCAGAGAGTCTTGATTTTGGCAGTTTGACCATAAGAGGGTTGCAGGCAGATCTTGTGCGACCTGTAGGAATATTTACGGGACAGAGCCCAGAGAGAGCTGGGGGGGGCAAGGCCAGAGAGGAGTCGGTAGAAGACGGAAAGACCACCAACCTGCCTGCGGTGAGTGAGTGAGAGGCCTTTGGAGTTAGCTTCATCGCGGGAGATTCCAATGATTCTGAATGCTTTGGTTTCAACAGCGTGAAGACGAGCTAGGTGTGAGGCAGGAGCACCAGCCCAGAGGGGAGAGCAGTATTCCATTGAGCTGCGGATGAAAGCCTTGTATGTGGTGAGGACCTCAGGTGTGCCAAGGAAGGACTTCGCACGACGGAGGATGCCCAGTCGGCGACTGACTTTGGAGGCCAGATTTGAAATGTGGTTTTCCCAGGAAAGATCATGGCAGATAGTGAGACCCAAAAGCTTGAGTGACAGAACTTCTTGGAGAGGATTATTCAGAAATTGGATTTTTTTTTTTTTTTTTTTTTTTGTATACAAGATCGAGGCTCGTGAAAGAGCGAACATTAATCACACAGAAAGACAAACCGACACATAAAACATATAACATCGGGAGCGGTAGACAAGATGGGGAGAGAGGGGGAAGGACACAAACACAACATTTGAGAGCAGGGACCGAGAGACATGGAGACATCGAGAGATCTGAGAGAGGGATGGGAGGGTTGTCCAGTCGGTCTTTTCGGAGAGGCATCGTAAGAGTGTGAGATTTGTCAGGATTGAAAGACATGTTCCACTTGTTTGCCCAGTCTGTGATTTTGTCCAGGTCTGCAGAGAGTGAGGAGGCTGCAGACTGCCGATCTGAGGGATGAAGAATGGAGCGACAGAGAGTAGAGTCATCAGCAAAGAGATACAGAGGATTTTCAAGAGAGTCAGAGAGATCATTGATGAAGACCAGAAAAAGCACAGGGCCCAGAACACTGCCTTGTGGAACTCCAGCCTGAACTCCAGCCATATTGTGTCTACTTGGTTTCTTCTAAGAACAAAAGGGTAGCACAGCATGCACACGAGATTTTTTTTTGAATGTCCCTTCTTTCTATACTTTACCACATGGCACATACCATATATTAAGGGGATTTTTCTATGCCCCTGGCATTTTCCCCAAGAATCACGTTTGTGTCTGTCAGTCCGTCTGTCGGCCCAAAATGTGTTGGTGCTCATATCCCAAGGGCTATACATTGAAACTATCTGAAACTTGGAATATACATCGACCAATCGGTCTAGTTACTGGCTTTCGTAACAAATAAAAAATCTGCGCTCATTAAGTGGGTCTATTGAGGGGTGGAGTGGGGTTGCCGCCCCCCCCCCCCCCAAATGTATTTGCTCTCTTTTCCCGAAACTACACTCACAACGTTGATGAAACTCGGCCACAAGCTTAATATCTGATGCCTAATGAAGATGTATTGTCCTTATCAAAAGCCGAGTACATTGAGGGGGGTTATGGGGGTGGGGGTTTGACCCCCCAAAATAGGTATTTGTTCTCTGCTCCGCGAACCTACACACACGATTTTGATGCAACCTTGCCACAAGCCGCATATCTGATGCCTAACGAAGGTGCATTGACTGCATTAAAATATACGTTTGTTATGGGGTTTATGGGGGAGTTTAACCCCCCAAAATAGGTATTTGCTCTCTGCTCCGCGAACCTACACACACGATTTTGATGCAACCTTGCCACAAGCCGCATATCTGATGCCTAACGAAGGTGCATTGACTGCATTAAAATATACGTCTGTTATGGGGTTTATGGTGGAGTTTAACCCCCCAAAATAGGTATTTGCTCTCTGCTCCGCGAACCTACACACACGATTTTGATGCAACCTTGCCACAAGCCGCATATCTGATGCCTAACGAAGGTGTATTGACTGCATGAAAATATACGTTTATTATGGGGTTTATGGGGGAGTTTAACCCCCCAAAATAGGTATTTGCTCTCTGCTCTGCGAACCTACGCACACGATTTTGATGCAACCTTGCCACAAGCCGCATATCTGATGCCTAACGAAGGTGCATTGACTGCATTAAAATATACGTTTGTTATGGGGTTTATGGGGGAGTTTAACCCCCCAAAATAGGTATTTGCTCTCTGCTCCGCGAACCTACGCACACGATTTTGATGCAACCTTGCCACAAGCTGCATATCTGATGCCTAACGAAGGTGCATTGACTGCATCAAAATATACGTTTATTATGGGGTTTATGGGGGAGGGGGCGTTTAACCCCCCAAAATAGGTATTTGCTGTCTTCTCTGAAACAACACACACGATTTCAATGAAAGCTTGATCACAACCTTCATTGCTCATAATGTACCAAAGTTTGTTTACGGCATTCAAAATATTGAGAGCGGATGGTCTTCTTTCGTGTGTGTGTGTGTGTGTGTGTGTGTGTGTGTGTGTGTGTGTGTGTGTGTGTGTGTGTGTGTGTGTGTGTGTGTGTGTGTGTGTGTGTGTGTGTGTGTGTGTGTGTGTGTGTGTGTGTGTGTGTGTGTGTGTGTGTGTGTGTGTGTGTGTGTGTGTGTGTGTGTGTGTGTGTGTGTGTGTGTGTGTGTGTGTATGTTGATGGTAGTGTTGCTTTGCTTAAAGCAGGTTTTGTTTCTCTGCAGATCCTGTTGTGGTTATGAAGGTGGAACCTGAACCTACAGACAGTTTTCCTTCACAAGGTAAGAATTTAAAATAACATCGTCCAATTCAAAGATCACAATACTAAATTGTGTGGTGGCTTTTTCTTGAGATGTAATGGTACCATATTGTTCATCCTTGTATGTCTTGCTTGTCTTGGATTGCTTTCCAAAGAGTTGTCAAAAATATTGGAATGAACCTGAAATATTGAAACGGCACTTTCGAACCTTGCAATGCAAGGTACCAGCTCATGGTTTATAAAGTTCTGCTGCATGAACCGGAACTCATTATTTTGTAATCGAGGTACCAAGTGGGAAAGATGTGCTTGATCTTCAACTGTGAATGGTTATTTGCTGGCCGAAGTTCACAACATTTCCGTTAATTTGGGCCTTCCTAAGTCAGGATAACAAAAAACAAGTTGTTGTGCCAAGGATGACGATGAAACGGGGAGTCGACATTTTAGGCCAAAAGAAACTCGGCAATATGGTTAGTGATGGTGTTAACAACAGGGTGTAAACTCTTCTCCAAACACTCGGGAGCACTCGATTTGAAATTTGATAAACGGCTCGAAATGAATCTCCATGCAAATTGCCTTGATGTCACGGAACCTTAAAATGGCATATTGTGTTGTTGCAGATGTTTACAGTACCGGGAAGCTGGAGGTGAAGGCCGAACGTTTTGAGGATTGCTTTTCACAAGGCAAGTCCAGAAGCGCAATTCCTTCCATAAAACGGACGGGTTGCGGAGGAGATGTTATAAAGATCTATCGACACAGTATTTGGTAACTTTATATTCCTGGGTGATTTTATCCAATCGGACACGGTGTTGTCTGTGCTGTTTGAGCTCTTTGCTCTCAGCTCAAGACGAGTCAAGATTCAAACATTTCCCTTCCATGTAGCGGCTTCATCCCTCGCTCTCAATGGCAGGAAGGGAGATATCGGCAGGTGAATGATTTAAAGAAGATTATATTTAATAATTAAACATTTCATAGAACACCTTACCCCGCGCCGTCTTGAGAAAAAGGACATGGGAAGGGTCTTTTAAACCCTTCCTTTTCGTTTTGCACGAAACAAACAACGCTAGGCACCGCCATTTTTTCTCAATGCTGAATCTCAGTTACTCTGCTCTCAGGACATGAATGCTGAATCTCACGGTTCCTCTGCCCTCAGGGCATGAAAATACATAAATATGCCAAGTTTTTGAAAGTGCCAACGAGGCGATTTGTATTTTGCAGTGTTCAAGTATATAATTCAATTGAAATAAAATAAAGTTTTAAAGGCTGTAGAAAACAAAACCAAACAAACTTTTTTTCCGGAAGTTTATCCCCATTGATGGGATTTGGGATGGGATGATGGGATGATTGGGATGGGATGATGATGGGATGATGGGATGATTGATGGGATGATGGGATTGATGCTCTTTTACACCACCTTAACACGTTGAATTAGTTATTCGTACCTGTTGTTTGTGTCTTTTATAACATCCCTATAAATTACATTTCCTGTTTGGAATGATTTTAGGTCATCTCGTCTCAATTCTCAAAGGGATGAACTTATAAAATTGGTCGTGATGTCCAGATGTCTGTCCGTCCGATCGACCGCCCGTCCATTAACTTTTTGCTATTTTTGCTACTCCTCCCTTATTATCTGGCTGATTGATTTGAAACTTGACACGTTAATCCAACAGAGTAGCCCCCGCAATCGCTTGGGCTTCAATGTTTCAAATTTGGATCATGGGGGATCCCAGGAGGGGTTACCTCCTCAAACGTCACATCCATACTCATCCCTTATTTACCAACCGATTGCTCTGAAACCCGATTCAGCATACTACTCGATGGTCCGCAGGATCGCTCGGTCTTAGATTCTTCGACTTTGTATCAGGGGGCCTCCCAGGAGATCATGGGGGCTCCCAGGGAGGTTTCCCCCAAATATCAGCAGAGGTTTGAACTACAACCTCAAGAGATGATCGTCAGCCCATTTGGGGCTGTTTATAAATTTTGTTTGACTGTCAGGTAGATAGACAGAGTAAAAACAAGACCAAAAGTCCAACAGCGGCGTAGCCGGGCTTGTAAAATATTATAAACCACAAACACACATGATTAGCTTTTTAAACAGTCGCTAATGCTGTTTATAACATTCAACAAAGAAATTTGGAGGAATCCCGACATCCATGAGGTAAGTTTTACTTACAGAACTGATGGAAGATCTACTGTAATCTATATACCCCACAAGGGTTGGAGGTGTGCTCATTTACCAAGCAACTAGCTCGTGCTTGCCAAGCCAGCCATTCCTTAAGGGTTTTGAATGGAGTGCTTGCTCGAATACTTTAACCACTTGGCGATCTCTTCACAAGAAACTTGGTAAATGAACACACACCCAATGTTCTTGACTCCCGACCATAGATCGACTATAATCTATATACCCCAAAGAGGAATGACCCTTCCTGCTGCTCCCGTAGTGAGCGGGTGTACTTGTAAATTAAAATGTTGGTCGGTGGACTCAGCCGTCTTGATGACATCACAGACGTAATGACATAACAGACCCAAAACTGCCGCTACTTTAATATGTAGATGATATATTTTAACTTCCAGTACATTTGCAGTCACTACGAAGGGATTAGTGTTACAATTAGATTTACTATAATATTAACGTTACGTTATTATTATTTCAAAAATGATATTACTATCAAAAAATCTAGGCGAATGCCTTACTTTCTTGGTTATTAATATTAGTGCCGAACACCGCTCATCATTGATCATGAACCATACACCGCTTCCATCCATTAACCTTCCATTAATTGGGATTTAAGTATTATGGTTGTATTCAGCTATAATATTATTATTATTACGAAAAAGATACTGCTGAAACAATACACTACTGCATTAAGAAACCTGGCCTTAATATGTCCGAAGCGGTCTGAAGATGAGTCATAACGCCTAAGGCCTATACGTACGTACCGTATTGTTGGAAGAGCCGTAACGCCGATGCTTTTGATATTTGATCGTCATTTTAACAATCGCTTTGTTTGTGTTTCACATTGAATGAAAAACGTCAAGGTAGAGCATGGCGATTGTGATATATGACAGGTTCGACGATATGTTCGGCATGAACGGCATATAAATCAAAATGGCGGTGTGTGGATAGTCAGCCGCCGTACGCCATAATGATATCAGACGTAACCGCATCACCCTGTCATGTGACCAGATTCTCAGCTCTGATTGGTATACGTTTGAGGGGACATACATACATACATACATACATACATACATACATACATACATACGGACGGACAAACACTGTTCTAGACGGCTTTGCCCGATGGGCTACGCCGTAAAAATTACCTTACATGCTCTGCACATGCGCGCTCAGGACATGATTCCGTACAATTTGCCAATTTCAGAGCCAAATTGCTGCTACGCTGCGGATTCATGTTCCAATTTGTGTTCGACAGTATTCAAAATATACAATTCAATCAAAATTAAATCGTGCCTCGATCATCGACTGACGTTTGCAGACAGACAGACAAAGTGAACCAATTGCTTAACCCCACTCTTCGCTTATACTACACAAGAAGGGCTACCAGGTGCTACCCGACTGAGTGAGCTTCTCCTGATGGGGGTTTCGGAACGTTTTGGACATCGGAAAACTATGGAGTTATTGGTCTCGTGGTGGTTACCTTTTGCCTGCAGGTTATTTATTCTGCAGATTATAGAATATAGTTTGTTCAGTTTCTTCATTTTATCATAGTATGTGCATGCTTGTGTGTGTGTGTGCTCGTTGCTGCTTTGTTTAAGACAGATTTTGTTTTTTTCTAGATCCTGCTGTGGTGGTGAAGGTGGAACCTGAACTGACAGATTGTTTTCCCTCACAAGGTAAGAATCCAAAATAGCATTGTGCTACTTTAATGTAACTATACTGGATGCAGGATGCAGTTATTAGTCCCCTACCGGTGTACACCGTAGGGGACTATAGGTTTGTACTCCGTCCCTCCATCTGTCAGTCTGTCTGTCGGTCCGTCAGTCCGTCACGCAAAGAACAGCTTTCCGGACTTTTTTTTTCCTAAACTCTTAATGCTAATGATTTCAAACTTGGTACATGGTTTCGTCATGATAACTTACAGATCAAGTTCGAACTTCACGACGTTTCGATCATTTTTGACAAAGTTATGGCACTTTGAAGTTTGGGAATTTCCCCAACAGTTTTCCGGACTATAATTTGGAGTGCGGTAAGTCATAATACTGTCTTCTATGACAGTGCTAGCTAATGCCGGTAGGGGACATGTATTGCAGCGCAATACTCAGAATGCTTGTTGAATCTTAATTGTGTTGGCGTCTTAAACTCATTGGTCTCAAACTCCGAGTGGTCATTTGCTGCCAGAGCTTTGTAACATTTCCACAATATTGGGGGGGTCCTTCCCCAAGTCATCATGGTACTAAGGTGTAAATGAGATCCAAAATTATTGGCAATTCCTGTCAAAAGAAAGTTGAAACAACGAATGGTTTGAAATTATTCCTGTTGTGAATTTAGTGATGATGGTGTTCAGGAAAGGGTGTGAAGTGCCCTTGCGCTCAAAAATGAAGGATCACTTTTTTTTTTTTTCCTTTTTTTTTTGTATACAAGATCGAGGCTCGTGAAAGAGCGAACATTAATCACACAGAAAGACAAACCGACACATAAAACATATAACATCGGGAGCGGTAGACAAGATGGGGAGAGAGGGGGAAGGACACAAACACAACATTTGAGAGCAGGGACCGAGAGACATGGAGACATCGAGAGATCTGAGAGAGGGCGAGGGCTTTGGGAGGGGCATGGGAAGGGGGGGGGGGGGGTGGGAGAGGTATAAAACATATGGACACTGCCAGGACTTCCAGGAAAGAAGTTGGAATTTCAAACAAGGTGGATCTGGGGTGAATTAGCAGGGGTAGAAAAGATCAAGGTTTTGGATGGGGTAAGATAAGAGATGGTGGTGAACAGCTGTTTTAAAGACCTGGAGGGAGGAGTGGGATTGAAGGGAGTGAGGGAGTTTGTTCCAGAGGCGGGAGAAAAGAGGAATGAAAGAGTGAAGGTGAGCAGAGAGCCGAGATTTCGGCAGTTTAACCATCAGAGGGTTGCTGGCAGATCTTGTGCGACATGTAGGAATATTTGGGGGACAGAGCATAGAGAGAGCTGGGGGTGCAAGGCCGGAGAGGAGTCGGTAGAAGACAGAAAGACCACCTACCTGCCTGCGGTGAGTGAGTGAAAGGCCCTCAGAGATAGCTTCATCGCGGGAGATTCCAATAATTCTGAAAGCTTTGGTTTCAACAGCGTGAAGCCGAGCTAGGTGTGAGGCAGGAGCACCGGCCCATAGGGGAGAACAGTATTCCATTGAGCTGCGGATGAAAGCCTTGTATGTGGTGAGGAGCTCAGGTGTGCCGAGGAAGGACTTCGCACGACGGAGGATGCCCAGTCGGCGACTGGCTTTGGAGGCCAGCTTGGAAATGTGGTTTTCCCAAGAAAGATCATGGCAGATAGTGAGACCCAAAAGCTTGAGCGACAGAACTTCTTGGAGAGGATTGTTGAGAAAGTAGATGGGAGGGTTGTCCAGTCGATCTTTTCGGAGAGACATAGTAAGAGTGTGAGATTTGTCAGGATTGAAAGACAGACTTGATTTGAAATCGAATAAATAGCTCGACATTAATAAATTTGCAAATTTCCTTTGTGTCCCAAAAACTTATATAACACCATAGTACGTGTTGTTGCAGATGATAGCAATGAGCTGGAGGTGAAGTCTGAACTTTTCAATGATTGCTCTTCACAAGGTAAGTCTAGAGCTTCAATTGCTGTTATAAAATCAATGCATTGCCACAGATGCGTTGGAAATTAGTGGTTATTAGTCCCCTACCGGTGTACACCGGAGGGGACTATAGGTTTGTACGCCGTCCCTCCGTCCATCAGTCCCTCCGTCCGTCAGTCCGTCATTCTGTCAGTCCGTCACGCAAAGAACAGTTTTCCGGACTTCTTTTCTAAACGCTTAATGCTAATGATTTTAAACTTGGCACATGGTTTCCTCATGATAAGTTACAGATCAAGTTTGAACTTCACGACGTTTCGATCATTTTTAACAAAGTTATGGCACTTTGAACTTTGGTAATTCTGATAATTCTGATAATCCTCATCTCAGTGCCATTTTAAGTTTTAATTTCCTTTAAAAACCAATTTCTCTGCAATAATAGGACCGATTGAGATAAAATTTTCACCATATTATGGACTCGGTCTGTAGAATATTTTAATGGTAATTATGACGTCACAGGTCACGTGGTTCGGTCGCCATATTGTTTTTCGTGAAAACACGAAAACCCCTTTTTCTCTGCAATGGCTGAACAGATCGAGGCCAAACTTTGCAGCCAGAATCGCATACCCATAAAAAATAAATATATATATAATAATTTATATAATTTATATAATCGCATACCCATGACGAACAAAAAAATCAGTGAGCATGACGTCATGCGTCGCATGGTTTCAGAGTTATGACGTTTTTAAGCATGAACCTTGAAAACTGAGCTCTTCCCTCATTTTTGATCCAATCGAGGGGAAACTTCACAAATCTGTTCAGCATGTCAGTCTACTAAAATGTCCTTTTGGAATTTGCGATAGGGCACGTGGTTTGGCAGATATCGTTAATTGAACGATAATATTAAAAAAAAATGGATATCTCTTGAATGGTTAGTACCTCAGACCGTGAGTTGGTAATAATTTATATAATTCACACAGTGCAATACGTGCAGGCCGCTCCTTGCGGGCTTATCAACGAGGCGAGGCGTGACACACATGTGTCTCAGCATACCTCAGATCAAGTTTGAAAACCAGCATCAACCGTGCATAAATTTGCATATTCGATCATTTTTGACAAAGTTATGGCACTTTGAACTTTGGTAGGGGACATGTATTGCAGCGCAATACTCAGAATCCTTGTTTAAATACCCTTTAACGCAGGATTTGGTACGTTTCTTTGTGAACAGCCTATCTTTTCTTAAACCATTCAGACATGGAATTGTCAAGTTCTTAAAATTCCGCCTGGCACAGATGTTTCTTGTGTTTGCTGTTTGGACAATTTGTTCTTCTCTCACACCAGTCCATATTAGAACATGAATCTTTCATTACTTGCAAAATCGAAGATTTTTCAAGTATATTTGTCGGTTCCGTTTGTGGTTCTGTCTGTTTGTCTGTTTGTCACCGGCCTACAGGTCACAATTTTCAACCGATCTTCACGAAACTTCACCAAATGGTAGAGTTCGTCAAAAGCAAGAAGCCTATTGTTTTTGGGGTCAATAGGTCAAAAGGTCAACATAGGCCAAAGGCCACCAACTTTGCTAAATTTCTAAAATCCTCCATTTTCCTCCGATTGACTTGAAATTTGAAGAGGACTTGCATATGTGGTCACTGAATTCAACCACCAAGTATCTTTGAGGTCAACATAGGCCAAAAGGTCAACATAGGCCAAATTTCGAAAATCCGCAATTTTCATCCGATTGACTTGAAATTTGAAGAGGACTTGCATATCTCGTCACTGAATTCAACCACCAAGTGTATTTGAGGTCAACATAGGCCAAAAGGTCAACATAGACCAAATATCTAAAATCTGCAATTTTCATCCGATTGACTTGAAATTTGAAGAGGACTTGCATATCTGGTCACTGAATTTAGCCACATATTATATTTTAGGTAAACATAGGCCAAAAGGTCAACATAGGCCGAATTTCGAATATCACCAATTTTCATGTGATTGACTTGAACTTCTAAGAGGATTTACATATACTAGGGCATGCCCGTACTATATCTATATCTAAAATTATATCCCCCCCTCTATTTACATGAAATGGTTTGGTCCATGAAATGTTTTGGTCCATTCGCAACGCCAAAGCGAACGGCGAACGCTTTACATGAAATGGTTTGGTCCATGAAATGTGTTGGTCCATTCGCAACGCCAAAGCGAACGGCGAACGGCTTGCGAGTACAGTGACAATCCCCCCCCCCCCCCCCCCCTCTATTTAGATGAAATGGTTTTTATTAGTTTTAAAACATAGTTTAACGCCAACATAGCGGCAACATAGTTTGCAAACGTGAAATAAATGAATACGCTCTCAAATGTGCCATCCAAGGCAGAGTGTGTTTGCCACGTTCGGCACACGCGATAGCTCGCTGCTCTCTGATTGGTTGAATCGTTTTTTGGACATAGCTCGGTAAGTAATTGTCCGATTAATATGAAACCTTGAAAAGGCACATCCTCGGGTCCCCAGCAATATACCTGGCAAGTTTAAAGTATATCGGACCCGTGGTTGTCGAGAAACAGCGGTCACAGACAAACGTACAAACAAACAAACACACAGAGATTACTGGAATTATAGATAGATGGTCACTGAATTCAACCACCATCTATTCTTGAGGTCAACACAGGCCAAATTTTTTTAGTCCTCAATTTTCATCCGATTGACTTGAAAATTGAACAGCATTTGCACATCGAGTCAATAAATAGGGAAACCAACTATTTTTGAGGTCAAAAGGTCAAAGGTCAACTCAAGGTCAACCTTCCAAAATCATCATTTTTCATCTGAAAAATCATCACTTTTCTTCCTATTGACCCGAGCTTTGATCAAGATTGTCAGTTCTAATCTTGATGAAATGGGCAATTTGCTGTATCAATGTAATTTTTTTCTTGGGGGGGGGGGGGGGGGCGGAGTTTTCAAGTATCATGCTTCGCATGATGTCTTATTGTTTGTTTGTTTGTTTATTTCTTTACTTATTTAGCTAGCTCACCCTCAAAAGACCACTTTAGGTGGGGACGACACAAGGAGAGTTTCAGAGAAATATTTCTTAACATTCCTCTTGAATTACAGAAGGTTATGGGATTCGGGATAATTATAGGATGATTCTAAATTTTGCTGCATCGTCTTTAGAACGGACTTACCAGCTAATCCGGGTGCTGTGTAAAATAGAGCTGGGTCAAGATTTCCTTTATAACAGTAGATTTAAAAAAATTCTTCAAAAATGTCAATGGGTGCGGATATTCTCCCATAATTTTCCTGTTAAAAATTCCCATACCTTTTTTGCATGTTTAACATGACAGTTGGGTGATCTTGGAAAATAAAAAATCATCTGTGATTTACTCACTGTATTTAATATTAAATTTTGTGGTTAAAAGACAAATTTGTTTTATTTGCTATTCCTTAGTTCAAAATTTGTTCTATTTGCTATTTGTTAAAATACAAATAAAGTATTTTTCTTTAAAAAATATATTTTAAGGAAGAAAAGAATGACTTTCAATGTTTATATCGGCACTATTTTGTTTTTTTTTAGCTTTTAAAATGCTCTCTTGGATGTCTTTTTACAACATAACAAAAACAACTACGACAAAGAATCATCGGTTCATCTGTTTTTTACTCTAGTGTTAATTTTAGCTTCCAAATGGCATTTAAAACACTTTGAAAGAATACGTTTATTGTAAGTGTGACAATATTTAGTTACCATTTTTCTTAATATTTCAAGGAGGGAAAGTTACACACTTATTTCATGAGTTTATCTTTATAAATTATTTTGGGCTAGGTTTAAGATGTCTTATGACTGAAGGCCCCATTTCCTTTTTACATTTGTAAAAAATGACTTAAAGACTGTATGGTTATGTAGTTATGAAGGTGATATGAGTACATCATCACAGGAGAGGTGGGGGTGTCGAAGTAAAGTGTCCCAGAACTGTAATTTTCACCCTACTCGTGTGTCTAGTTTGACATGTAGTTTGTGTTCAAAAAGGGTACATGGCCCACCTTCTCGGGGTGATTCTTGCTTCTCATATTTCTAGTTTGGTGTGTAGTTTGTGTGCAAAAAGGGTACATGACCCACCTTCTAGGGGTGATTCTTGCTTCTCGTGTTTCTAGTTTGGCGTGTAGTTTGTGTGCAAAAAGGGTACATGACCCAGGTTATAGGGGTGATTCTTGCTTCTCATATTTCTAGTTTGGCGTGTAGTTTGTGTGCAAAAAGGGTACATGGCCCACCTTCTCGGGGTGATTCTTGCTTCTCATATTTCTAGTTTGGTGTGTAGTTTGTGTGCAAAAAGGGTACATGACCCAGGTTATAGGGGTGATTCTTGCTTCTCGTGTTTCTAGTTTGGCGTGTAGTTTGTGTGCAAAAAGGGTACATGACCCAGGTTATAGGGGTGATTCTTGCTTCTCATATTTCTAGTTTGGCGTGTAGTTTGTGTGCAAAAAGGGTACATGACCCACCTTCTAGGAGTGATTCTTGCTTCTCATGTTTCTAGTTTGGCACGTAGTTTGTGTGCAAAAAGGGTACATGACCCAGGTTATAGGGGTGATTCTTGCTACTCGTGTGTCTAGTTTGGTATGTGGTTTGTGTGCAAAAAGGGAACATGACCCAGCTTCAAGGGGTGATTCTTGCTTCTCGTGTTTCTAGTTTGCATGTAGTTTTGTGTGCAAAAAGGGAACATGACCCAGCCTTGAGGGGTGATTCTTGCTACCTTTGCACAGATCATGGAGCAAAATGCATAGTTAATGCAACACCACAAATCTTTTGCTGCAAAACTTTTTCCTGCAGTTGGTAAATTGTAAAATATAGAATTTTTAAAAAATCTTTGATTCAAGTTCATGATGCAGCTCATTGCTCAACTCATGCTCACTGTCTTGACAGACCACAATAACTTGTCACTGTTTGAATGTCACTGTTTTTGGCATGATTGAAAACTACACGTAACATGTGTGAAGATATACTGGATTTTACCTTGGCTGTGGAATTTTGGGGCTAACCCCCGCTCTAGCAGGGAAAATGGCCTTATAGTAGGATCGTTATGCTGACTAACCCCAAAAAAATTGCAAGAAAACGTTTTATGGTGTTTTCCTGTAGTATTTGGTCCAGAGAACAACATATCAAAAGTAGGCCGAAATTGGCTCATCAGAAAGGGTCCAAATTTGACGTCAAACAAGATGGCCGCCATCGGACCAAAATGTCCAATATATACGCATATCTTTTGAAACAAGCAGTTCTAAATCGCTTTAAAAAGTAAAAATTAACCATAAAGCGTATTACCTTGGATGTCTTGCAGTTGACAGGAGTGTCCCAATGACGCCATGACGTCATTCGTTGCGTCATGACGTCATGTCATGACGTAATTACGTGTAATCCGATGAAAAATTCATGTGTACCACAGCGTTTTCCCCATAGATGGTCTCTAGGATATCTTTGAGTCTACTTCCCTCAATCAATGTCCCAATAGTATGGAAGCTGCTGAGTAACAAGACAACATCTTTTACTGGGCTACTGTCTTCAACCTCGTTCACAATTTCAGAAGCTTTCCAAAAGATTGGTTGGTTGAAAGTGACTACAGGCGAAATGTTGTACTTTGACGCAAGATTGCATATGAATTCAAGAGTCGACAGGATACATGTCTTGTCTCCAGGGTACATATCAATCATTGGCAGGAACAGCACAGATGATTGTCCTGGGTGTCCACGCTTACTGTTCAGTGTGTTCATCATTCCTTGCCAATTTGGGAGCTGTACATGAAATCTGAAGGACAGCTCCCAAAGCAGATCAATTCTGTGGTCGTCTTCATTCAGCGAAGGTAGGGGTTGGAATTTGATGCTGCAGCGGACGTTCTTTGAAAAACGGTAATCTTTGATTGGAATTTTGGTATCATTCCTGATGTTAAGTTCACACAGTTTTTGCCGAAGAATTGTGTAGTTGACTTGAGTGCCAGGGGTTGCAGCTGCAATCATTCCCATTCCATGGAATGTACCCTTCCCATCGAGAGTCACAATGTTATGGTCAACATTATGTGCGGCGAATAAAAGCATCATATCACTTCTGGTTGTTTGACCACCTAAAATATCTGGAGCAACTGAAGACGCAGCATTTTCTTCAAATCTTTGAATTTCTGAATAGGAGGCACAATAACCCATGGCAGAAAGACTGTCTATCAGGAATCTAGATTGCAAGTCCTAGCTGTAACGGGGCTATAACTCTCCTTGGGCGAACTGCCTGAATAATTGACTGTCCTATACGTGGTTTTTTCCCTATGAGTGTCCTTTCCGACCAGAAGTTGCTGAAGCATGTAATGCAAGCTACGGGGAACATACTCAAGAGCTGACTCAAGTTTCAGATCTGTGGCTTTGGGATACTCACTCCTAATAGGTGTAATGATGGTCTTGATATCGCTTTTGATGAGCTTCGCTGCAGTTTCTATTATTGCTTTCTTCTGGGCTTCCTCGTCATCCTTGTTTGGCACCTTAAAGTAGTCCCGTATAATTTTGCTTGTCTTTTCTCGAAAAGTCACGATATCATGTAGCCCCTCACCCTCAGCCACAAATATAGAATCTCCATGGTGTGTTAGTAATTTGGACTTAACATACTGATTGCCATATGCACTAGAATCACTATCACGTAAATATCCTTTCATCTTATTGGAAAGGTCTGTAATAGTCAGTTGTTCTTCATCATTGTCCTCAAAATAGGTACACACCCAGGGGCGGATCTAGGAATTTAAAGATGGGGGCGGGGGGGGGGGCATGAAACTATCGCGCTGGGGGGGGGAAAGGAGGGGTGTGGGGTCCTCCCCCAGGAAATTAAAAAAAATTGATCGTCAGAAATGGCATTTTGTGCGTTCTTGGAAGTTTCTGCAGTTCCTTGTGTTCTTCCCTGGTCCAACAGTTCAGCAGATTCGCACCACCTGCACCCTCATCCTGGATCGAAGGGGGGGGGGGCGGGGATGCACCCCCTGAACCCCCCCCCCCTGGATCCGCCCCTGACACCCTTAAAAAAGCTTGGTCCTGATCATTGTTGGTTGGCCGCCCAACCTTCCTCTTCTTATTGCTGCCTGATCCTAATAATAATAATAATAATAATAATTCATTTATTTTGTATAGCGCTTTTCCAGAAGCCCAAAGGCGCTTTGACAGAGTGGAAAACATAATGCATAACAATACATGAAAACAACAATTGCAAAAAGACGAATCAATAGGGAAATATTTAAAGCAAAAGGAGGGAGAAGGAGAAGAGATAGTCAGGGGTTAGATGCTGTGGGTTGAATGTTGAATGCAGTGTTGAACAGGTGGGTCTTTAGTGATGATTTGAATGTGGTGAGTGAGGAGGAGTCTCTGATGGTGTGAGGTAGTGAGTTCCAGAGGGTGGGAGCAGCGATGGAGAAGGCCCTGTCCCCCCAGGATCTGAATTTGGTCCGGATGGAGGGGGTCAGGAGGTTGGTACCAGCAGAGCGGAGGTTGCGGGTGGGAGTGTGTCTGGAGAGGAGGTCAGCCAGGTAGGATGGGGCCAGGTTATGGAGGGCTTTGTATGTCAAGAGGAGGATTTTGTACTGGATTCTCTGGGGGATGGGGAGCCAGTGAAGCTTGTAAAGGACGGGGGTGATGTGGTCACGGGTCCGGGAATGGGTGAGTAGACGGGCAGCGGAGTTCTGAATGTATTGGAGTTTATTGGTGATTTTTGAGGGTGAACCATAGAGGAGGCTATTGCAGTAGTCCAGACGGGAGGTGATGAAGACGTGGATGAGGGTTTCTGCAGCCGTGGAGGAGAGGGATGAGCGGAGACGGGCAATGTTTTTCAGGTGAAAGAAGGCTGACTTTGTGATCTGTTTAGTGTATTTGTCGAAGGAAAGGGTTTGGTCAAAGATGACGCCAAGATTCCGGATGTGAGGGGAGGTGGATACTGGGATACCGTCGATGTTGAGAGCAAAGTTATGGGTGGATTTTGTGAGCGTTTTTGGGCCAATGATGATTATTTCAGATTTATCACAGTTAAGTTTGAGGAAGTTGATTTGAAGCCAGGATTTTATTTCAGTGATGCAGTTTGTCAGGATAGAGTGGGTGTCGGTGGAGACGGACTTGGTGGAGATGAAAAGCTGGATGTCATCGGCGAAGCAGTGGAATTGGAGACCATGACGGCGGATTAAGTGACCGAGGGGGGACAGGTAAAGGATGAAGAGGAGGGGGCCAAGAACTGAACCTTGGGGGACACCTTGGGGGACACCTTGGGGGAGGGGAGCAGTGGGGGATTTGCAGTTATTGATGGAGATGAACTGGCGTCTGTCAGAGAGGTATGATTTAATCCAAGAGAGGGCAGTGCCGGTAACGTTAAAGGTGGATTCAAGTCGGGTGAGGAGGATGGTGTGATCGATGGTGTCAAAGGCAGCGCTGAGGTCGAGGAGGACGAGAATGTTGAGGTTGCCAGCGTCAGAGGAGAGGAGAAGGTCGTTGGTGATTTTGAGGAGAGCAGTTTCAGTACTGTGGTTGGAGCGGAATCCGGATTGGAATGTTTCATACAGGTTATTGGCAGAGAGATGATGTTTGAGTTGAGTGGCTACAGCGCCTTCCAAAACTTTTGACAGAAAGGGTAGGTTGGAGATGGGTCTGAAGTTGTTTAGGGTGTCAGGGTTTAGACCAGGTTTTTTTAGAATGGGGGTAACAGCAGCAATTTTGAGGGAAGGTGGGATGATGCCTGTAGACAGGGAGGAGTTTAGTGTTGCAATGATAAGTGGAGAGAGAGCAGGGAGGGAGGCCTTGACAAAGCTGGAGGGGATGGGGTCAAGAGTGCAGGTGGCAGTTTTCATTCCTATGAGGAGTTCAGAGAGGTCAGTAGGGGAGATTGGGGAGAACCGAGACAGGGGATGGCAGGACAAGGGGGGGCAGGTGGTTGGAGGGGGAGCGGGTGCGGCGGTCGTCAAGCTGTTGTAGATGTTGTCAATTTTGCGTTGGAAGAAAGAGAGGAGGAAGGAGATGCAGTTGTCTACTGTGAATGACTGGGTGGTGGTGTTCAGGGGGCGGAGGAGTTTGTTTATTGTCGAGAAGAGTGCTTTTGGGTTTCCGGAGCCAGAGTGGATAATTTGAGAGTAATAGGCTGAGCGGGCGCGGGTATATCACGCTAATCTATGCTGCGTGGGAATATCACGTCATGTGCGAAAATGTACGTCACAAGAATGATGGTACACACAGTCTGCTGCATGAAGGTCTCCACCAAAGTATTCAACACGCCCCCGGACTGTAAATGCCCAATCATCATTTCGTGATTTACAATTCAAAAGTATCTTGTCCACACAGGTGCCTGTTGTAACAAAGCTATAATCATCGTAATCAGCACTGGTCTTGTTAATCACAACTTTGCTCCCACAGAATAAGCA
Source organism: Myxine glutinosa (assembly GCF_964187855.1). Classification (NCBI taxonomy): domain Eukaryota; kingdom Metazoa; phylum Chordata; class Myxini; order Myxiniformes; family Myxinidae; genus Myxine; species Myxine glutinosa. The sequence continues at coordinate 26,047,976 of NC_136265.1, forward strand.
GTCCGTTTTGCTATCAAAAGGGCCTGTAGACACACGTGCACTTCTTTTTACAGCTGGAGCGGAATCTAATTTACAACAACAACAACACAACAACATGCATTTTAAGGCCATTTTCCCTGCTAGAGCAGGGGTTAGCCTTGCGGTCCCCATGACAATCTTCTCCATTTTGCCCTATTTTCTGCATCTCTCCTTGTTAACCCCCTTGCCTGCATTTCTTCTTCCACCATCTTTAGCCAAGTCTTTCTCGGTCTTCCCCGTCCTCTACTTCCTTCTACATTCATTTCCATCACTCTTCTCAACCAGTCACTTTCATCCTTCCTCAACACATGACCAAACCATCTCAACCTGTTCCTCTTCACAGCATCAATCACAGGCTCTATTCCCATCATTTTTCGCAATTCATCATTTGTCTTCCTCTCTCTCAACGATACTCCGCACATCCACGGAACCATTCGCATTTCCACCCTTTCCAGCCTTCGTTGCTGCTCTACGTTCATTACCCATGTCTCGCTCCCATAAATCATAACACTTCTCACACACACATGCAGCATACACCTTTCCCTTCAGCTTCAACGACACTCCCCTCCTCATCAGCATGCCACTCAGTTCCTGAAACTTCTTCCATACACATCTCACTCTTGCAACCGTTGCCGAGTCTGATCCACCTTCTCCATTCAGCATGTCTCCGAGGTAGCAAAATGGTTTCACACCTTCCAGCTTCACGCCATCTCCAAGATCCAACTCAACATTTCCTCCATCTGCAGCTCCCTCTGTGCACACCTTACATTTGAATGTAGTTGCCACACTGGTTAATGACCCTCTCAGACCACTACATTTCTGATGAATCCACTCAGCGCACATTGTACATTGAATGGAGTTCACTCCGACACCCTTCCTGCACACAGCTCATGGCCACTTCCCAGTTCTTTCCACCTCACCACATGCTTTAGCACTTGCCATCACCTTCGTCTTTCCTATATTCACCTTCAGACCTTTTGTCTCCATACATTCCTTCCACTTGTTCATCTTTTCCTTCAGTCCATCCATACTTTCTGCAATCAAGACCAGATCATCTGCATACAACAACTCCCACGGTAAACCCTCCTTTACGTTCTGAGCCAGCACCTCCATCACAGCTACAAATAGTAGTGGACTTCGTACCGACCCCTGATGCACTCCCACCTTCACCTCAAACTCACCACTGTTCCCGTCCTTCGTCCTTTCAGCTGTGCGCGCTCTTTTGTACATTGCCATCACTACTCTGATCAACCATTCCTGCACTCCTAACTTCCTCAATTCCCATGTCAATACTTCGCGGGAACCCTATCGAATGCTTTCAAAGCGGAATCTAATTTAGCTTTCTTATATCTCTCAGTCTTTTTTGTTTGTGCAATTCAAGCGACAGGTCTTGTGTACCTTCGTTCTATCAGCTACGTTGATGATGTCACCTCTCTCGGCGCTTGCATTGTTGATTCTGGTAGGTCCTTTTTTAGTAATTATAACGCTGTCCTCACTTCCTGCTGCTATCTCCCCATTGCACAAGACACATGTTTCTTGATTTACATTCATTTTCAGAACCTGAAACAGAGAATAAGCTTTGTTTTGACTGGGATTCTCTATGTGTGTACTGTACAATCAATAACAACACATGTATATAAAGTCATTTTAACTGTAGTTGTTACTGGGTATTAGTCATCCTTCACCTGGCAATGGCCTCTTATACACACAGTTATACATGTATACACATGTCTCAAGAAAGCACATGGCATGCATGGCCACCAGTGTTAACTAAGTTAAACTGTAGGATGGTCTGATAGAAAAAAAGTTGCCTTTAAAAAGTTTGTTTATCTTACCTGTGTAATCTTTATTAGTTTAGACACATTTTGTCATTTTCTGTATTGAAATAAAACACTTTGATTAGGTAAAATTTGGAAAAATCTGAATCTGATTGGAATCTTTTGTCTTAATACTCTGAAGAAGAGATGTTTGTAGATGGCAGCACTACACTTGTGGGTTGGTTGCCTAACCAGGAAAAACTATGTTAATGCACTCTCCTACCTTTTGTTCTTTGGCATGACTGGGGTTCCCTTTATAAAATGCAATGGCTAAAATGTCAGTAATACCATCTAAAATCTTCTTCATCTAAAATTTGCCACAAAAACTTGAAATTATGGAAAGCTACATCATTATGACGTCATGACGCAATGAATGACGTCACTGGGACACTTGTCAACTGCAAGACGTCCAAGGTAATAAGTTTTATGGTTAATCTTTACTTTTAAAGTGGTTTAGAACTGCTTGTTTCAAAAGATATGCGCATATATTGAACATTTTGGTCCGATGGCGGCCATCTTGTTTGACGTCAAATTTGGACCCTTTCTGATGAGCCAATTTCGGCCTACTTTTGATATGTTGTTCTCTGGACCAAATACTACAGGAAAACACCATAAAACGTTTTCTTGCAATTTTTTGGGGGTTAGCCCAATTATTTCATATTTTGACCCTCCTATTAAAATGCCTGTTGTATCGTTGTGTGTGGAATTCTGGAAAATAGGAATAGAAACGAAAATTTTATGTCAGTGTGAAACAGTTGATGTTTGTTTTTTTTTTGTTTTTTTTAAACATGACTAGAGCAATCGTAGCTGATGTAGCAGCCAATCCATTTGTGCCAACAGCAGTACAGTATAAATGAAAATTCTGGACCATTGACCTTTTGACCTCCTGAAGATATAATTATGTAAACTTCATAGCAGCTTAATCCAATAGTTATAAAAACAATGTCGTTAAGTAAATAAAGACTACCTAGCCTATATGGTCATAAGATATTATCGCGCAAACCCTTCGGTTAACACCAGGGCTCGCGGATGGACCAGAACGGAATTACTGGAGGCGACGATCAATACGGATTCGGCTATAAAACGTGGGAGGAAGAAGGGAAGTGGAAGCTGTGGCAAAAGCGCTTATCTGTGGAAGGCGAACGAACTCAAACGGCACAAGATTTGCAGGGAATGGAAAATAATACAAGGGTTTATTTAATCAAAGGTCGGGACAGGGAAACGCGATGATAAATAAAAGTCCTAGGTTGGGATCCCACACACCTCACTTCAGAAACGAGACAGGGGCAAATTAATTAATAAAAGAACACGTTCGTCGTGGATGTGTGAACTGGTGCGTCCTTATCTGTCTGTCGTCCAAACACGGCTCCGTTCGGCCCCGCTCCAAGCTCCAATCGATCACACACTCCGACAGGCCCCGATGCGACTCGCTCCGCTGCACACCACGAGGTTCCTCGCTCCAAAGCACCGAGCACCGAGCACCGCTCAGATGGTGAACCGACGACCACCAGGACCTCTCAAGACCAAGAAGGGAAGCACAGAGAGCAAGAGAGACAGAGGGACGTGCTGCGCAAGAGTTGGACGTGCAAGAGTTAGAGCTGGATGTGCAAGAGATAGAGCTGGACGTACAAGAGTGAAAATGTCGTTCGGCCCGCCCTGATATAACCTTGTGGCGGTGACGTCATCCTTGGCGTGCCACCCAATCAGTGCCCTCCACCGAATCACACGTTCCCTGTGGCATGGTCATAGCTCGTGTCACTCTATATTGCTAGGCCTGCCGGAGGTGTAGCTGGCTGCGGCCCATGCGGCGGTGCCCCGAACTGGCCTCTTGCCCGTTTTCTTCCGAAGTCATTGTCAGGGAAGGGAATTTAATTAATGTGTGCACTACAGGGCCTGTCTAAGTGTTTATATGGGTATGCATTGCCATAAGGGACAAAGGTTTGATTACCAGGTGCGACACACAAGGGCTGTTATATTTAATCCCTACACTATCTAACACCCGAACATCCTGGTATGTTCACAAGCAGACATCTTAACCCGACAAACTTACACACACATCTTACACACACAGAACTTATTACAGGTAGATTCCCTATCGCGACAGATGAAGCATGTTACCTATTCAGATCTACCTGACTCTAGATATTCCTTTACCCTACCGACATAACAATATCTTAAGCATATCCCCAAAAATGTATTCAAAGACAAAAAAAATTTGAAATGCTTTTGCAACATTTCTGTAACAAACATCCTCTTCTTTTTTTTCTGTGAACAATCCTCAGATCGATCGATACCGAACTTCAGGACGTTCACCAAGAAGTCTTTGCAGCAACACAAGAAGAGCCACTCGGTGAAGTCGAGGGATTGTAAACAGAAATGTCATCGCAAACAGGTACACACGAAGATTCCCACTTGTGAAAAGATACACAAGTGTACCGTGTGCAAATAATCATTCAGTTTGATATCAATGTACCAGGTGCACGTGAGGATCCACACTTGAGAGAAGCCGTATATGTGTCGTGTGTGAAAAAAATCGTTCAGTCAGAAATCAAACTCCCAGGTACACATGAGGATCCATACTGGCGAGAAGCCATTAAAGTGCAACGTGTGCAATAAATTATGTTTCGTAAAAACTCTACCTGTCAGTATCACATGAGTACCCATAATTGAAAAGAGAAGAAAAGAGACTCCGCATGACAATGAACTGCCATGAGTTTTATTTTATGATTTTTACCCTCGCCAGAGGAGACGGTATTGCATTTGAGTCCGTTTGTTACTTGCCGGAAAAGATTCCGGCAAGTATGTTGGTTGGTTGGTTTGTCTGTCTGTCTGTTTGTGCGCAGTACTACGTCTACATCGTTGCACATAGCATCGCCATAATTTACACACATATTTGCCTTGCCCTGGAATAGACTGTGCCCAATTTTTAACTCTCTAGGCCCAAGGTCAAGCTCAAGGTCACCCAAAACGTGAAAATCGTGACCGCAGCGTAAAGCTGGGGCGAGGCGAAGTGATACAGCAGAAAGATTCGACAGTTTAAATGAAGCCGCGATGAGGCGGATTTTCATTGGGACCTTCATCCTGATTTCGTTACCTCTGCCACCAAAGGTGGATGGATGTTATGTTTTCACCCCTGTCTGTTTGTCCGTTTGTTACTTGCCGGAATAGATTCCGGCAAGTATGTTGGTTGGTTGGTTGGTTGGTTACTTGCCGGAATAAATTCCGGCAAGTATGTCGGTTGATTGGTTTGTTTCTTGCCGGAATAGATTCGCCGGAATAGATTTTTGGTGGTGAGGGGGCTTGAAGCCAGATTTTAATCTTACAGCCGCCATGTTGGTGCTCGCCGTCACTGCGATGCGAAGCGAAAGACGCCTCAGAGCTGGCACATTCACAATCGCTATGTCGTATGTACTCCCTATACGTGTTTCCCTCATTGTAAAAACTACCAAGTCAACAGTTAAAAGGATTTTGAGCCGATAGGTGTTACGGCCTTGGCAAGACCGATGGAGACAGCGATCTGTTAGCTTATACACCGCCCAAATAGCTATGTGGAATTCTCTCACGTAGAGATTAAACCCACGTCGTTTGAACTTTGGCAGAGGTCATTATTTACTTTTAATGATGTTTATATATACGAATCAAAAAAAAGATAATTGGTTTTGGGTCGTCCTTTCCGCATATCTCGTGGGATTGTGAATTGGAGAGACGACCATTATGGTGGGGAGTGGGTTGGCATTCTCTCAAGCAGGGATTCAACCCATGTCCTTATGTATTATTATTTTGATCCAAAATGGCCGATTAAAAAAAAGTACATTCCGGCAAGTCCTCGGTCTCTGACCGATTTTTCATCCGTCTGTCTGTCTGTCTGTTTGTGCGCAGCACTACATCTACATCGTTGCACATAGCATCGCCATACTTTACATACATATGTGTCTTGCCCTGGAATAGACTGTGCCCAATTTTAAACTCTCTAGGCCCAAGGCCTCCATTATGATGTCATAATTCGATAATTCGACAAGTACAAAACTTCATCCAATCAAGATGCAATTTCTTGAGCGCCATGTCGGCATAAACTGGTGTAGAAAAAACATAATGATGACGTCATCGGTCACGTGGTTTGGCTGCCATCTTGGAAAAACCGAAAAACTTTGCATCTCTATATCTCCGAAAGTGCTGAATAGAAACAATTGAGACATGGCTCATTGTAAAGAACTCTCCATGGGGAATAAAATATGTTAATGATGATGTCATATGTGCCTCCATTATGACGTCATAATTCGACAAGTACAAAGCTTCATCCGATCAAGATGAAATTTCTTGAGCATAATCTAGGAATAAATTAGTTTAGAAAACAAATAATGATGACGTCATCGGTCACGTGGTTCGGCCACCATATTATTAATTCCGGCAAGTCCTTGGTCTCTGACCGATTTTTCTTCTGTTTGTCTGTTTGTTTGTCCGCACAGAATAAATATGATTTTCTTTGCAACCGTTGGTCCGATTGACAGGAAATTTTCACCACAGGTGCAACTCCACCTGTAGAATTTTAAAATGATTATTATGACGTCACAGGTCACGTGGTACGGCCACTATCTTTGAAAAACCGAAAAACATTGCACCTCTATATCTCCGAAAGCGCTGAATAGAAAAAAATTGAGACATGGCTCATTGTAAAGAACTCTCCATGGGGAATAAAATATGTTAATGATGATGTCCTAGGTGCCTCCATTATGACGTCATAATTCGACAAGAACAAAACTTCATCCTATCAAGATGAAATTTATTGAGCATAATCTAGGAATAAGTTAGTTGAGGAAAAAAAAATGATGACGTCATTGGTCATGTGGTTCGGCCACCATATTTGTTTTAACACAAAAGCCTTAACATGGAATAGCCCGGGTGGGGGCTAAATTAGCCCCCCCTCGAAATTTTTCGCGATAATTTTTTAACGCAAAAAGATCTCGCGCTGAAATTTCATGACTTTTTTCTTTCACATCTCGCGCACATTTTAAGACCCTATTTGCGAAAATCGGGGGTACGGTTGCGGAGATATAGCACATATTCGTGACCAACGTCACAAAAAAAATGGCGGTTTCCAATGATTTTGTGTGTACAATGTATGGGTTTTACAAGAAGTGTTGTCAGAAGAATGTTTTTTTCTGTTTTTCCTCAGATAACATCCCTTTTGGCTATCATCAACTATTCTAGATAACAAAACAATGAAAAACAAAAGATTTAAAAACAAAGAAATACATAAGAAATTAAAAACAAAGAAATACATAAGAATTGGGAAACAAAGAGAGAAACAAGAAAATTATCAATCTAAAAAAAAAATGTCAGTGGACAAATAATTTCACATTTTTCATATTGTTGATAGTGGATTATAATGAATTATTCTAGATATACAAAAATTAAATACATAGTGATAGAATAAAACAAAGAAGTGCACAAGAAAATTAGTAACATAATAATATAGCAAAAACGACTATTTTCGAATTGCATGTACATTGTGATCCATAGGACTGCATTTTCACACCTTGTGTCTCTGCTTACTCAAGTCTTTTATAAACAGGTTTATTTACTGATACTAATCCCTGCCTAATCTGTTCCTAATCCCTTCCTAACCTGTTCTGAGAAAGACAAAAGAGTAAATTGACACTGTTGATATTAAGCATCACTTCTTGTTCCTACTAATCTGCTTCTACTCTCCTTTCAGCATCCCCATTCAATATTTATACACTGTATCTAGTGAACAAGTGAACTTGTATGTTGTCTATTTAGTCCATACAATGATTCAACTGTTCTAGTCATTACTTGTTCAGCTAGTGCTGAAGAGACATCACATCTTTCTCAATTTTGGATTCGTTAGAATTTATCATTTGGATGATTATCACCAATCATGGCTTCAACATCAAGTGGTGTTCCCAGGAAAAGAACAACAAAGGTGAGTTACAGATTTTCACTTACAGTATTTCTTTGAGCCACTTGTATAATATTGATTCTTCATTCAGATATTTTTTGATGTGTTATTTGATGACAATAATGCATTTCTTATGGCATGTAAATTGAGTAATTGATATTTTATATTCTATTTCATTTCATTTATTTATTTTTATATCCAAAGTAAAAAAAAGGAAAATAAGAAAGTCAGCATAATTTATAATGTAAATATACTATTCATAAAAATCATAACATTTGAAAATAGTGAAACATTGTCAACATATAAAACCAAACATTATTCTAATTAGTATTGTTTATATCCTTTGTCATTTCAGCGTAAACATGTTGAGCCTGAACCTCCACCTCCGCCTCAGCCAGAACCTGTGCCTGAACCTGAGCATGAACTTGACCTGGAGATGCAACTATTTCAGCAATTTCGACAGTTCGAAAGTGACGACGATGACTACGACGAGCTGGTTGGTCGCCTTTCTCCAGAGGAGTCAGATGATGAATACTTAGAACATGCAGATGAACCCCCTGCCGAAGATCCTGAAGCGGAGGAGGTGAATCCCTTTCAACCAAAGAGAGCTCTCAGAGCAGTGAACAGCGTCGACACCTCGTTAGATCCTGAGAACTATGATCCATGGACTTTACCTCATCCTCCAGAAGAATACACAGTTGTAGTCGAGAAACCGAAACGAAATGACCCAGGGAAAAGCATACATTGGGAAACAGCCCAGCCACAAGCAAGAGCACGACAGAATATTGCCAATGTCTTGGCAGGAATTCCTGGTGTCAATCGGAATGCAAGACATGCAGATACTCCTGTGAAAGCCTGGGGGTGCTTCTTCTCTGACGACATGCTTGCTGTTGTTTTGACCAACACAAACAAAAAGATCAACAAGTACCTTTCCAATTTGACCCCAGAAGTACGCAACTCGGACAAGAATTCGTACCTTCGTGAAGCATCGGCAACGGAAATAAGAGCACTGCTGGGCATGCTCTACTACAGAGGAATGCTCGGTCAGAATCTGCTAGACGTCAAATGGCTCTTTGGCGATCGAGTTGGTCATCCGGTTTTCGGCGCTACAATGAGCAAGAACCGATTCAAGTTTCTGCTTACCAAATTGTCATTCGATGATAAGGACACAAGACCAGAGCGATGGAGAAACGATCGTTTCGCAGCGTTTCGCGAGCTCCACGACTTGCTGAACAGGAATTGTGCAGAGGCCCTGATACCCAGTGATTTCATCACGATTGATGAAACCTTGTATCCAATGCGATCCGGAATTTCATTCAGGCAATACAACAGGAGCAAGCCGGCAAAGTATGGCCTACTGTTTCGCTCGCTGAACGATGCAAGACATCCTTGCACGTTCTTCAGTCTACCATATGCAGAGAAGCCAACCGGTGACCACCCTACCCACCACTATGTGACAGGAACTGAAGAGGTAGTCAAGTACCTCATAAATCAAATGGAGGAGCACCAACAGTTGCGAGGCCGCAATCTCACCATTGATCGGCTGTACACGTCACTCCCACTCACAGAATGGTTATTCGAAAAAGGAATAACAGTCACAGGCACAATACAAACAAACAGAAAGGGGTTACCCCAAGAAATGAAGACGACTGATGGACGAGAGGAGCATTCCTACAAAGTTGCTTGGTTCAGGGAAAACAAGAACGTGAGCCTCCACTCATACGTGGTAAACACCAAGTCATCAGGGACAAAGAATGTACTGTTGGTCACATCCATGAAACCCATCCTCGGAGTCACAAAAGACGATGGGAAACAGAAGCCGGCTGCATACAAACTCTACGACTACACAAAGGGGGGGACGGACGTCATTGATCAACGGGCAATGAGTTTCACCTGCAAGCCGAAATCCAACCGGTGGACAATTGTGGCCTTGGCATACCTCCTCGATACCTGCCGAGTCAACGCACTGACGATCTATGCTCTCAACAAAGGAGAGAAACCACGAGAGCTCGATTCGTTCGACTTTGGACTGACGTTAGCCGAGCAACTGACTACCCCTTTCATACAGGCGCGTCCTCTTCGGGGATTATCGACACCCATTGCCCAAAAGATGAAGAGAGCACTAGGAACAGAGGCAGCCGGCGTGCAACATCGAGAGCCAGGGGGAGATCTGTTGGACCATCATGGCGATTCTCGTCGTCGTTGCAGGGCCTGCTTAGATCGGTCACATGGAGAAGGACATAAACTGAGGAAAAAGGCCATGCCAAAGAATCCAAGCCAGTGCCAGGTTTGTGGAGAGGCATGTTGCAAAGAACATACTGTTCACTTCTGTCTGGCATGCTATGCAAAACAAAACTAACTGAAAGAAAAAGGAAGAAAATTGGACTTCATGCTGAAAAAGGGACTTTCAGGATTATCAATTGTCAGGTGTCTCTTACATTTTGTAAACAATAACAATCTCGATTTGATTATGATATTGATCTAATTTGCACATCTCTTCATACATAAATTACAGTACGCCAAGTTCAAATGATTACATGTATGCCAGTCAAGATTGCATACATGTATACTTATTAGTTATTACCAGATAAAGAAATGTTTGCCATCTTTTCCATCTACAATTTTAGGGTACAGTACAGTCCATGATTTGCATAAATTAGATCGAGTTAGACTTTGAAGATACAAGGGTACAGTTGTTTGTTCCTGTCATTCAATATTGTTTTCAGTCATTTAGTAGTCAGATCATATCAATGCAAAAGTTGAATTTTCCTGATAATTTTACTAATTAGTATTCATTACACTGTCTGTTTGATATATGATGTGCCCCAAGAACAGTTATGCATATGATTTGCATAAATTGAATATGCGATTACATGTAGTAGACTGTGAACATCCAAATGTAAACTTTTTGTAACTGTCATTCAATACTGTTTTCAATCATGTAACAGTCAGATCTCGTTATCAATGCAAAAGTGGAATTTTGTATACTTTGTGCTAATTAATATTCATGACACTGTCTGTATGATATATTATGTGACCTGAGAACAGTTATGCATATGATTTGCATAAATGTTATGTTATCATCAGTAGACTTTCAACACCCAAATATAACTGCCATTCTTTATTGCTTTTGAGCATGCTGATTCATAAGTCACATCTAATAAATTACTGTGAAACATTCAACTTTCTTGTTGCTAATGAATATTCATTTGTCTCTAATTTGCATAATCATTTCCCACATTTCAATCATAAATTGTCAAAACATACACTAAACATCACCTTTCTTCAATTTACAACTAGAAAAAAGATTTCTGCCCTGACGTGGTAATCAAAATGTGAAAATTCAGAATTTCAAGAAAAATTAGCATATTTGCATAATTAATTACAATTATAAATATGAAATTTCAATACATGTCATTAATTTGACTAAGCTATCTTTTAGATTATATGACAAGCTACAAACATGCCAAATTTGATTGCATTTTCTCCATAAATGGGGGGAAACCTGAAAAAAATGAGAATTCCTTGAAAAAATTTGCATATTTGCATCATTAATTAGACAAATTAAGAATAACAATAGATATCATAAATTTGACTATGCAATCTTGTAAAATACATGATGGGACACAGACACGCCAAGTTTGGTCACATTCGGTCGATAAATGGCCGAGATCTGAGGGGGGGGGGGCAAATTAGCTCCCCCCCCCCAGGCTATGCAGTTTCAAAATAGCCCGGGCTATTGAGGGTTGGGTCATCAGCATATGTTGGGTCTTTGGGCCTTTGAAGTCTTTGTGGTCTTTTCGGTATTTTAGGTCCTCGGGGTCTTTTGAGGCTTTGGGGTCTTTTGGATCTTTGAGATCCTCTGGATCTTTAAGGGTTTATGAGGTATTTTGGGTATTTGGGGTCTTTTGCATCATTGGGGGTCTTCCAGTTATTTTTTGTCATCTGCGTCTTTTTTGAGTCTTTAAGGGTCTTTGGGGTTTTCGGGGTTTTCAGGGTCTTTTGGGTCTTTATGGTTTTTCAGGGTCTTGGTGGTCTGAAGGGTCTTGGGGGTAACTAAAGGGTCTTCAAAGGCCTAAGGGATCTCAGCAGTATAAAGGGTCGAAAGGTATATTCCAACAATACGTAATTAATATACATACAGAATTAATAAACAGGAAGCAACCGGCGTTCAAACAGTGCAATATTAATAGTGCAATACATCGTTGACGTTGTGACATTGAATAGTGTTGTTCTAGTTATATATATTGTTACGGTTTTTAGAACCTTCACTAGTAAATTTTAGTAAATGTTTCCCTTATAAATGATCCCCTGTAAATATCCCCATCAATTGGCTTTGTTAAAGATCGCACCCTAGTTAGTCCATGTACAACACGTAGCGAACCATAGGACCTCTCCGTAGTTATTTCATTATTATGTGTTTCAGTTAAGGATCTGTTCCCAATAGTTGAATCTGTGTTGCATTAATCAAATAAGATAGGCCCCTTTCAAAGTAACAGTCGGGCGGCGTTCGCTGCTCCTTGCCTTGATTCGGTTGTTGGCCCCAAACCACCATTAGCCATGCGGTCAAGCCGAGGAAGAAGGGGGCAGAGCCACCAGAACAAGGTGTGGCACGTCGACGCATCGGCAGAGGTGGAGTCAGCGAGCCCTTTGCCGGCCAACCAGCGCCGCGGTGAGCCAACCAGTAGGCGTGTCATCAGAGCCGGCGGCTTGATTCCATCACAAACGATAAAAGCGGCTGAAAGGGACTGCTTGAACAGTCGGGTGAGAAGGTACAGTTGAGAGTCAAGTGAGAAGGTTCAGAGAGTCGACTTGGGTGGGAGACGGCACTTGGTGAGGTCTGGCTGTGAGAGACGAAGCTGCGCGGAGCTCTCTGACGAGCTGCTTCGAAAAGCCCCTACCGCGTGAACGAATAGGTGCAGCTGCCGCCGGGTTTTCGCCTCGAGCCCGGAGCGTGGACTGGAGCCAAGCTCGACGCTGCGCACTGGCCCGGACCTTCCTACCCTGTCACCTGCATGGACCCTTCTCCTTCTTCCAGTCATTCCTGCCTGCCATTTCCTGTCGTGTGAGTCTGTTTGTTGTCCTGGGGTATATTATAAGACTGTTTAAGGCTGCCCTGTGTATCTTCTTCTTCTTTGTTCTGTATATTACTTTCGTTTCTTCTTTGGTTTTGGTTTTGTAAATAATTAATAAATGTCTGGTATTTCTTACCTTTGGTTTGTTCTTTCCCCCGATCGCTTTCGTCCTGTCTCCAATTGAGTACCTGTGGCACGATTTGGCCAACCGCAATAGTCGGGTTTAGTCCTTTGTTAACGGCTCGAGCTGCGGGTTGCTAAACCGCTCGGCAATTACCAGCTTGTCCGTGGTTCGAGCGGTACTTGTCTCCCTGCTTTGCGGAGGGATTGGTAGAGGTATTCGGGAGAACACCTTGACCAATAACCCTGACCAATTTCACCCCGCAAAGGAGCGTAATAAGTACCAGGACTAGAGACGGCCAGCTTAACAGGCCAAGGGGATTAACCCCCCCTTGCTAAGGGGAGTGCCGTCTCTGAGATCCATAACAATTGGTAGTCAGGAGTTGGGATCTGGAACCTGGGACTAAATTAGGTTAGACAAAATTTTGGACACCAATTGTGCTATTGGTCATAACAATTGGTGTCGAGGAGTTGTGATTTGGACCCGAACCAAATTTTTAAGAACATCTAAAAATTTGGTCAAAATTTGGAGCGGCCGAAATTTTTATTAACACCACCAAATTTAAATCGTGCCATGAATGATCAAGGCGATCGGATGCCGGTAGGGGAGGTAGAAGAGGGGTTAGAGGCAATCCAGGACCCCAGGGAGGAGGAGAGCAACGAGGGTGCGGTAGCGGGGGTTGCAGGCGCACAAGATGGCGGCGCCTCGCACGAGGTTGCAGCAGCACAAAATGGCGGTGCCTCACACGTGGCGGCGAGTGCCGAGCCCACGGGGCTAGGGGACTTCCAATTATTTATGATGCAAATGAGAGACTATATGATCAAGGCGGAGCATAAAATGGATGAAATAGGTGAGCGATTGGAAAGTAAAATAGACACCCAAAAGGAAGAGACGAGGGTTCAGGGTGAGCAATTGGACAATCAAATTAAGGGATTAAACAGCAAATTGGGAGGAGTAGGAAACAAGTTAGGAAGCAAATTGGAGGGATTTGGAAGCAGATTAGGGGGCAAATTGGGGGGGCATAATTGGCCAAGCCAAATAAATTAATGAGGGGTTAGCGAGGGGGCAAGCCAGGTATGAGATAAAGCAAGTGGAGAGGGAGAGAGACTGCAGAGTGGGTGAAGAGGTCGCGGGGGTACGCGACGAGGTAGCGCGGTGTGAGAAGCGCGGGTTGAGCGAGGCGGAGCAGAGCACGGTTAAAATGACGGGTATAGAGATCGCGACCCGGGGTATGGGGAAGCCGGCGACCGCTGAGGTAGAAGAGAAAATTTTAATAAAGCCAGCGGTCGTCGAAGAGAAAGAAATTAACAAATTAATTATAGTGGAAATTGGAATTGAAAAGACGACGGAGGTAGTCCAGGAATTGAGGGGAGAGATGGATAATGTGCAAAGTCCGTGCTCACATCATGATGTCGTGCTGCATAATCCTTATAAAGATTTGCAGGTGCGTGTGGAGCGAAGAAGAAGAACCCCGAAGGTGAGACGGGCTGTGTATGGTGCTAAGAGGTTTTGCGGGAAGGTGTTTAGCGCAAAAATAATTTTCGCGCGGTTGGGATCGAGGCGTAACCCGGGCGCTCGTAAAAGGTCCGTGGTGCGCGTTATGGATGGCAATGGGGCGCGTGTGAGGAAAAGGTGTGTGAAGGTGAACGGCGCGCGTGTACGAATGGCGTGGGTGCGCGAGTGTGTTATCAAGAGTGAGGGAGAGTGCACGACAGAGTATGGAAGTGAAACCGAGTGCGAGCGAGAATGCACGTCGGAGTGTATGTGTGATGAGAGTGACACGGAGAGTGAGATGGATGAGGAGCGGGTGCGAGGATGCACGCTTGGAACGGTTGAGAGTGTGCGAGAACGCACACCTGAGTTGGGTGTGGCGCGTGTGCGGGAGGGCACATCGGAGCGCGTGAGTGGGTGGATGCAAGAGTGCACCCCCATGAGTGGTACGGAGTACGTACCGAGGGAGAGTGCACAAGACGGTGCGCGAGGAGGTGTGTTAAGGAAGTGTGCGAACGACGAGTGTGCACGAGAGGAGTGGTGTGTAACAGGGAGTGCGGTGGTGGAATGGACGGAGTGTGTGGAATGCATGAGAGGCACTGAGACACCGGGTTTTGTGAGTATGAAAGGGGTCGCGTGTGGATGTGAGCATGTACGGGGAGCATCGACGTTAAACGGGATAGTGGTTAGACCGACATTTAGCCGACGCGAGCTCTCGGTCCGTGCCAGGCTGTGTGTATTGCGGGAGCCGGCGGGGATCGGTGCCGCGTCGCTCCTGTTCGGAGCATCGTGCATGATCCGCGCCGGGCCCCGCCCTGCACGGTCGCGTCCACGCTTTGCCGGGCAAGGCGACCGGCCCGGTTCGAGGGAAGGTAGGAGGGATCGGAATGGCACCTCCTTGTGGTTGCGGCGTTCCGGCCGGGCAAGGTTGGCCCACCGCGCATGGGAGCGAAAGGCCCCGCGCCGAGATGGTGCTATAAACCTTGGCCCAACCAAACTTCCTCCCCTGAACCCAATGCCGGACGGACCCAACCTGCAGGCGACCAAACCACCCGTATGCATTGCTCGGCTTTGCGAAGCCGAGCTTTGAACACGCATGGACGTACCGAAAGGCTCAAGTTTAATGGACTGTGATGATGATAGTGTTTTGATTCGAAATTGGGAATAGTGAATAGGATTGGCAAATTGGATTGGTAAAAATGATTGGCAGTAATGATTGGCAAATTTGATTGGCAAAAATTGGATGGGCAAAATTGATAATGGGAGATGCCCGATGTAGAGGGATGGTAAATCCACCATCCCTCACATCCACCGGGCACATGAGCAGTAGTTTATGGGGTTTTGGCTGTGCAAACTAGCCCGGGAGGGTTTGGATAATTGTTAGGATTTAGGAAATGACCATAGGTAACTGTAGAGTTAAGTAGCGACATGTACCTGTAGAGGGGACGTAGCAGATTAGTGGATTATAATGACGAGGGAGCACAATAGTATAAGGGGCGACTGGGAAGCGTGAGTTTCAGAAGGGGGTAGTCAGCTTAGACGATGCAGTGTGTGTGAAGGAGGTGATTGAGCAGCGTATTGTGAAAAGTGCGAGTGTGAGTTGTATTGAATGAATGAGCCTGGGAGGAAAGACGGGTGCACGTGCCACCAGGTGTGCAGGTGAAGCACGGGTGAATGGAGTGTGGAATAAATGGTATGGAGTGTGGAAGGGAGTATGGAATGGATGGTGTGGAGTGAGTAGTGTGGAATATGTGGAGTGGAGTGGTTGGTGCGAAAGGAGTGGATGGCAAAGATGGACCCCTTTCACGAATACCCGGGGAGGGTAGGTTAAGAGTAGGTAGAGGGTATAGGTAAATTGTGGTGGATATTGGCATCTGTGGTGCGTGTGGTAGAATGGTGTTTGGATGGGTGCATTAGTGGAGTGAAATGGCTGGGCGTGTGGCCTGTTAGTGTGTGTATGGTTAAATGGGCACTCCGTCACTGTTAGTCTGTCGGCCAGGTAGGCTCTGGGAGCCAGTAGAGTTGTTCAGTGGGGCCCGAGGATCCGGAGGACGGATCCGGAGGACGGACCCGGGTAGCTCGACGCCAGAGAGGGCGGTAGTGGGGTGAGAGCGCCAGAGGGCCTTCCCCAGGTAGATAGGTTAGGGAGAGGAGCTAGGCAAGCTCGGGAGGCAACTGCAGTGGCGGAGGTGTGCAGGTGAGTAGACCTGCTGGTGAGCCACACGACCCAGCCCTGAAATTGTGCAAGGGCACAGGGAGTTGAATCGGGGGAGTGAGACCCCAAATTGGTGAGCGCCACAGATGGTCAGTGGGAATTGGTTTTTAGAACCGAATAGAGTAAAGTGGCCAATGGTTTGGCAGGGAAAGACCCCGGGTAGAGTAAAAGTGTTAAAGTCATTTAGAGGTATAGTTAGGATTGAAATCTCTTCACACCATCTACATCCACTCACCAAGGTGACAAGACTCCACACCACCAGTTTGTGCAAATGTTTGGAATGGTGAGACGCATCATGACGTGGGGGTGACATTGTGCTTGTTATTCCATCTCTTCCTCCTTATGAGGGATGGATGATGAATTGGCAAATTTGGTTAGAGGGATTGGTAACCAATTTGGAGTAGGGGAGATATGGGGAAGACAGGACAATAGAGACGGAATTTGTAAATGTGTAGAGTTTTGTAAATACGGGGTAAGGGCAAGGGTAGGGTAGGTGACAGGGGGGGTGACGTACGATAGGGACGAGCTTTCTCCGCTCGCTCCCTTGCGCACCTCACCTCTGCATTACCTTGTTTGGATGTGTACCCTTGTGACCTTGCCCCGATGCTTGCTTTGTGCTTCCTTCCCCATTCACGGCTTGTTCTTTTGGGTCCGGGAGGGGTGGGGGGGGGGGTGCGCAGGTAGCCACACTTGTGTGCCCAAGCCGCCGCTGCATAGCCTGCCTGGACCGGTACACCACCTTATGGACCGCACGACTTGCGGCCTAGCACCACCATATGGACCACACGTTTCTGTGGCCAAGCACCACACACTGATGGACCCCACGTGTTGGGGCTTGACCCCTCTGCTGGGACCGGCCATGATGGCCAGAGAGAGTCCTTGCTTGCGGACCACGGTGAGGTGGCGCCTTTTGCCACACAGGTGGACCACCCATAGTTGGCCCCTGTTGTCCCAAAATAAAAATGGACGCATTGTGTGCCTTTTTATTATTTGCAAATAGGCAGCAAGCCACAAGAAAGAACAACAGGAAGAAACATCGGACCAGCAGAGCAGAGACACCAGGAGCTAACAACAAGGTCAACAGTTTGTGTTCTTTATTGAAATGTGTGAAATGAGCACTGGATGGTGCTTTGGTGCTGATTGGTGCTTTTGTGCTTTGTGATGCTCTTGTGCTCGGGGGTGCACTGCAATATCAATTGTGCATCCCCGGGCACTTGAGTATGGTGTATCGGTGCAGTGCAGTGCATGCTCTTCCTCTTTTTAAAAAACATCTTTTTTGTCTCCCAAAATGACAGATCCTGGGTTCACATTGTAAATACCAATTAGTGTCTTGTAAATAATGCTCCCCACCGGCTTTATGTATAGTTTGAGAACCATTCTGCAATTCGGTTATTCTGTGGGCGTGAGTCTGTTAGGTAGGATGCCACGTAGCAGGCGGGACATACGTAGTTTTTTTTAAACGGTCGCACTCAAGGGTAAGGTTAATAGTAGAGGGCTACTACACCTGTGTCACATGAAGTAAAGTTATTTCGGGCCGGGACGGCCCGAGAGGAAAAGACGGGTGCTGTGTTACGGTTTTTAGAACCTTCACTGGTAAATTTTAGTAAATGTTTCCCTTATAAATGTTCCCCTGTAAATATCCCCATCAATTGGCTTGTTAAAGATCGCACCCTAGTTAGTCCATGTACAACACGTAGCGAACCATAGGACCTCTCCGTAGTTATTTCATTATTATGTGTTTCAGTTAAGGATCTGTTCCCAATAGTTGAATATGCGTTGCATTAATCAAATAAGATAGGCCCCGTTCAAAGTAACAGTCGGGCGGCGTTTGCTGCTCCTTGCCTTGATTCGGTTGTTGGCCCCAAACCGCCATTAGCCATGCGGTCAAGCCGAGGAAGAAGGGGGAACAAGGTGCCACCAGAACAAGGTGTGGCACGTCGACGCATCGGCAGAGGTGGAGTCAGCGAGCTCTTTGCCGGCCAACCAGCGCCGCGGTGAGCCAACCGGGTAGGCGTGTCATCAGAGCCGGCGGCTTGATTCCAACACGAACGATAAAAGCGGCTGAAAGGGACTGCTTGAACAGTCGGGTGAGAAGGTACGGTTGAGAGTCGAGTGAGAAGTTTCAGAGAGTCGAGTGAGAAGGTTCAGAGAGTCGACTTGGGTTGGAGACGGCACTTGGTGAGGTCTGGCTGTGAGAGACGAAGCTGCGCGGAGCTCTCTGACGAGCTGCTTCGAAAAGCCCCTACCGCATGAACGAATACGTGCAGCTGCCGCCGGGTTTTTGCCTCGAGCCCAGAGCGTGGACTGGAGCCAAGCTCGACGCTGCGCGCCGGCCCGGACCTTTCTACCCTGTCACCTGCCTGGACCCTTCTCCTTCTTCCAGTCATTCCTGCCTGCCATTCCCTGTTGTGTGTCTGTTTGTTGTCCTGGGGTATAATATAAGACTGTTTAAGGCTGCCCTGTGTATCTTCTTCTTCTTTGTTCTGTATATTACTTTCGTTTCTTCTTAGGTTTTGGTTTTGTAAATAATTAATAAATGTCTGGTATTTCTTACCTTTGGTTTCTTCTTTCCCCCCGATCGCTTTCGTCCTGTCTCCAATTGAGTACCTGTGGCACGATTTGGCCAACCGCAATAGTCGGGTTTAGTCCTTTGTTAACGGCTCGAGCTGTGTGTTGCTAAACCACTCGGCAATTACCATCTTGTCCGTGGTTCAAGCGGTACTTGTCTCCCTGCTTTGCGGAGGGATTGGTAAAGGTATTCGGGAGAACACCTTGACCAATAACCCTGACCAATTTCACCCCGCAAAGGAGCGTTATAAGTACCAGGACTAGAGACGGCCAGCTTAACAGGCCAAGGGGATTAACCCCCCCCCCCCCCCCCCCTTGCTAAGGGGAGTGCCGTCTCTGAGATCCATAACAATATGTATATATATTCTATATACATACAGTACCTATAGAAAGTCTACATCCCCTTTCAAAAATGTCACTTTTTGTTGCCCTGTAGCCTGAAATTAACGTGCATTGAATCAGACTTTTTCCACCTTTATTTACACATTGTAACCCACAACTTCCAAGTGAAAAACAAATTTAACAAATTTCGGAATATTAATTAAAAATACAAAACTAGAATATCTTGGTTGGACAAGTGTCCACCCCCCTGAGTTAATACTTGGTGGAAGCACCTTTGACAGCAATTACAGTTGTGAGTCTGTTGGGATAGGTCTCTACCAACTTTGAACACCTTGATTGGACAATACTTGCCCATTCTTCTGCACAAAACTGTTGAAGCTCAGTCAATTTGTGTGAGGAGGGTTGATTGATACCAATCTTTAAGTCATGCCACAGATTTTCGATTGGATTTAGGTTGGGGCTCTGACTGGGCCACTCAAGGACATTTTCCTTTTTGTTCCTTTGCCACTTGTGCTTCGGGTCGTTGTCATACCGAAAGGTGAACTTCCGTCCCAATTTCAGCTTTCTTGCACTGGACAGCAGGATTTCCTCTAGGATTTTCCTGTATTTTTTACTCCATCCATTTTCCTTTCTATTCCGACAAGTGCCCCAGCTACTGCTGATGCTGATGAGAAACATCCCCATAACATGATGCTGCCATCACCATGCTTCACAGTAGGGATGGTGTTCTTTGGGTGATGTGCTGTGCTGGGTTTGGGTGACCTAACGTTTTGAATTTAGACACAAAACGCTTTGTCTGACCACAAAATGTTTCTTCACATGTCTGCAGTATCATTAGGATGTTTTTTCGCACTCATTCTGCCTTTCATTTCCTCTTGTGTGCTTTGCCTGTCCGTATCGACTTCTCGTTGGTTATTTTAGCATCTTTGAAATCGGATTACTGTGTCGATTCATTTGGCAAAGGTAACCTTATTCTTTTTATTCGCATGATTTTACGAGTTTCACCAGCTTTGCAAGTTTATGGGTCTCGCTGTTGTTTTTTTTTGTTTTTGTTTTTTTTTGTTTTGTTACTTGCATGTGAGACATCATCGCTTTTTGTTTTTTGGCGTCCTGTTCTGCAAATGTTGGACCTATGTTATATTATTTTATTCCATTCTATTTTTTGCATTGTTTGGTTTTGCAAATGTTTTTTTAATCAATAAAACACCCATAGTACAGTGGATAAGCTCTCATATTTTAACAAATTGTGCATTTTTTGAGAAAAGCATGAAATTTCTAGCATAGTTAGTATATACCATTAGGTTTATTTTCAGATGTGGAGGGAAGTCAGATTTGACCTCTGAGGACCGTGAGAGGTCAAATACAAGATGGCCGCCATTTCTCCAGGGGTAATGTTCAAACGCGCTTAATTTTGGAACCAAACAGCGTAGAAAAACATTTAAGGTATCATTTCCAACTAAATTGGGGATGGCCATTCATTTGGTGATACTTTTAAGATCGCCAGAATTGAAGGAAATGCATTTAGGTCAAGGTCAAGGTCAAAACTGACCAAAAATAAGGTCAAGAATGAAGTATCCCAAGTATGCAGATATCTTAAAATAAACCTAATGGTATGCACTAACTATGTTATAAATGTCCTGCTTTTCGCATAAGATGCACAATTGTTGTGGTTATCCACCTCACTTAAGTAAATACCCTCGATGTAAAATGGGGTATGGTGGTTGGTGTTAACATTGTGTTTTTTGTGTTTCAGAATCCCCTCTCCTGCCGTGGTGATTTTGTCGCAACCATGCCAAAGCGTCACATCCTGATGGGCCCTACCCAGCCCTCTACATCCAAGCAATCCAAGCCAGCCCCAAGCACTAACTGGGACATTTGCGTCCTCTGCCAAGTAGTAACAGACGAATCTTTGCAATGTCCGCTCAGATCAACGAAACAGCCCGTAGGTAGTGGCTATGCATCCTTGGCAGAAGACCTTCTCCGGTTCCAGACCCTTCAGCACATGCCAATGGACATCAACCTGGAGCTATTGGATGACGGAGATGGCATAGAATCCACTCTGAAGGCACACAGGGCTGAGTGGCACAAGAAATGTCTGCTAAAATTCAACAAAAAGGCGTTTGACGAGCAACGTCGGGGAGAATTAACTACAGGACAACAGCGAAGTACCTCTACTGTGCACACGCGATCTGCTCACAGCCATCCACAGTCCACAGAGCCTACTTGTTTCTTCTGCAATAAGCCTGCTGGTTCTGCAGGCTTACATAAAGCATCAACCTACAACATTGACACAAATGTGCGGAGGTGTGCCCTTGAAGTTGAGGACACTGCTCTGCTGGCCAAGCTTGCAGCAGGAGACATGATTGCCATTGAGGCCAAGTACCATCACGACTGTCTGCGTTCACTGTACAACAGAGCCAGGCAGGCTGCACCCAAAGGCAATGATGGAGATGATTCTTGCCTGCATGGCATAGCCTTTGCTGAGCTAGTGGCATTCTTGGAAGACATGAATAGTAATGAAGACAGTGCTCCTGTCTTCAAACTGATAGACATCGCTCAGCTGTACAAGGTCAGACTGGATCAGCTTGGTCTGACTGTAGGGAAACGGATTCACACTACCAGATTGAAAAGCAGGCTGCTTTCTGCGCTTCCTGATCTGATGGCATATTCACAGGGAAGAGACACACTTCTAAGTTTTGAGAAGGACATTGGACCAGCCCTCAAGATGGCCTGTTATCATGACAGTGATGCCATGCACTTAATGCGAGCAGCACAGGTGGTGCGCAAAGAGATCTTTGACTCGAGTTTCTCCTTTGATGGGTCGTTCCAGGCAAACTGCCAACAGGAGGCTGTGCCACCATCCCTCTTAGCTCTAGTCAACATGATACTCGATGGGGCAAACATCAAGCATCAGACACAGCTGGTCCACACAACCACCACAAAACCTGCCCTAGCAATCTCCCAATTGATGGTGTTCAACAGCGTGAAGCATGCACGAAACGTGGATTCATCAAGCTCAGCACGTCACAGCCGCAGCCGAGAAACTCCACTCCCACTCTATCTGTCCCTCAAGATCCATGCAGTTACACGAAGTAGAGAGCTGGTTGACACACTGTTCAATCTGGGATTGTGTGTCTCCTATGACAGACTGTTGCAACTCACATCAGACATTGCCAATGGTGTCTGCCAGAGCTTTAGTGTAGAAGATGTAGTTTGCCCACCAAAGTTGCGTTATGGACTGTTCACAACAGGAGCTGTGGACAACATCGACCACAATCCAAGTTCTGCAACAGCCAAAGATTCCTTCCACGGCACCGGAATCTCGCTTATGCAGCATCCGTCACACACACATGGCGGAACTGATCGTGGTGTAACATTGATTAGTCAGGGTGGCTCTTCCACCAAGTCAGTGACACCTCTGCCATCAGCCTACACAATTGTACCACCAGCTGCCTTCAAGACAAAGGACTTTAGTGCACCGGCTGTACAAGGTCCCGTGAGAGCTTCCAACCTCCTGGCTGCTGCAGCTGCCACAGAAGATGAGTATGCATGGCTCAGCAGAGTCAAGACAGCTCTTGAAATGTCTACAATGGATGGCTGGATATCGTGGTCTGCCTACCACGCTGACGCACACCAAGCTGTCACCCCACCTGCAGCAATCAACGCACTATTTCCTCTGTTTCTTGACAACGCACACTCAGTGGCAATGATACGGCACTCCATGGACATCGTCAAGGCAGCAGTTCAGCACTTGAACCCTGGTCAGACGCCTGTCCTTGCTGCTGACCAACCACTGTATGCCCTTGCTAAAGAGATCCAGTGGACCTGGCCAGCCACTCACGGAGAGGATCACTTTGTGATCATGTTCGGTGGTCTACACATCGAGATGGCCACGTTGAAGTTGCTGGGAGACTGGTTGGAAGACAGTGGCTGGACAAACGCCCTGGTACAGGCTGACATTGCAAGTTCCGGAACAGCAAATTCCTTCATACATGCCAGCCATGTCACCAAGACCCGCCATGCACATCAAGTCACAGCTGCAAGCCTTTATACACTCCTCCAACAAGCTTACAGTGAAGACTGCACATCCGATGATACTGATGCCATGCAACCAGATAGTCCGCCTTTTGAGGAGTGGTGCATAGAGCGGGCAAAGATCAGTGTCCACTTTGACTACTGGCTTAAGACCCTGTCATTGGAGCTTCTCTTGCTGCGGTACATCAGGTCACTTCGTGAAGGTAACTTCCAGCTGTACGTGGAATCCCTGACGCAGATCATGCCCTGGATGTTCGCCCTAGATCACACGCACTACTCCAGATGGCTTTCCGTACACATCCGTGATATGACGACTCTCGCTGAAAACAACCCGGATGTCCTAGCAGAATTCAAGTCTGGAAATTTTGTGGTGCACAAAACCAGCAACAAGTTCTCTGCCATGGCACTTGACCAGTCCCATGAGCAGAACAATGCAATGGTGAAAGGTTCTGGTAGGGCTATTGGATTGACTAGCAATCCAGGAGCACTCAGACGCTGGATGGTAGCAGGGCCAGAAATTGCCAGGATCACTACAGAGTTTGAGGAACAGGCCATAAAGCAACAGGATGGTGCTGGAGACACTGGACACCATCACCACGACCAGCAACCTGGAGTGCAAGCAGCATTCCTGAAGGAGGTTAAGGCACTTGTGACAGTATTGGAAGAGATGGGGAATCCATTTCGAGAACACAGCCAAGACCTACTAGTCATTGACACAGGGGACATCATGGACACCCAAGTGGCCGAAACTGTGAGAAGGATCGAGACCCTTGGTGAGGAGCAGTACACCAAATTTGTGGCAGAAAGGCTAGAACAGTGTACAACACCTGTCACACAAACACTTCCAAAGAACAAGTTGCCACTGTTCAGTAGGCCACCGGTCAAGATTAAGTCAAAACAGAAGGCACAGCTCGCAGCACTGAAGAGTGACTGTGGTCTCTTTTCGAGGCTGTACATCTCCTGTCAAACACTAGATGGAGACATTGACAATTTCTTCTCCCATGAAAACCAGGCAGCCCCGCCAGCTCTTTCAACTGGAGGAAAAATGCGGATTGGTGTTAAAGCAGATCTACTTCGCTGCCTGGAATCAGATCTGCTCGAAAACAACAGTACGCCTGTGACTGATGCAACAATTCTCGATGGTGCAGCTGTGGTTCAAATCCTAAATCCTGGAACATCAAGAACATTTCAAGAGTATGGAGAAAGAGTGTTTGCACCATACATCTCTGCTCAACTTGATAAAAGCAGCCGCATTGACCTTGTCTGGGATGTATACCTACCTGCCAGCCTGAAAGCCTCAACAAGACAGAAGAGGGGAAAGGGCACCAGGAAAAGGGTGACTCCTTCTACTGTGATGCCAAAGAACTGGAAGGACTTCCTTCGAGTCGATGAGAACAAAACCGAATTGTTTGCTTTCCTTTCACGCGAAGCTGTTCATCTTCCTCTAGCAGAGGGCAAGGAACTGTATGCAACAGATGGAAGTGGAGTTCTCTGCTCTCCTGCTGAGTCATACTTGGCCCGCCTTGCCCCATGTTCGCAAGAGGAGGCCGACACTCGTCTACTTCTGCATGTGGCAGATGCTGTGCAAAAGGGGTGTAAGAAGGTGACCATACGTACCGTTGATACTGATGTGGTGGTACTGGCTGTGGCTTCATTCAGCAAGACAGCTCCTGATGAGCTGTGGGTTGCCTTTGGTGTCGGGTCAAGCTTTCGGTACATAGCTGTTCACGAAATGGTTGCCACAATGAATCCAACACAGTGTCTGACTCTCCCAGTCCTTCACGCTTTCACCGGGTGTGACACTGTATCTGTATTTGCTGGCAGAGGAAAGACGACTGCCTGGGAAACTTGGAAGTCTTTCCCAGAGGTGAATGATGCTTTCAATGAACTCCTAGGCATGCCAAGTGAGGTCAGTGAAGGATCAATGTTACTGCTAGAGCGATTTGTGGTGCTGATGTACGACCGAACCAGTGATAGCATGGAAGTGAATGATGCCAGGAAGCAGCTCTTTACACAGAAGTCTAGAAGTCTAGAGAACATTCCACCAACCCAGGCAGCACTGAAGCAGCACATCAAGCGCACTTGCTACCAGGCCAACTGTTGGAACCAGGCATTGGTCATGGATCCAGAGATGCCAGAGCCATCTGACTGGGGCTGGATAAAGGAAACAACTGGATGGCAGCCTCTTTGGACCACTCTCCCTGAAGCATCAAAGTCGTGCCATGAATTGATCCACTGTCGCTGCAAAAATGGATGCACTGGATGCTGCAAGTGTGCCAAAGCTGCACTCAAGTGCACTGCACTGTGCTTCTGTTCTGGAGACTGTTAGATTTAGATCATTACCAATTTTCATCATTGCACTTGATTTAATGTAAGCTTTGGTGGACATACTTGGTTAACTACAGTTATTTTTTCAGAGGTTATTGCATCATTCCATGCAATGTAAACACTTTTTTTCATCATTTCTGGTCTTTGGGTGTTCTGTGCCTATCCCTGTACCTGAAAAAATAAAGTTTTAAAAGTTCAAATGAACTTTTTCCAATAGCAGTTCCAACTGCAGTATCATAAAAATAGATATTTAACGTAATTTGACTTTGACTTTGACCTTGACCTAAATGCATGTCCTTGAGTTCTGGCGATCTCAAAAGTATCACCAAATGAATGGGCATCCCCAATTTAGTTGGAAATGACACCTACAAGCGCGTTTGAACATTAGACCCGGTGGACTGGCGGCCATATTGGATTTGACCTCTCACGGTCCTCAGAGGTCAAATCTGACTTCCCTCCACATCTGAAAATAAACCTTGTGGTATGCACTAACTATGTTAAAAATTTCATGCTTGTCTCATAAAATGCACAATTTTTGTGTTTATCTGCTGCCCTACCAATCAATATGTATTTAATCAATGATTATACTTTATAGCAAATTGAATGGCTTTTAGGTCTCATCCTCAAAAAAGACGATGGTCTCCATGTAAATTAAGTTAATTGTATGTGGGGAAAACAAGTCAAATGGTGATAGAATGGAATGTAAGTATATGAAGAAATGTTCCGAATAATTGGAAGTTTCGAAATTCGGGAATTACAGGATCATGCCTTCTCTCTCTTTTTTATTTTTTTTGCAGGATTTCACGATGTCGAAACGAAACCTGATTGCAGACATGGTGCTGGAGTTGTTAGATTCGGAACATATCCTTGACACTGACGAGGAATCTGAATGTTCTGAACCCGATGACCAATACGATGAACCTGATGCAGATACTGCACATCCTCTGTCGCAATATTTGCTAACTACATCAGATTCTGAATATGTTCCGTTGCTGGAATACTGCGCTGGTGAGGACAGTGATTCTGAATCTGAAGAGGAACCTGGAGACAACGCCCAAGGAACCATTCGAACCAGTCATAATGGCACATACTGGAGCGAAAACCCTCCACTTCAACAAAAAACACCAAGCCCCAAGATCATGAGGAACCCACCAGGCCCTGCACCAGGAAATACAACAATGTCACCCAAAGATGCCTGGGATCTCTTTGTTACTGACAACATGCTCAAACAAATTTGCCAATGTTCAAACCTTGAAGGGCAAAGAAAAGCAGCAAGCAAGAAAAAGGTATGGAAGGATATCTCCAAAAACGAGCTTCTGGCGTTTTTGGGCATTTCCCTTTTAGTAGGGTGTGAAAAAAGCTGGGACGTGTCCATTCGGGAGCTCTTTGGAGATCGGTTGTCCAATCCCATGTACCATGCCACAATGTCCATTGAAAGGTTTGAAGACATCCGCCGTTGTCTGAGGTTCGACGACAGGGGGATGAGAGACTTTCATCTGCAAACGGACTACATGGCAGCCTTTCGATACGTATGGGAGCTTTTCCTTGAAAACTGCCGCAAGAGGTTTGTTCCCCGTGAATGCGTGACAGTGGGTGAACAGCTGTTACCCTTCAGAGGGCGATGCAAATTCAAGCAGCACATGCCAAGCAAGCCAGCAAAATGTGGAATCAAGATTTTCTGGCTTTGTGATCCCAAAACCTCATACACTCTCGATGGGATTGCCTATATGGGAAAACAGTCTGGTCAAGAAGACCAGAAAAATCTGGGTTCAACCATTGTGCAGAAATTGTCCGGTCCCTTGAGAAACGCCCGTTGCAACATCACAATGGACAGTTTTTTCACGAGCGTGTCCCTTGCTGAAGCAATGCTTGAGAAAGGACTTACACTTGTGGGGACACTTCGCCAAAACAAACCCGATGTACCTAGTCTGATGAAACCTTGCAAGAAACGACAGATTTACAGTGCTGAATTTGGCTTTAAAGATAATATCACCATGGTAAGCTATGTACCGAAAAAAGGCAAGGCTGTCATTTTGCTCAGCACGCTCCACCATGATAAATCAGTCATGGAAGAGAGCAGAAAAAAGAAACCAGAGATCATGACATACTACAACAGCACAAAAGGGGGCGGCAAACTCATGGACCAGATGGTTCGTGCCTATTCTTGTAAACGACAAACAAGAAGGTGGCCAATGGTCATGTGGTACAATCTCCTGGACGTTGCTACTCTGAATGCTTATGTTCTGTACACAGCTCAGCATCCAGAATTTATGCAAGGCCTCATGCATAAGCGACGATTGTTCATCAAAGAACTTGTACTGGAATTGGTGAAGCCTCACATGCAAAGGAGGCTGGAAGACAATCCCCGACTTCCGAAGAACATCGTCACCTCGATGGAGATTTTCGGTGTTGCTCAACAGCAATTGCGGAAAGCGTGTGGCCGAGAGAAGGGGCCACAAAAAAAGAGAAGGTGCTATTATTGCCCTTCGAATAAAGATCGAAAAAGCTCTGTGACATGCAATGGATGTGAACAGCACGTATGCAAGGAGCACAGCCATGTTGTGTGTGACAAATGCCTCCGATGAATGCCTTTGGTCATTTTCACTAAAGAAGACAAAAACACATTACAGTGTAAATCGTTTTTATTGTTGAAAATGTTTTTGTGTTATTATTTGTCTTATGACAATAAATGTCTTTGAAATGCATTATCTTCTGTTCTGCTTCTTTGGCATATGAATGAATGAATGAATGATCGTTTTAAGGCCATTTTCCCTGCTAGAGCGGGGGTTAGCCTTTCGGGCCCCATGGCAATCATGGTTCCCTGTTTGAGGCAATGTTTTTATGGCCGGATGCCCTTCCTGACGCCAACCCTTGGTCGCCTCTTACGATACGCAGGGATACGGTGTACCTATTCTAAATCAGGGTACTCACCGTGATCATTCATCCCAGCAAGCTGGTACTCAATTTGCGGACCTCGGAAGGATGACAGGCTGAGTCAACCCTCCTGGCGTTAATTCAGCAATCGACCGGGATTCGAACCCAGGATCCTAGGATCCCAAGCCGGCACCCTAACCACTAAGCCAACACCAGGTTAATGGCATGTACTGTGTATATATATATATATATATATATATACATACAGATATATCACCCTCTCCTCTCCAAAAGGACCGTTTGGAAATCTCCCCCAACACCCATCTACATCCTTAGCAATTCTCTTGAAGTTCAATCACTCAAACTCCTGGGTCTCACTGTCACTATCAGTATGAGCCATTATCTTTCTTGGTCAAACCACATTTCAAAGTTTAGCTGCCAAAGCCAGCCGGCAGCTCGGCATCCTCCATCTTGCAACGTCCTTCCTTGACACAGCTGAGCTCCGATGCACCAACAAGGTATTCATCCACAGATTGATGGAGTACTGCTCTCCCCTCTGGGCTGGCTCCCGCAGGTTTGTACAGAATGCACTGGACCACCATCACCCTCCTTGTGGTGAAACTCCCAAAGTCCAGGATCACTGATCAATGCACATCGGATTTTTATGTGAAAAAATTAAAAATATTTTTTCACATAAAATGGCTTTTTTGCGTGCAAAAAAATTATTTTTCTATTTTCAGAGAAAAAAAAAATTTCGCCCTTTTTCGGGAAAAACAAAAGAAAATGCCCTTTTTGGTCGAAAATGTCTGGCAACGCTAAAAAAAAATTGGGAATTTTTCGAAATTTTTAGCTGCGATCGAAATTTTAAACTGCGATCGATCTCAAAAACAAAACGTTGCGTCCACTTGCGTGCGTTGCGTCCCCAGCGTGTACAGCAGTGAGGCGGTGTACTACAGTGAGAGAGTGTACACAAAGTGTGAACAAGTCTCCTATCAAGATGAGTGCTGCTCTTCGTGACAAGTGGCTGAAGGAATTCAACGCTGGCGGCGATGGGGCCACCTTCAAGTACGTGTCGAGTGACACGGCTTTCTGTCGAGCTTGTGAAAAGACTTTCCGGGTGAAGCAGAAGTCTGAGCTGGCCCAACATGTCCGAGGAGACCGCCACAAGAGCAACTTGGCCTTGAAGAAGAAGAGGACGGTCACGCAAGCCACCATGGAGGACTTTGGTGCGGAAAGAGGCACAAGTGCGACGTCGTGGCTCAGGAGCTGTGCCAGGCCATGCTGGCCGCTGGCATCCCATGGTCGAAATTGGAAAACCCTGCCCTCCGGTCGTTCCTGGAGAAGCACATCACTCTCCAGATCCCCGACGAAAGCTGGATTCGAAAGCACTACCTCGACAAGTGCTATGACGAGGCCTTGGCGGGGATCCATGCTGACCTCGGACAGCAGCCCATCTGGCTGTCCATCGACGAGACGACCGATTCGGCAGGTCGATATGTGGCCAACATCATCGCGGGACGCTTGTCCAAGGAGGGGTACTTTCGTCCCCACCTCGTCCACTGCATGTTTCTGGAGAAGACCAACTCCAGGGAGATCGTGCATGCAGTCAATGACACGCTGCGCTACCTTTGGCCTGATTTCAAGCCGGAGTGCCTCAAGGTCCTCGTCAGCGACGCCGCGGCCTATATGATCAAGGCCGGCCATGCCCTGAAGGAACTCTTCCCGGATTTGCTGCATGTGACTTGCGTTGCCCACGCGCTCCACCGTGTCTGCGAGACAGTCCGAGAAATGTTCAAGGACGTCAACGACCTGATTGCCACAACGAAGAAGGTGTTCGTCAAAGCCCCGTCGCGTGTTGTCCTTTGGAAGGAGCAGCAGCCCAATCTTTCTCTCCCCCATTCTGACTCGGTGGGGGACGTGGATCGACGCCGCGGTGTTTTACGCCGAGCACTTCGAGGCCGTCAAGGACATTGTGGACCAGCTGAACGATGACGACGCGATGGCAATCCGGAGTGCCAAGGACCTGTTCGGAAAGGCGGACATCAAGCTCAGTTTGGTCTTCTTAAATGCCCACGTATCGTTCATCCCGAAGATCCTTAAGCAGCTGGAGGAGGCCGGCATGGAGCTGGCCAAGGCCTTCCAGCTCCTTGATCAGGCCAAGGAGGAGCTCGAAAAGATCCGAGGCTGCCGTAAGGAGATCCTGCTCACCAAGTTCAAGGCGGTGCTGCAGCGCAATCCCGACATTGGTGTGCTGAGGACAGTGGCTTTGATCCTGGATGGAGATCAGCATGGATCTGAGGTTGGTGTGCCGGCTGGAGTCAAGCTTGCCGACATCCCCCTCTTGAGGTACTGCCCCATCGTCAGCGTCGACATGGAAAGGTCCTTCTCCGTCTACAGAAACGTCCTCACCGACCGCCGACACCGCCTCACCAAGGAGAGCATTACCAAGATAATGATTTCAAACACCTACTTTAACCGTTCCTAAAAGGGTCTTGTCAATTTCTTCTAGTCCTTTACTTATCAAACAATGCGGTTGCAATAAAGGTACCTGAACATCATTTTTTACCTGTTTACTAGCCCAGAGTGCTTAATGTTGTACAGGAAAAAGCTTACCATTTTTTGTTCTTTTTTTGACTGATTTCTGAAAAACTTGGTAATAATAATAAATGAATAAAACGGGGGAAAAAAATATTTCGGGATTTTTTCACATAAAAAAAAAAAAATTCCGCTTTTCAAAACATAAAAGGCCTATTTTCTTAACATAAAAATCCGTAGTCTACAGTAGTGATCACCTCCACTCATTCGTTATTCTTTTATCCCACCCAACGGAAGGCGATGGGTCCGAGTTATCGATGGGTCCATGGTGTGATAATGAAAAAACAGGCTCCTTGTAAATTATCAAATACAATTGATTTCGTGTTAACACAATGTGAATTCAGGCCAATTTTCTCTTCCTTTAATACTTTGATATATTTTCATGCCAAACTTCATCCTACTCATAAATTCATTTATGTTCCACCTTCTCTTCAATCTTATTCTTCCCTCCAGGTATTTAACACACCTGTTCACCATCTCAGATGATGTTTCCTACACGCATTAACTCTCCACAACTCCATCTTTTTCCAAGTTCCCCATTTTTCCTTCCTGAGAGTTTTATTCTGTATCCATTAAAAAAAAAATCCGCGAAAAAAACGAACGAAAAATCGTAGCTGGTGCTGGATCGCAAACGGAGTGACGTCATACGTACATGCTCATTTAGGCACACGATTATCACGTTCACAAAAATTGTGACAGATCGTTTGTAAACGTTTCTCATTAAATTTAGTAAAACTTCCCTGTAGGCTTGGATCAATCGATTTTAAAACGACAAATACACCTCACGCTCAATACAAACGATGTGTGTCGTCACGGTTGTTGGGTGTCTCAAGATGGCGGCGCATTGACTTCAACATTCATCTGTGATAGCCAATCCAATCAGTTTCGGATCATTGAGGGGCGCTGCTTCCTCAGCTCACGGTTGTTGTCAGTAGTCAACCCTGTGTAATTCAAAGTTATTGGGAAAATAATAATAGGGTTTTCGAAAGTTATCACAGTTTAATCATAACAGGTTTTGCCAGGATTTTATGTCTGCATGCCAGTTATTGCCAACGTAAACTGCGTGACGTCATTGAAGTTAGGCTCGTAACCTCACGCGCCACGCGCGCTTTTTTCACACTTCCGGGTGGAGCACGAGAGTCGAGAGCTCATTCCGCCAGAGGGAGCTCCTCGGAATGGCTGCCATTACCTGGTACGGAGGTTTCTGCTTTGCTCGGCTTCCATGTAAAACTCGGTTTCTTGCCGTAACCTCAGCCAGCACCAGTCTTCACTCTTATATAAAACACGCGTTCGTGACGTCATGTGCTCTCGTGAGTGCGGCGCGAATCTGCGCCGCGGAATCGGCCGTTAATGTGTTTATACTAACTGTTCGATAACTTGAGTAACGAATGGATAATGGTATATACGTGTTTATTTTGGGGGGGATTTAATGAGGTAAACTTCGGGTGTTTTTTTACACTCCAAATTGAGAATCGTCCTTCTTTGAACGATATTTTGACAAATCGGAAGTTGGATATCTAAATGTTGATTCCTTTTGAGTTCTCACTTGTATTTTAGGTAAATGCTGTTAACTTGTCCGGTTTTGTCCGGATTTCTTTTGCGTTTCGTTTTCTTGTGAAATTTCTAATGCATATGCGAAAGAAGGTGTGTGTGTGTGTGTGTGTGTGTGTGTGTGTGTGTGTGTGTGTGTGTGTGTGTGTGTGTGTGTGTGTGTGTGTGTGTGTGTGTGTGTGTGTGTGTTTTATTTGTGAAAGGATCGAAACCTCGAGGAAGAACGGTGCCCAGCTGATGATCCATGCAGTCGGCAAACTAGTCAATTGCTTACGGGTTAAGGTTCTTGCTTTAGGAGTTTAGGTGGAGCAACTATGTTTGAGGTTTGCAATTTGAATAGAGTTGAATATGGGATGTTGTGAAATTAACATCATTTACAACAATCCTTTAAATTATTTAAGTTTAGGAACAACCGATACTGTACAATTAAGTGTGTGTGTGTGTGTGTGTGTGTGTGTGTGTGTGTGTGTGTGTGTGTGTGTGTGTGTGTGTGTGTGTGTGTGTGTGTGTGAAAGAGAGGGATAGAATTGTGAGGAACAGAAATGAAAAAACGAGGTGTGTGTGTGTGTGTGTGTGTGTGTGTGTGTGTGTGTGTGTGTGTGTGTGTGTGTGTGTGTGTGTGTGTGTGTGTGTGTGTGTGTTGATTGATTGGTTGGTTGGTTGGTTGGTTTGTTAATGTGTGTGCACTTGTGTGTGCCTGCTTCAGTGGGTGTGCTTGTGTGTCCCTTGCTCTGCGTTTGTTTGTGTGTCCCCTCTGTGTGCTTGTGTTCGTTTGATTGTGTGTGTGTGTGTGTGTGTGTGTGTGTGTGTGTGTGTGTGTGTGTGTGTGTGTGTGTGTGTGTGTGTGTGTGTGTGTGTGTGTGTGTGTCCCTCTGTGTGTTTCCCTCTGTGTGTTTGTGTCACTCCCTGCATGTTTGTGTGTCCCTCCCTTCGTGTGTATGTATGTGCGCATCTGTGTGTCTCGGTGTGTTTGTGTCCGCGTGTCCCGTTCGTCTGTCTTTGTCCAATAAATGGTCTTTTGAGCCATCATGCTAGTGTGACACCTCCACTCCAACAGTCCACATTGACCTCCAAATGAAATATCTTAAAATAAAATAAACAACCTGAAGAATATGTTATAAATATATTTTTATAATATTTATATATTTCCTGGATACATAACTTGCTCTTCATACACCGCCCCACAGCACGCAGACAAGGTGCTGCATCTTTCGACACCACAGTCCTCCCGAGCACCACAACTACATGCCGGCTGTGTCAATGGGCAGCCTTGCGTTACCTACTCGGTGACGGTTGCCGAATCATTTGCTAACGAATGTCCTTTTCATCTTGTTTGAATCCGTGCAGGCATTCGCGATGCCAGGACTCGTTCAGAGAGCTGGAGACCGCTCGGTTGCCATCTGTTCCAGTCATCCCGGGAGAGTATCACCCTCTGAAATCAGTCACAGTGAGTTCCCCTTCCTGGTTGTGTGGTTGTGTCTGGCTGTTGTTTCGATAGCGGCTGACCGATCGGTTGCTCGCCTTGTTTGCACCTTGTGTGTGTGTGTGTGTGTGTGTGTTTTACTTGCGCGTGGAATGTCTACAAGAGCTTGTGCGTGACGTCATTGAAGATGTGACGACATCAGTGTGACGACAAACATCAGCGTGACGACATAGATCATGTGCGTTGCACAAACGGTTGCTTTCAGTAGAGATGGGTTCTACTTTCAAGTGAACTGCAGAGCGGTTGACTGTAACTTATTTTGTCGAACATGTGCACATATTTACATTTGTCCCTTGCAAGGAAGTTCAATGCAGCAGGAAGCCATTCGGCCCATCAAGCCTGTGCGTCGGTTGTCAACCGGTCGTTGTTTTTCCATGCTGTATCGTTAACTGCGGAGCGTCGAGCAAGGAAGCAGCACGTACCATTTTTGAAGTGTTTGGTATTACTCAGATGGGGTTTGAACCGCCAACCTCCCAGACTCGGAGCGAACGTTCTAACCATTATGCCCTGAATCTGCTAGGCCATATGAAAGCTTATGATGACCCCGCAAATGCGAAGCGAATAGCGGGGTTAAGGATTGTTGTGAAAATCAACCAAATCCACAACTCGTCCCATAGATAGGTTTAATTTCAATAAGATCGTGACATCATCCTGTAAAATACACCATGCAATATATATGTCAGGATCAAGGCATCATATGAGAAAGATTGGATATATCAGTCAATGCAAGCAAGCCTAGAATATAAGTGGGTACGTACCATTCAATTCTACATGTCATTGTATAAAGTCGCAGGAGTGGCCTCGAGTCGCGGACGTCCCGAGGTCTTATAGACACCGCCCAGTGGTTTAAGTGAGCGTCACACCTGGGTTCAACTTTGATCCATTTTCACCACATTCTCCCCGCCGTTAGAATTATGCTGCCACTAGGCAGGAAGCGAGCGCGCGTCAGCATTAATGGGTAGAGGAAGTCATTATATCATTATTGGGGTGTCAAAGAAATATTCCTATTGATTCTTGTCTTTGCGCCATTGTGTTATGTTTCGCACACTGTCAAAGTGTCTTCAGGGCTTCCTGGAAAGCGCTATACGAAACAAATCCATTATCAGTAGTACAGGTCAGTCGGTCCATCCGTAGCGGTCAGTGTGGCGAATTACCCTGCCAGCACAGATTCGGAAACTACCGGGTACGACGTCCCTAAACCCGGAGTCCCCTGCTTCGGAGTAGCCGCTGGAGGCAGGTGTCGGAGGGGCACCTCAGTGCCCTCACCGCTTCAGGCAGGGGTGTATCAGGCGAAGGGAGGGACGGCGGATGTTCTCTAGGCACACTCATAGCCTGGTTAGCAAACATGTCCGATACTGGCAGACGATGAGCCTGTGGGTCACAATAGTCTAGTCTCACAGGCCTATGTGCTGGATAAGGTGTACCTTTTCGATATGCAACTCATTACATAAGGTGTACCTTGCATGTAAGGTGTACCTTGTCGAAGAGCGAATGTCCATTCGTCGCAATGCAACGCATTTCAGGCAGATGTGTCGATGTGGAAGATGTGTAAATCAGTAAGCCTCTTTACAGTAAGCTGTAACAGTAAGTAAGATTACATGACAGGAGGCCATGACAGTGTAAGTCAATTACAGTAAGTCTGTACCGGCCTAGGAGCTGTAACAGTAAGTAAGATTACATGACAGGAGGCCATTACAGTAAGTCCATTACAGTAAGTCTGTACCTGCCTTGGCTCCCAAGGGTACATGGTCGATCCACGTTAGATCCACGTCATGGAATTGCCGAGGGAGAGAACCGACGAGAGCCATAACGAGAGTTACTCGATACCCCGGAGTCCCCCGTTTTGAAATCACGAGACTCGAGCGCCCTCTGACGGCAGCGCGTACGAATTACAAGCTCCGGCAAATAGTTTTACAAGCAAAACGTTTGCCACGATTGCCCTCCGAAGGCTGCCCGAACGACCGGCATGGCAGATTACGACGACGCACAAAACGACCGAAATGCGCCTTCCCAGCGAAGCGCGCAGAATCTCCCGACCTGCAGCACAGCGCGCAGAGGATCGGAGAAGATCGGCTATACCGGCTACCGGCTACCGAGAGAACGTCCCGGATGGATTGTCCATCCAGGGCCCGTTCGGCTATACCACCGGCTGTACCGGCGACCAAGAGAACGTCCCGGATGGATTGTCCGTCCATGGCCCGTTCGGCTATACCGGCTACCGAGAGAACGGGATTGTCCATCCATGGCCCGTTTGGCTATACCGGCTACCGAGAGACGTCCCGGATGGATTGTATCCATGGCCCGTCCTATTGACTACGCGGCGATACCGGCTATACCGGCTACCGTCCCGGAGGGATTGTCCCGGATGGATTGAG
Source organism: Myxine glutinosa (assembly GCF_964187855.1). Lineage (NCBI taxonomy): Eukaryota > Metazoa > Chordata > Myxini > Myxiniformes > Myxinidae > Myxine > Myxine glutinosa. The sequence continues at coordinate 26,084,784 of NC_136265.1, forward strand.
AAAACGTCGAGATCGAGAAATGGAAAACGTCCCGGAGGGATCGGCCATCCATGATGGTCCATCCATGGCCCGTCCTATCGACATACCGAGAGGATATACCGAGAGGATGGCCCGGATGGATGGATCGACATACCGAGAGGATGGCCCGGATGGATGGATCGACATACCGAGAGGATGGCCCGGATGGAGGCCCGGATGGATGGATCGACATACCGAGAGGATGGCCCGGATGGATGGACCATCATCTCGCCCCCTCACCCATCCTTCCCCCCCCGCCCCCCCCCCCCCCCCCCCCGTTGTGAAGTGTGAGATAGCAGCCGCGCACCGCACACCGAAGTCGAACGACCTTCACAGTCTGGGTCAGAGGGAACGCAATCAGGCAGCGGCCGGGCGAGGCGTCTCGCAGTCTCGAAATGTGTGGAGGCGAGCCAAGAGACCTGTCCTAGAAGCAACAAGCCCAGAGTCAAGGGCGATCCGGCGGGCCGGTGCCCACGTGGCTTGCTCAGGAGACGAGGGAGTCGGGCGCAACGCTCAATGTTACCGTGTCGTGGGGGTCACCGTGCACCCCCAAATGCCCCGTGCCTTATCGATTAACGGCATAAATCCTCGATGTTGGCTAGTCGCCCTCGAAGGCCGCCACGTTATGACACGCACGTTCGAGCAGGGGCGGTCAGGTTGAGTATTTCTGCTATCTGTAGAGGTACCCAGGTAGACGAACTCAGGTAGACGTACTCTGATGACGCTAGCGCGGGAAGCAGTTAATGGCGCTGTAGAGCAAACGCGTGATTTAGTCGATGACGTCATCAATTGGTTCGGGCGCGTGCGGGCGGGTTTGACGGCGAGTTCCAGCTGAGCGGTAGCCCCAGACGGAGTAAAGTAGCACACCGAAATCTATAGTCTCGCGTCCATTGGGCAGCAGCATTCGAGCGGGCTCGAGATTGGTGTACGGAATACGAACCCGGCCGACGAGTGAAATGTCTTATCTAGGGGGCACCGCGTACGAGGGAAACCGAAAGTTGAGCTCGGCCCTTGAACCAGTGCGGCTTCGCCGAGTCGAGAGGGCGAGCACGCCGAGTCGAGTGGGCGAGCATGCTTGGCAGCGATAAACTGCACGACCTGAAGTAGCGTCTCGTTTGTTTTGCTGTCGGGTCAAAGGATCGAATACATATCACGACCTGAAGTAGCGTCTCGTTTGTTTAGCTTTCGGGCCGTGTTTTGTCCGGAGTTTTAGACATAGTTAGTCATATAGAATACACATGGTATACGATCAACTATCATAAGCATGAGCCCGAGTGTCGTGAAAGGCTATGAAGGTCCCGCTCGACGTCCTTAGAAACTCATCCGTGCTGCGGCGAGTCCTCGTATGGTGCCAAGCGAGCCTCCATTGAGGCGATTCCGGGCAGCGGAGTTCGCCGGCCTCGTTGAGTAGCCACATGTAGGTGGGATTTCGACGAGCCGCGATCAGCATCGCCGGCCTCGCAGAGTGGTGCCCGCGAAGGGCGCAGTGCGCGATTTGCGCGTACGAGGTGATTCCACCGAGCAGCGATTGATCGGGTTGTGCCCGCGATGGGGCAGCGCGCGATTCGTGCGTAGGAGGTGATTCTGATGTGCAGCGATTGGAATCGCCGGCCTCGCAGAGTGGTGCCCGCGTTGGGCGCAGCGTGGCTTGGCGTGGGAGGAGGTGATTCCGACGTGCAGCGATTGGAATCGCCGGCCTCGCAGAGTGGTGCCCGCGTTGGGCGCAGCGTCGCTTCGTGTAGGAGGAGGTGATTCCGAGCAGCGATCGGAATCGTAGGCCTCACAGAGTAGTGCACGCGACGGGTGCAGCGCGCGCGATTCGTGCGGGGAGGCGCTTCCGAGCAGCGTTCGGTCGGGCACAGAGTAGTGCACGCGACGGGTGCAGCGTGCGGCGTCGCGTAGGAGGAGGTGATTCCGAGCAGCGATCGGAATCGTAGGCCTCACAGAGTAGTGCACGCGACGGGTGCAGCGCGCACGATTTGCGCGGGGAGGTGCTTCCGAGCAGCGATCGGTCGGGCACAGAGTAGTGCACGCGACGGGTGCAGCGTGTGGCGTCGCGTAGGAGGAGGTGATTCCGAGCAGCGATCGGAATCGTAGGCCTCACAGAGCAGTGCACGCGACGGGTGCCGCACGCGCGATTCGCACGTGGAGGTGCTTCCGAGCGCGGCATGACAGTCAAGGGTGTCGTGAACACTCGCGTGGACATCTCCTCTCGGGCCGAGGCACGCAAATCAGTTGGTCGGGTAGGCCGTCGGCTCCAAGCGGGTCCGTCGTTCCGACGGGGTTTCGGCCGCAGGACGTTGCCCAGTAGCATCGTTCTCCAGGCGTCTTGCCGGAGTCCGTCATGCCTGCTCCGGCGTTCGGGCCTCAGGAGAGCAGTTCGCCTTTTGACGACGCGGTCCCGCAAAAGGCTTGCGAGGTCCCCATCGCATCCGGTCCTTTCGAGGCAGACCGGCAGCGAGAGTAGCCGAGGTGGGCCTCGCAGGAGCGCGGAGAATGTCGGGAACGCTCGTCTGTGATTCGCGTTCATCCGGCCATCGCCAGACTCGTGTCCCGCCATTCCCGAAGATCTTTATTGAAATTAAGTGTTGTGAAAATCAACCAAATCCACAACTCGTCCCATAGATAGGTTTAATTTCAATAAGATCGTGACATCATCCTGTAAAATACACCATGCAATATATATGTCAGGATCAAGGCATCATATGAGAAAGATTGGATATATCAGTCAATGCAAGCAAGCCTAGAATATAAGTGGGTACGTACCATTCAATTCTACATGTCATTGTATAAAGTCGCAGGAGTGGCCTCGAGTCGCGGACGTCCCGAGGTCTTATAGACACCGCCCAGTGGTTTAAGTGAGCGTCACACCTGGGTTCAACTTTGATCCATTTTCACCACAAGGATTTTGTTTGTTTTGTCTGTCTCTCTACAAATGTCAGCATTTCAATTGAATGTTATATTTGAACACTAGCAACAGTACCTGCCCTACGGGCGGGGGCTTCAATTGGGAGGCCCAAATGAAAAGGCAAAATATCAGAAATTGAAGGATTTTTTTGTTTTGAACGATTTATATAAACATCCGTTAAATCATATCACACGCAAATCATCAAAATCTAAACAGTATTTGTAGAATTTCAATAAAAGCCACATCACTGTTCATATCAGTAAATATTATTCCATCGTGTTTGGAAAAACTGGAAAATTGGAAAAAATTTCCTAATTGGAAAAATTGGAAAAACAAAAAACAAAAAAATTACTTTTAATGATGTTTATATACGAATCAAAAACAAGATAATTGGTTTTGGGTCATCCTTTCTGCATATCTCATGGGATTGTGAGTTGGAGAGACGACCGTGATGGCGGGGAGGGGGTTGGCATTCTCTCAAGCAGGGATTCAACCCATGTCCTTATAAAAAGTCTTTGTCTGAGGTCACCGAGTCCGATCGGTGCAGCGATCGGTGCAGCCGTTTGTGCGGTACACGGGAAAATAACGTTATGCGGGAGTCCAAACCTGAAAATGCTGGAGGCTAAAGCTGAAATCGGAAAAACAATATAGCCTATTTTACTCCAGGAGGTCCCAGGATTACCCACCCAAAATATCGTTGCGATCGGTTCAGCAGTTTTTGCGGTACCCGGGAACAGACGGACAGACGGACATTTGGTGAATTATAGTAAGATGAATCGGAAAACAAATCTGTCGTTTCGTAACACTTTGGTTCTGAAGTCGTACCCGATCACACATGCGCAGAGAGGAATGAGATGATGTTTTTATTTTGTCTGCGTGCTTGACGGTCAAACAAAATTGAGAATAATTGGACCGTTTAGCAGTGCTTGGACAAAAGATTATTGCATTTAACGTCATCTCGACCAATCAGGTTTGCCGCTTGCAGACCCCACCCATGTCCTTGCCTTTTAAGACAGCATGGGATAAGGTGTTCTATGAACTTCTGCAGTCCTGACTGTACAAACCTTTTAATGTGGGAAGCTTGCACAACTGCTTGCTCAGATGTGGACAAATTGATTCCATGCGATTGAATTATGTGATTATGAGAGAGTTTCGATTGCACAAACAATTACACCGTTGTGAACTCGCCTTAGTCTCGGAAGTCTTCCTGTTTAGTAGTTCATCGAGTCATTAATTCATATACATTGCCTACAGAAAGTCTACACCCCCTTTTAAAATTTTCACCTTTTGTTGCCTCTTAGCCTGGAATTAAATTGCATTCATTCAGACTTTTCCACCTTTATTTACACATCGTAATCCACAACTTTCAAGTGAAAAACAAATTCTACAAATTTCAGAAAAGTAATATACAAGTTTGATTTAAATCCCTTCAGCTGTTTTCAAGTATCACATTTTTACCAGACATAACAAGTTTCACATCGATCGGTGAAGCGGTTTCGGAGAAGGGATTTTGTTAAATATCGGCTTTCAAGCTAGCCTGGTGTTGGCTTAGCGGTTAGGGTGCCGGCTTGGGATCCTAGGATCCTGGGTTCGAATCCCGGTCGATCGGTAAATTAACACCAGGGGGGTTGACTCAGCCTATCATCCTTCCGAGATCGGCAAATTGAGTACCAGCTTGCTGGGATGAATGATCGCGGTGTTTACCCGCGGTTTAGAATAGGTACACCGTATCCCTGCGCATCGTAAGAGCGTGACCAAGGGTTGGCGTCAGGAAGGGCATCCGGCCATAAAAACATTTCCTCAAACAGGGAACCATGATTGTTCCCGCAAGGCTAAACCTTGGGACCCGCAAGGCTAACCCACACTCTAGCAGGGAAAATGGCCTTAAAACGATCATTCATTCATTCATTCAAGCTAATATGGCTGCCACACCATGTGACATATGACCTTAAAAATGTACACTCTGCATATGTATGGGTAGGGGATCGTGTTTGTTAAGTTTCGTGTTGATTAGATAAGGTTCATTTTTCTATCCAAGATGGCTGCCAAACCACATGACCTACGATGTCATCATTTTCAAACTATACACAACAATGGTGTTAGATATTTGTAAAATTTTGCATCGACAGGGTAAACGGTTTCAGAGATATAATTATTTAATATTTCCCTTCAATCTAATACGGCTGCCACACCATGTGACCAATGACGTTTTCGTGATCATCTTGTAATCGCCATGCCTAGTTAATGACACACGTAAAGTTTCGAGTCAATCGATTCGGTGGTTTGGGAGAAGAGGTTTTTTAAGGTTTTAGGTTAAATCCAATATGGCTGCCAAACCATGTGACCTCTGATGTCATAAATTTAATATTTGAATACAAATGTGTCATAGATCATGTGCGTGTAATTTCAGATTTTTAGGATAAGGAATTCGATTAAAACCTTTTTGGCTGGTATACCACTTCAGCCATGATTTTTTGTTTTTGGTATTTTTAATTGACTGTTTTTTCCATATCAATGTCCATCACTAATTTGAAACTGCCCAACCAGTCGCACCTTCTTTCATGAGCTTTGCTTATCATCAAGGAGCGCCGACAGGTAAGAGGCATGTATGCCAAGTCACCAACGAACGATACTTCGTCTCATGCAAGGCCAGCAAGCGGACCCACGTGACTGAGGTTTTGTAATGACGATCATGAAATGGATGATGAAATTTTGGTGTACGCAATGTCGAGCCTCGTGGAGGAACTCAAAACAATTAGCATGTTATAGGTGTTTGTTCATGTCGATGTCCCATCATATATTGTTCATTCTTTGCTGATGACTCTACTCTCTGTCGCTCCATTCTTCATCCCTCAGATCGGCAGTCTGCATCCTCCTCACTCTCTGCAGACCTGGACAAAATCACAGACTGGGCAAACAACTAGAACATGTCTTTCAATCCTGACAAATCTCACACTCTTACGATGTCTCTCCGAAAAGACCGACTGGACAACCCTCCCATCCACTTTCTGAATAATCCTCTCCATGAAGTTCTGTCACTCAAGCTTTTGGGTCTCACTGTCTGCCATGATCTTTCCTGGGAAAACCACATTTCAAATCTGGCCTCCAAAGCCAGTCGCCGACTGGGCATCCTCCGTCGTGCGAAGTCCTTCCTTGGCACACCTGAGCTCCTCACCACATACAAGGCTTTCATCCGCAGCTCAATGGAATATTGCTCACCCCTCTGGGCTGGTGCTCCTGCCTCACACCTAGCTCGTCTTCACGCTGTTGAAACCAAAGCGTTCAGAATCATTGGAATCTCCCGAGATGAAGCTAACTCCAAGGGCCTTTCACCTACTCACCGCAGGCAGGTTGGTGGTCTTTCCGTCTTCTACCGACTCCTCTCTGGCCTTGCCCCCCCCCCCCCCAGCTCTCTCTGGGCTCTGTCCCCCAAATATTCCTACAGGTCGCACAAGATCTGCCTGCAACCCTTTTATGGTTAAACTGCCAAAATCAAGACTCTCTGCTCACCTTCACTCCTTCATTCCTCTTTTCTCCCACCTCTGTAACAAACTCCTTCACTCTCTTCAATCCCACTCCACCCTCCAGGTCTTTAAAACGGCTGTTCAACACCATCTCTTATCTTCCCCCATCCAAAACCTTGATCTTTTCTACCCCCGCTAATTTCACCCCAATTCCACTTTTTTGAAATACCAACTTCTGTCCTGGAAGTCCTTGGTGTCCTTGTGTTTTATACTTCTCCCTCTCCCCCCCCCCCCCCCCCCCATTTCCCATGCCTCCTCCCCCCAAGCCCTCTCCCTTCCACACATCTCCCTGCTCTCAAATGTTGTGTTTGTGTGCTTCCCCTTCTCTCCCCATCTTGTCTTCCGCTCCCTCTTTTTATATATTTTGTTCATCTGGTCGATTTGTTTGTGAAGTAAATGTTAGCTCTTTCACGAGCCTCGATTCAGTATACAAAAAAAATAAAAATCCTTACTGCTACAAGGCATCCATCTTGCAATCGAACCACCCTCACTGTTCTTACGCCAAGACTGAAGAATGTCAGAGGCCGAGCTCTTTCGGACTACCTCCAGGATGTAGCTGTTGTTATTTTTACCAAGTTATTTTATCTTACTTTGAACTTTTCCCCCTCTCTCTCTATACAGTTGAGGTTCATGGAAGAGTATTATCACGGAGGGTATGAAGTGACAGTAGGGCAGCGGGGAAACTCTTCCTCACAAGCAAAGCAGTGAGTAGGAGAGTGAAAGTAAGAGGGAGCACACTGCAACCTGCATTGTAGGAGGGTTTTGTTGGGAAGTGTCAATGGGGGCAAAGGTAGGGTTAGCAGGTCAGGTGATATGCATCGAGGATCGAATGGTCGATATAAAATGGATAGGATGTGAATGTTAATTGTAAGAATAGGGTTATTGTCCCCCGTCGCACCGCGGAGCGAAAGGGGGACTATGGTTTTCCCCTCTGTGCGTGCGGGCGTGCGTGCGTAAGCGAAGGACCGCATTCGAATTTGGTGTGTGGGTGCAACCCACGTCAAAATCCAAGATGGCCGCCACCATGTATGTCTGATACCATGTATGTCTGAACCTTGTGAGCGGAATATCTTGAAAAATAAGCGAAGTACCAACTTCTAATCTGGGGTGTGGGTGTATCTCGGCATAAGACAACAACAACAACAACATGCATTTTAAAGGCCATTTTCCCTGCTAGAGCGGAGGTTAGCCTTCTAGGCAATATCTAGGCATAAGGAAGAACGCTATTGAAAATTGGGTCGCCACGTCAAAATCCAAGATGGCCGCCTCCATGTATGTCTGAACCTTGTGAGCAAAATATCATATCATAGCATGTTTTCTGCGTCTTCCACTTTGTCAACTCACATCACTTCCCCGACGGGGGACCTAGGCGTAACGCTTGTTCCATTGAAGATACCGAGTAGATTGACAGATGAAACTCTTCGTCTTCGGTTGTGGATAAAGTGGAGCCATAGTGCGCTAAATGACCTGCAACTGTCTGGTTTTCCCTGTACTGTATTTAGGGTTTTTGCTTTTTCTCCTATCCATTGACATTTCCTTGTAATTATCTCTAGGTGATCGAAACAAAGAGATCCAGAGCTGGAGGTCATAAGGGCAGCAGTTCATCTTTGTCGTCTTCATCTTCCTCATCGTTTCTCGACCCACTGTCGCAGATCCTGGATGGCTCTGATCCTCTATCTCAGCTTGCCCTGTCCGGACCCGTTCCCTCCTGCAGCATCCCCACTGACTCCTCGATTGGAAGGGACAAGGTAATCTCATTTGTTTGCATATTATGTGCTTTGTTTAAAGGCGGATTCTTTAACCTGCCACATAATCAACTAGAACGGCACTCGGTAAAGCATATACTTCCGCCAGGCTGAACAGTTTACGTTTCGTATCCCACTGATAGGCCGGGTCTGCATCCGAATCTCGATGTCATCCTCCCTAGGTCAGTAAAATGAGTATTAGCTTATTGGGAACGGGGCACTGCATCAGCGGCACGGCCGCACTCCCAGCAATGATGCAACCAGCAGCCACAGGCTGCATGCCAAATAATAATAATTTATATATCCAGCGTCTTGATTTCCATGGCTGGGAGGGAATGCCTGTTGACAACAGGACTCTAATCGTACGCTGCCCAGAACCCACAAGTCCCGACATGATCTTGTATACAAAAAAAAAAAAAAAAAAAATCCTACATTAGCCGGTGTGGAAAGCTACAGGACCACTTTATTCCTGAACGTTGTGTGTTTGAAACCCCTGAAAGTTGTCATAAACCTGTGTGCAGGAGAGCAGACGGAGGCAAGACTGCGAGCCGGTCTTGGGTACCGACTTTGAGCCGTGGGCCCAAAAGCGTCGCGCAATCCTGGCACGGTATACCACGAAAGAGAAACTTTCCATCGTACGTGCATGTTTTGTCTTTCGCTTTTTTTTACGTCCAGCCTCTACTGGACACAGTGCTCCATTCCGAGACGGGAGCAGCATTGCTAATTTTATTATGCGTCAAGGCAGGGTTTATTAACTTCTTCTTCTTCTTCTTTTCTTAGAACTTTTGCTTGGGTTTGGATAAAGGTCAAGGTACGTTGCTTGCATTTGCCCTCGGTTACTATCTCCTCTGATGTTGTGTTTATGATGCATCTTCATGTAGAGTACTTTTTACGGCGTAGCACATCGGGCGAAGCCGTCTAGAACAGTGTTTGTCCGTCCGTGTGTATGTCCCCTCAAACATATACCAATCAGAACTGAGGATATGGTCACATGACAGGATGATGTGATTACGTCTGATGTCATTATGGCGTATGGCGGATGACTCTCCACACACCGCCATTTTGATTTATATGCCGTTCATGCCGAACATATCGTCGAACCTGTCATATATCACAATCGCCGTGCTCTACCTTTACGTTTTTCATTGGATGTGAAACACAAACAAAGCGATTGTTAAAATGACCATGAAATATCGAAAGCATAGACGTTACGTCTCTTCCAACAATACCGTACGGTACATATGGTACGTATAGGCCTTAGGCATTATGACTCATCTTCTGCCTGCTTTGGACAAATTGAGCCCAGGTTTCTTAATACAGTAATCATTTCAGTCGTATCGTTTTCGTAAAAATAATAATAATAATAATAATATAGTAAATATAACCATAACATTTAAATCCCAATGTTGTGAATGGAAAGTTAATGGACTGAAGCGGTGTATGGTTCATGATCAATGATGAGCGGTGTTCAGCACTAATATTAATAACCGAGGGAGTAGGGAATTAGCCTCGGTTTTTTAATGATATCATTTTCGAAATAATGATAACGTAACGTTAATATTATAGTAAATCTCATCGTAACACTAATCCCTTCGTAGTGACTGCAAACTTACTGGAAGTTAAAATATATCCGTTTTGTGTCCATTACGTCATTACGTCTATGATGTCATTACGACGGCTGAGTCCACCGACCAACATTTTAATTTACAAGTACACCCGCTCACTACGGGAGTGGCAGGAAGGGTCATTCTTCTTTGTGGGTACATAGATTACAGTCGATCTATGGTCGGGTCTCAAGAACATTGGGTGTGTGTTCGTTTACCAAGTTTCTTGTGAAGAGATCACCAAGTGGTTTAAGCATTCGAGCAAGCACTCCATTCAAAACCGTTGAGGAACGGCTGGCTTGGCAAGCGCTAGCTAGCTGATTGGTAAATGAGCTCAACCCCAACCCTTGTGGGGTATATAGATTACAGTAGATCTTCACTCAGTTCTGTAAGTAAAACTTACCTCATGGATGTTGGGATTCCTCCAAATTTCCTTGTTTAATGTTATAAACAGCATTAGCGACTGTTTGAAAAGCTAATCATGTGTGTTTGTGGTTTATAATATTTTACAAGCCCGGCTACGCCGCTGGTAGACTTTTGGTCTTGTTTACTTTTGAATCCAAGGAGCTGTCTTTCCAGTGAATATTATGCATTGATTTTATTTTTCTGAATTTTCTTTTTCCATTTCATGCATGTAAGAATGGATCATTCAACTCAAACAAATACCCCTAAATGTAAAGTGAGAGGGCTCAAACAATAGGAAATTGAGGGGAGGAGATGATTGGTGTAATAGTTTTGTAAATTAATAATGAATGACTGATTTGCATGCACTGGCCGACATTCCACCATTGTAGACCGGGTTTAATGTCACGTGTATTCGCGGTTTTTTCGTGAGCGCAAAATTCCTTTTTTTCAAGAGCCATGAGCATGACACATTCCTAAAACCCAGCTTTCACCAGCATAAAAGCCATCATTCAGCATGACCTGCTTTTACATTTGTGGTGCTGTGCTTCACGTTTTCACGGCTTTTGTAGGATATTCCGCCATTCACACTGTGAACAGCTTCATATGATATCCCGTCGTTCACATACGGCATGTTTTTGTGGCATGTAAACAATGTTTTGCGGCATGCTTCGTGGGATATCCCACAGACGGTAAATATCGCTTCACGGGATATCCCACCATTCACAATGTGAATAGCTTCGTGGGATATTCTACCAGCTGCATAACACGGCATCCCCGCGAGTTACTATTTGAGGTCGAGGTGTATATCAATATGGGACATTCAAAATACAACATAAATGATGGGATCCACCCCAGAATGCTTTATGCGCATGCGCAGAAACCCCGAGCAACAACTGCCATCAGGGCACGCTAAAAGTATATCAAGCACACGTGATGAGGATTGTGAGCTTAAATGGTTCACAAAGCTTCTAAAAGAAATCTAAAATATTTGGAAACGTACCTGAGAAAGGGGTTGGAAGGGGTCTGCATAATGAAGAGTTGGAGAACTTTCTCAGCTCGCTGAAAGTGATGAGATCTTCCAGCTGCCAGTACTGCAAAAACTCCCAACGATGTGTATCGGTGCAAGGCCTGAACTGTGGTTGGGCATGCTTTACCCAAATCTCCTACTATTGCTGCCAGTGATGGACTTTGAACCTTGTCGGAGTGCCTCCTATGATCATGGCAGGCTTGGCGATTTATTTTATGGACGTCTGCAATTGGAAAGACGATGCCATGCATCATTACCAACAGAGCAATGGCTTCCGTCTCTTCAACAAAGGACATCTTCGGGACACGTGAAAATACACAAAGCTTGTGCCAGCGATTATTTACGCGAGAGCCAGATGTACCAGGCAGGCTTACCTGAGGGAGACGTCCTATCTGGTTTGGGTCCTTCTTAACAGGGAGCGGAGTGGGAGTAGTGGGGGCTGTTATAAATACATTGTTTGATTGGTTCTGGGGCCACAATATGAATTATACTAGATTTTTCCATCTGTCACTAAAAGGAGAAGTGTGTGACTGTTTGTGTGTGACTGGTGACCACCACTCGCTTGTATGAACAGGAAGTTGATGGAACTCGGCACTTCACTTCCACGGATATTTCTCCTATTTTCTTTATTTCCGTGAGAACGATTTTCGTCAATTATGCAGGTTAAAAGTGCTCTGTTTAGCGGAAGTGAGTTGCTGAAAATGCGCACACAGCACATGCACGGAATGCAGAGTTTGCATTATCACGTCATTTTGAAGTCCTGTATTGCTCGTACCTTTCGCCATGAACCTTTTCTGAAATTGATTGGTACTTTGATAAGTGGTGTCGATGAGCCTTCAACGCTGTTCTGCTTTGTGTCGATGCAAATACTTTGACAATTGTAACTCCCCAACCGTTTGTAACAATACTAAACTGTTTGTTCGTTGTTTTTCTCACAAGCCACCAGTAGAGCTGGACAGGGAAATGCAATGTCTGAAAAAATGAGGAGTCGTCTGGAAGAGCTAGACGACATGGAGGAGGTAAGGCACGCACATCTCGAGTTTGGAGGTGGACTTTGAACTGGAGGATCTTCCACCAAATCATGACTATTGCACACGTCTCCTTTTGGCATGAAAAATCAATTTGGTCAATTTGGCATGAAAAATAAAATGACGTTTTTACACCTCGTCCCACCAAACCTACCTTTTCTCATCCTTTTTCGAAATGTTATTTATTCCACCTCTTCTTCAATTTTTGTTGCATTCATGATGCATCGTCGTTGAGGCTCCTCCCATTTTATTCATCCTTTAAATTGATTGGTTAATTCACTTATGGTCACTGTTTCTTTTCTGGCTTTTTTATGCGGTTGCAGGGGTCATTATATTTTTTCGGGTTGTCCGTCCGTCCATCTGTTCATCCGTCCGTTCATCCATGACAGGTTATTGTAACAGCAATAACTTAAGTACGGCTGAAGGGATCGAAGTCAAACTTGCTGCAAGTATGTATAATGATGCAAAGATGAACTGATTGGATTATGGGGCGAGAGGTCAAAGGGCAGAGGTTCCGTTAGGGAAATATTCTGTTACTGCACTAACTTGTGAACCAGTGATGGGATTTTGACCAAACTTGGTGCAAGTATGTATCATCATGCAAAAATGAACTGATTCGATTTTGGCATTAAAGGTCAGAGGTCATGCCAGGTAAAAATGTAATACCTGAAAACAACTGAAGAGATTTCAATCAAACTTGGTACAACTATGTATAATGATGTAATATTGTGGACGTCGAAGAGTACCATTCTTTTTTTTCTTTTTTTAATTCCTTCTGTTATTTACTTTCATTCTAATTACCTCCTCAGACTTTGATCTTTACTTTAATGTTAAGTTTAACCTCTCGGTAAAGCCACTCGTTTTTGACTGCTCTAAATGCTATTATGCTTTTGAGATCATGTGACACGTGGATAACAAATGAATTCTGCCTAGAAACGTTCTCTTTAGAGGTTTCTCATTCTCCATTTTGGTAACTACACTGCTGATCTTGACATCGCTGGTTAAGAATGTATCTTGCGGTCACGTGTGTGTGACGTTCTCTGTTCAGGGTTCTCAACGTGAACTTTTGAGCCTCACGCAGCAGGAGTATGCCAGCCGCATCAAGGAACAGGACCAGGCCCTGCGTGAAGCCTGGGCCACGGACCAGAAAGTCAAAGCACTGAAGATTGTCATCCAGGTGTATAGTTTGGACAATTTCTTTTACACATTTTGGTGCAAGGTAGTGGTTGGGAGTGGTAAAACTGCACGCATCCTTTTCCCCAGTAAAAGGCAGTCACTTTTGCTGTGCAGGTGTTGTGTTGTTGTTGGTTTAGTAAGTGTGGCAGGAGGGTAAGGCCCTGAGATCTCAAGGCAGCCACCTTAACCTCAAGGAGATTGAAGATGCAATTCGTGTGGTATTTGTTTGTGCCTAAATCTGAGATTGTGCATCTTCTTCCCTCTCACCTCCCCCACCCCTCCGCCCCCCCAGTGTTCCAAGCTGCTCTCTGACATGTCTGTGATGCAATTCTACCCAAGCAAATTTGTGCTCGTCACGGACAACCTGGACACATTTGGTACGAACCATGTGGCGAGCGAATTTATTTATTTATTTTTGATCACTTCTCCTAGTGGATGGGACACTTTATTTGGTGCAAAGGGATTAGAGCGACTCGTCGATAGCTATCCGACTCAGAGCCAGCACCCCAAAATGGATCGACCAAACGGTCTCGTACTTCACTGTAAGCATTTCCATTTTGTCACCGGTAGGTCGCTTGGTATACGGGAGGATTTTGAGCATGTGTACGTCCGCCCATTCTCCAGGCTCCTCCAACTCTTCCGCCTCGTCACCCGGTGAGGAAATGGCACATCAATTAAAACCGTCGACCTTCATTAGTGTGTTTCCTTTTGGCAAGCCGAGTGTCCAACGACCCTGAATTTTCATCCCACCAAATGGTAACGTGATGGTAACAAAATCCCACCACCAAACTCATACCTCCACAAAATGGATTGTTTACGTGATTGCGATTCGACTTTGAATTCTCTTACACCTCTTTATGGATATGAAAATGCATTGATCTGTTGTTTTTGAATGCTGAATGAACTCCAACCCCCCTCATGTTCCCTCTCTAGATCCCATTAGTCCTAACGATGTTCCGGACTCTGCAAAGGAAACGTGTATCAACTGGTTCCACAAAATAGCTTCCATCAGGGAGCTGGTACCCAGATTGTATCCTTGTCGCGATTATGACCGGGCAAGGGGAAACCGAATATAATAAAACTAATCATTCATTCATTCATTCATCATTCATTCATTCAAGGGGAAACCGAAGTAATTGTGACGTCCCGAAGTTTACTTCGTACTCGGCTATTTGGTGATTGCGATCATCTCGCAGCCATTCGTGCTTGGTTTGAAGGCTTAACGTTTGCACAGCTATGTGGAAGCAGCAATACTCCGATGCAGCAAGCTTATCAGTGCGGAGTACGTTGTGGACTGTCACCAATCACTATCTGCCCCCTCTCCCTCAAAGTGTGCCCCACTCCTCTTTGGACCCCGCTCCTTACCCCCGTCCCCATCCCCACCTTTCTCGGAGCCGGCTCCCCTCGGCATGCCTCCTTTCCCCCACCTCTTCCTCCTTTTGATTCCTCTGACACCGATTGCAGCCCTTGCTACTCTTATTCTCTGGTGACTCTAAGTGGTGTAAGTTCCTTGTACTGTGTGTTTCAGTGGATTCGCCGAGGCTCTGCCCCGCCTGGCAAACACAGCACGTGGAATCGGGGATCCCCTTGTTGCTGTGTATGCTCGTGCCTACCTATGCCGGGTATGGGTCTTCTGTCATGGTTATTGAGTGCATGGTGTTAGGAATGATGGGTTGGGATTTGAATATCGAGTAGATTATATGATGAAAAGTTGTAAATCAAGAATGATTAGCAATTGAAACTTTATCAAGTCTAACATTGGTATTTGAATTGTTTCCTCCAAGTTTGGTAAATTACGTTAATGGTTACATCGATCGCAAATGTATGACGGGCCTCTGGATATCTGTCGTACTTGTCACCATATGTGATTGCCTGCGTTGCCACAAGGTCGGTGTGGAGGGTGCTCCACACCTACGGGAACTCCTCGCACAAAACTTCTTCGACTTCCTGCAAACCATGAAGCAGGTTAGTTTGGCCTGCATCGCATAGTCCCAAACTCTTGGCATAGAATCCCTGGCTTCGTGCTCGTGTAACTCCCTCGGTCCTCTTGATGTGTGCAGCTGCACGTAGACTCGGTGCAGAACCTGCTTGCTCTGCAGGGGTTGGACATGAGTACTTATCTTACTTTGTACTCTCCTGCAATTGATTGGATACTGCAGTGTGTTGCGTACCACGCATCAGAGGTCTGTCCCATTGCTCTTGTCTATTATTTTTTTTCCTTTTCACAATAAAGTGGAACTATTGAGGTATTTCTTTTTGGGGGTGTCAAATGGTCAAATGGTGAAAAGTTGTTAAGGTGTGGGGGTGGTGGATTGGGTGGTTGGTCAGTCCAAGTGATGTCACATGAAATCAGCCTTCCTCGTTTGCATGGTAATTATAACAATGAGTTTATTGTCAAATATACACGATGCACAAACAATGAAGTACTTTTAATTTAAGTACTTTTAATTATTTTTAAAAATAATTAATTTACTTTATAATGGAACGATAACGTTTACCCGAGCTGAGAAGTTCAAAAATGTCGTGCGTGGGTGGAATTCTTCTCGAATGATAGCTTTCGCTCTTTTCACTCCTCGAATGGAGTACAGGCTCTCGATGGAAGGATCCAATAATTCTCGTGCCCAATAATTTTACAAAGAGTCTTTACTATCCCAGCCTGGTGTTGGCTTAACGGTTAGGGTGCCGGCTTGGGATCCTAGGATCCTGGGTTTGAATCCCGATCGATCGCTGAATTAACGCCAGGGGGTTGACTCAGCCTGTCATCCTTCCGATGTCGGCAAATTGAGTACCAGCTTGCTGGGATGAATGATCCCAGTGTGTACCCCGATTTAGAATAGGTACACCGTATCCCTGCGCATCGTAAGAGGCGACCAAGGGTTGGCGTCAGGAAGGGCATCCGGCCATAAAAACATTGCCTCAAACAGGGAACCATGATTGTCATGGGGCCCGTAAGGCTAACCCCTGCTCCAGCAGGGAAAATGGCCTTAAAAACGATCATTCATTCATTCTTTACTATCCTGTTGAGTTGCGATCGGTTGTCCCGTGTCGAGGTGCCATACCGGACGGTGAGAGGCGGTATCGGAACACACTCCATCACTGCTCGATAGAACGTGATGAACACAAGATTGCCGACAAAGAAAACTTTAGAGTTTTGTCAACAATAATTACATCCGCCACCGAAGGTCTGTCTGTCTTTTATTTGTCTGTGAGCAGGCTATCTCAAAAACTTACAGATTCGGATGAAACTTAGTGGACAGGTTTGGTGTGTGACAAGGACTAATTGATTAGATTTTTGTGAAGATATGGATCCGGATCAGGATCCAAGAATTTTTAAAGTGCTTCTTCACCATTGAGAGATGGGACCGAAAACAACACGTACCATGATATTTCAAAATGTTATGGATGGATTTTGCCAAAACTAGGCGGACGAGTTAGGTAGGTGACGAGAGCAAGCCGATTCGATTCCGGATCCAGATCCGGCCTATCAGTGGGATACAAAACGTAAACTGTTCAGCCTGGTGGAGGTACGCGCTCTACCGAGTGCAGTTCTAGTTTCCTTTATCTTTACGACATTGAGTTTGAGATTCTTTAGAGATCACCATTCCACAAGTTTTTCGACCTGATTACGGGAATCGCTTTCATCACTGTTGAGAATCGGGCCGGCAACGGCCGTGTCATCTGCAAGTGTCACCACCGGTGAGCTATCGGATGATGACACAATCATGAGCGAACAACGAATATAACATCGGGGATAAAACACGGCCCTGCGGTGCTCGTCTGAAATTTTTGAACCAATTTTGACCACCTGTGGTCTGTCTGAAAGAAAATCCCAAATCCAGTTACAAATCGAACTATCAAGATCACGTGCATCGAGTTGAAGTTTGTGAGGTAAAATGGAATTAAAAGCAGAACTAAAATCTCAGCAAAGTAACCTGGCATAGGTAGGCATCTGTTTAATTTTCTTTAAATCCGCGTTTTCTTAAAATGATAGATATCGGAGGCACTGCTAATGGGACATTTGATAGAACAATTATTTACTTCTGTGCCATTTCTTACACTTCCTGTCGCATCATGATCGACTCGATCTCTTCTGCCTCCCGCCTCGCCTGCAGCACGTCCTATTGGAAGTGATGGACCATTGTAGGAAACTGGGGAACAAGTAAGAACGTTTATTCATCGTCTCTCTGATTGGTTATTTTTCTCTCCAGTTTTGCAACTTGTTTTAAAATGAAAACCATCGATATTTACCCTTTCTCTGCTGTCGTCCTGCTTTCCCGAATCCCAGCGCCCTGCTTCTCAACTCCATCCTCTGTGCTTTCCAGCCCCAGTTCATAGCCGCAAGGACAATGGCATTCATCTCCATGATCAAGGAATGCGACGACAATGGTTTTCCAATGGTACGTTGTTTCCGCGTCGGAATACTAGTCGATTATATGGTTTAAGGAATCGATGTGCCGGCGGGAAAATGAGGATGACAAGATCCCTCGACCAAATGTTGACCGAGGTATGCTAATCGCCGTGCGGAAAAAGGGCGAAGCAACGCTTCGGATGTGACCGCTTCTTCAAAGCAAGGGTCGATGATCGATCTTGGACTCTTACAGGCCTGCTTTTGATCGAAGTTGTTTTTTTGATGTAAAGCTTGTTGAAATATTTTCTTCCCGCATTTTGCTCTCCCAGCACCTGCTATACCGATCACTGGGCCAGAGTTTGGCCGTTGCCGATCCACCGGAGGAAGAGCGGCTACAGGTGCTGAACGACGCCTGGAAAGTCGTTACTCGGCTCCACAGCACACAGGTAACGCGTTGCGAATGAGGGGTTAAGGGAATTCATTTGATTCGAAAACACATTTGATTCCAAAGTATTAAAAAACGTGCGAAGATCGGGTCCAAAATGTACCAACCGGATGAAACGCCACTTTGAGGCAATGATCTGCGGTGGCGAATAAGATCCCATCCAGGTCAGGACACGAGGCTTGTTTTCTCCTTGGACAATCATGCTGCTCATACTTTCCCTTTAGAATGTCACAATTTGATGGCTGTAACAGGACTTCCTCTCCGTCCCATCGGTATTCCATGTCTCCACATTTGTCCGTGTCTGTCTCTGCGAATGCCTTTCCCCTAAATATTTCTGCAACTTCTGCAGGATTACATTAGTTGTGCCGAGGTGTGGATGGAATACGCTTGCCGCTGCTTCACGGTATGTTCTCGCTTTTCCATGAGCCTAGACTTTGTACACCAATAACATTTCTTTACCTGCCCAACAAGGTTTATTATTTTCATGACTATCGATTTGCATTCCCGCATATAATTCAGTATCCTGCTTATGCTTTCTATCGACCGTTTGCTCCTACCGATTGGAACATAGTCCAAAATAATCCCGTCCCACGTTGTCTTTGATGTAAACCTGTGCAAGTCTTTGAGACGATTGCATGCTGCTCCTTTTGGGTCATAGTCCCAATGGTGTTGCCCCGTTGGGATCTCGTAATCATGATTGGCTTTCGGCATCATCATTGCTTCGGATGAGATTGGAGTGGGGGGTGGGGGGAAAAGCTTATTTCCATTTATCCCTTTGCCAAGGCCCGTGAGGTGAACACCATCCTTGCCGACATAATCAAGCACATGACTCCCGACCGTGCCTTTGAAGATGCGTATCCGCAGGTGAGGCACTGGTTCCTCGGTTGCCCGATTACGAGTTTGTTTGATGCACATTATTTAGGAGGCAGTAAGATTGGAGAAAATGTGGATTTTTTTTTACCCGTTTTTGTCGTGTTTCAGCTGCAGTCCATAATTGCACGCGTCCTGAAATACTTCCACGACTTCACGGTGCTGTTTTCAATGGTAAAGATACTCGTAAAAATTTCTGTTTGCAAATGTCCACAATGCCACTGCTCTTTCCTCGGAAACGTTTACCGCTGAAGTACCGTGCGACCTTTGTTGTGCTGGTACAGAATTACTAGGACAAGTATTTGTGAACAATTAAAAATCGAACTCATTTAATTCATCTGCAGCATGTGGCTGTTGGCTGCATCATTGCCGGGAGTGTGGTTGTGCCGCTGGTGCAGTGCCCCCTGTAGGTCGGAGCAGGAATTTGTAACTCGTACAGTGTGCCGGCGATGGCTCGCTCTACTCTTCACGAAGGACACTGTGAGATATTTAATGTCCACCATCTAATTGTGGCAGACAGGCCACCCAGCCCAACATCCATCCGAGGGACGGTGGAAATATTGATGTCTGGGCCTTCCTGTGAAACACCAGGGTGGCGGTTTATAACTGGGGTCTATTCAAACCCAGGCTCGACAGCTCTGAGGCCAGTGTGCATACCTCTGTCTGCCCAAAACAATAAATGAGCAAATCTAGTCGATTAAAAGAGTGCAAAATGGAGTGATCGGCACACACAGCAAAACCGTGATGACGGTGATCTCGAGCAATGACCAGTACGGAAGGAGCACAAAGTAGAAAGAAGAATCTGAGATCTATGACGAGGATTCCGATTAAAAACTAAAACTAGAGCAGCACTTGGTAGAACGCATACCTCCGCCAGGCCACTGACGGTTTACATTTTGTATCCCACTGATGGGATACAAAATCGGCATCTGGACCTTAATCAATATCGAATGAGCTTGTTCTTGTCGTCTAACCAACGCGTCCACCTGGTTTAGTCACACGTCATCCATAACTTTTTAAAATATGGTATATATCGCTTTTGGCCCAATCTCACAATGGTGAGAATCACTTAAAGCAAATTCTCGTATGTGGATCCGGATCCAGATCTAGATCCTCAGCAAAATCATATAAATTCATCCTTGTCACACACCCAACCTGTCCACCAAATTTTGTCCGAATCCGTCCATAACTTTTTGTGAAATCCTGCTCACAGACAGACAATCAGACATACAGATACGTAGGGAGTGAAAAGGAAACCTACGTCCACCTTTGATGGCGGAGGTAACTACCGTTAACACCGAAGGGTCTCTTCCAAATTATTAACAAAAGGGTGCCACGAGGTTTTGCACCAAAGAAGGATGGATGATTAACACCTCTCCTATGTTTTGGACTCTATTTCCAGCCACCCGTGGGCCTGTAAGCACATACGTGGCATCATGCAACAGATTCCTCGTAGGACAGATACTACTTGAAGAAAGACCTGTAGGTGCTCAATCCTGGGTTTTGGAACTTCACTACATTGATGGTATCGACTAGATAGGGCCCATTCAGAGGGCCGATTGGCTTCTTCGCATCCTGCTACGGCCATCGCCGTGATAGAGGTAGAGCAGGAAGTTGAAGGAAAAACAATAGATAATTCCTTCCTCCGCGTTCCACTCATGCTATCTCTCTCTCTCTCTCTCTCTCTCTCTCTCTCCCTCTCTCTCCCCCTCCCTCTCTCCCTCTCTCCCTCCCTCTCCCTCTCTCTCCGCCTCTCCCTTCCAAACAAATTCGATATTTCCATTCGGCTCTCCCAACTGAGAGAGAACCCTCTAGCCGTGCAGTACGTCTCCCCTCTGATGAAGCGGAATGTGCCGTCGTGGATCAAGGCGATGCCAAATAGCACGGCCAGTCTGAAAGATCGACGTGAACCATTCACCTGCGCATCACACTTTGACTGTGAGCGAGTCAAGAGGACGAACCACCCAGTGGGACCACCCCTCACAGTTTTCAAGGGAGTGCCCAAGTCGTACATCAAGTGCATTGCCTCCCCCAGGCTGACAACAACAGTTTCTATTGCTGCGCATGAATAACGTCGGAAAGACGACTTCGACAACAGTGATAAGATCTGTGACTTTGAGAAGTTTGCATAGGACATTGGCGGACTGCTAAACAACAGGTTTCTCAAATTTACGCGTAAAGCAACAGAAGCGTTCTATCGATGTTCATGGTTGACAACCTGAGAAGAGTGGTCCATTTCCTCCCCTTCGAGGAAGGTGAAGGAAGAAAAGGACGGTTACGAGATTTTGAAGCATTATATGCATTTCTTACACAGATTACGCATTTCTTCTTCCACCACCTTTAGCCAAGTCTTTCTCGGTCTTCCCCGTCCTCTACTTCCTTCTACATTCATTTCCATCATTCTTCTCAACCAGTCACTTTCATCCTTCCTCAACACATGACCAAACCATCTCAACCTGTTCGTCTTCACAGCATCAATCACAGGCTCTATTCCCATCATCTTTCACAATTCATCATTTGTCTTCCTCTCTCTCAACGATACTTCGCACATCCACCGAACCATTCGCATTTCCACCCTTTCCAGCCTTCGTTGCTGCTCTACGTTCATTACCCATGTCTCGCTCCCACAAATCATAACACTTCTCACACATGCAGCATACACCTTTCCCTTCAGCTTCAACGACACTCCCCTCCTCGTCAGCACGCCACTCAGTTCCCGAAACTTCTTCCATGCACATCTCACTCGAGCAAACCGTTGCAGAGTCTGATCCACCTTCTCCATTCAGCATGTCTCCTAGGTAACAAAATGTTTTCACACCTTCCTCAATTTTTTTTAATGCCGAGAACAAACTTTAGTCACAACACAACAAATATCATTTGTGCCAAATTTGGTCGCAATCCCATCAGCGGTTTCGGAGAAGAATTTTCAATTGTTTACGGACTGACTGACTGATGGACGGACGGATGGACAACGCGCCATCGCATAAGCTCCCCTGAACTTCGTTCCAGGTGAGCTAACAAGGTACCCAAAAATAAGCAAGGTAAAAACATTTTTGGATGGTACAGTGGGCAATTGAGAGCTTTTTCCAGACATTCTACTGTACATAATGGATGCTCACAATCCCAAAGATGTTATGGTGAATTTCATGAACATCTATTGTGCTGTTTCAACTAGAAAACTCAAAATCATTTTTTTGCAAACTAAGCTCAAAAACTCAGTTTTTGAAATTGCTTTTTCATTCACTTATCTGTCTTAAATGATTAATAGCTCATCTCGTACCTGTTCTCACTTTGTTTCAGGACAAATTCCTCCCTTTCCTCGACATGTTTCAAAAGGAGTCTGTGAAGGTGGACGTTTGTAAGAGCATCGTGGAGGATTTCATCCTGTACGTTTTTTTTTTTTTTTTGTCTCCATGCGCGGAATAAGCCGAGCACTCCGGTGTACCGTTCGGAGGTTTTGACCCCCAAGGTGAGGGCTCCGTGTTTCCTGCAGGTGGCAGCAACAACAGCAGACCCGTGATCCCGTCATAATCAATGCGATGATGTTTGTGTGCAAAGCCATGCATGACTCGATCAGGTGAGTGGATTCATGCGTGCTTTTCTGGCTAGCACAGCACAAGCGATGCATCAACTCTGAATTGTTTAAAAAGGGGCGAAACTTGGTGGGACTCCCTCCACCCCAACACCATCTCCATTCCCACCCTGGATTTGTATTCCTATTATGGATTTTCCAAGTTCTGCACACATGTCGCCTGTCACACATGTTTAAATCGGTAAACCTTTAAATTTGTCATTGGCAGTGCACTTACTCTCGAAGATGAGAAGAGGAGCATTTCATTTCTGATCTGTGGTTTCATTCAAAGGGTAATGACTTTGCCCCCCCCCCCCCCCCCACTTCCCTCCCTAGCCCCCCAAACCGCTGTGTCGTCATACTAACCTCACTACCTCGTTCTCATTAACCCATCGTTCACGTCACGTTCTCATTTTCACCTCTCCCTCATTCTCACCGCCCTCCCTGGCCCTGCCTAGATCTCGTTTGGTAGAGATTTTGAGCAGCAGTTGAGCTTCTACGTCGAGTCACGTGGGACATTCTCCAACTTGGAGCCGGTGCTTGTTCACCTCGTGCAGGTGCTTACCCGTGTGGGTACGGTGGGAAAATATTTACCCTGCGCTCACAAAGCGACAAGCGGGGTTAAACATTCAGTTGCGTACGTGTGCCGTGTGCCGTACGTGTCTGCATTTAAAAAATTCATTTTCTCGGCAACCGTTGGTCCACCTCGATTGACACAAAATTTTACCATAGAAGCGCCTTCGCCTGTATAATTTTTTTTATTCATAATTATGACGTCATAGGTCTCGTGGTACGGACACCATCTTGGGAAAACGTTACACCTCTATATCTCCCAAACCGCTCAATGGAAAAAATTGAAACATGGCTCATTGTCAACTTCTCACCATGGGGAATAAGATATGTTAATGATGATGTCATCGGTGCCTTCCTTATGACATCATTATTTGACAAATACAACACATCCATCCGATCATTATTAAAAAAAATTCAGCAACTGTTGGTCTGATTGACACGAAATTTGCACCATAGGAGCACCTCCTCCTTTAGAATATTGTAATGATAATCATGACATCATCGGTCATGTGGTACAGGCGCCATCTTGGAAAAACCGAAAAACGTTACACCTCTACATCTCCAAAAACCGCTGCATGGAAAAAATGGAAACGTGGCTCATTGTAAAGAACTCCCATATGGGGAATAAATAGGTGTTGTCAACGATGACGTCATTAGTGCCATAATTATGACATCATAATTCGACATGGACAACGCTTAGTCTGATCAGTTTGAAATGTATTGAGCGTGATCTATGCAACAATTATGTTAGAGAATATAAATTTATGATGTAATCGCTCACGTGGTCTGGCAGCCATATTGGATCAAAGAAAAAAAAAATGTTCAAAAACAGAAGAGTTGGCTCTCAACAAGTTGACTGCGCAGGGCAAGTATTCTATGAATACCATCTGGTTTTAATAGGCATTCCTTCTTTGCGTTATTATGTTAATGAAGTAAGCCGAGTATAAAGCAAACTTTATTTCAACTTAAAAAATCGTGTGCGTACATATTCGATGGATAAAAATTTGGTGTCTTTGTCCTGTACGTATGCGTTACATCGGTTTCCTGGGAGAATTTTCTGTTTGCGGACCAGAATACGATAATTGGACAAGGATTGAGAACAAACGTGCAAACCTGAATGTATTAACGAGGTGTGCATTGTGTGCCCACGCAGAGTGTGAATCGCCTTTCCATGGACACGCACCGTGTTATGAACGGTAACCACTCACACAAGACTGCTGCATTTGTTCGGGTAATGGCGCACGAGAGGCATTGGTCAATAATGTCTGCTGGGATGTTAATTTGCTCCTGATCAAAAGCTCTTTGTTTTGATGCAGTGGCAGGTCTGTACCTGCCATTGTTGCAGCCTGAATGCCTGTTGCTGTGAAACGTACCATAGAAAATCTCTAACCTCCACATGATTGCATGTGAGAGGACCGACATATCGGGTGTGCAGGACAACCCGAGGGTGGTGCGCACTCTCGTCCGAGTTCTATCGCTGGCAGAATGTAATCCGACATGAAGCTGTTGGCTTGTTGCTTTGCAGGCAACAGAGAACAGCATCCGACAGAGTGTATGTCGAGCCGGCCGTCTTATCGTGCAGCATTTACCTGTGCCTTTTCGAAGAGAATAGGCCATTGCGGAAATACAACAACAACATGCATTTTAAGGCCATTTTCCCTGCTAGAGCGGGGGTTAGCCTTGCGGTCCCCATGACAATCTTCTCCATTCCCTATTTTCTGTATCTCCCCTTGTTAACCCCCTTGCCCGCATTTATTCTTCCACCACCGCCAAGTCTTTCTCGGTCTTCCCTGTCCTCGACTTCTTTCTACATTGTATATTAATATAATCGTTATATATTATATATCCTTATTATTATAATCATTATTATTGTCATTATATATTAATTATTAATTAATAATATATTAAGTATGTATTATATATATATATATCATATGTATTATATATATTGTATTATTATGTTGTATCATTATATATTATTATTATTATATATAAATTAATTATATATATTAATTAATTATTATGTCATTATTATTATTATTATTATTGTTGTATTATTATTGTCATTGTATATTGTATATTATTGTATTGTATTGTATATTGTTATTTCAGCCTGGTGTTGGCTTAGCGGTTATGGTGCTGGCTTGGGATCCTAGGATCCTGGATTTGAATCCCGGTCGATCGCTGAATTAACACCAGGGGGTTGACTCAGCCTGTCATCCTTCCGAGGTCGGCAAATTGAGTACCAGTTCACTGGTAATTCCCTGTGTGTTGCAAGGCGACTAACAGGGTTGGCGTCAGGAAGAGCATCCGGCCATAAAACATTGCCTCAGACAGGGAACCATGATTGCCATGGGGCCCGCAAGGCTACCCACCCCCCCCCCCCCCCCCCCCCCCCCGCTCTAGCGGGGAAAATGCCTTAAAACGATCATTCATTCATTCATTCATTCATTGTATGTTGTTATTTGTATTGTATTGGTCATTGTATTATATTGTATTCATTGTATTTCTTCTATATTGTATTGTATTTGTTTCCAAAATTCTGTCCTGGCTTCCCCCTACCCTCCCACCCCAACGGCTACAGATTTGTATGCATTTTGATCTTGAGAAGGCAAAAAGTCAGCCGGCTCCTTTATAATACACCTGGGGATCGTGCTCTGTTTGTTGACTCTCGTGCACGCCCTTTGTGCTCAGCTTCCAGTGGGATATTTACATGGCGAAGAGGAGGGTGAGGCAAGGATAGATACAAAGTGGTACCAAGTCGCGAATAGATGCTGGCAAGGTCGATTTGTTGTGGGGTCATTAGACAGGAAAGGTTACCTGATGTGCTTTGTACTTGCATACCCCACTGTGGGGCTTGTCGCTTCAACAAAACGCCTTGTTAACCACGATCAGTGAAAAAGCGCACAGAAAGGGGAAGTTTCAGGTGTGAGCATACAAACTTGTAATTCCTCACCTGCTAAACAGGAAAAGCAATGTATCGCTCAAATTGATGACTTGTGTTGCCTCGGCCTGTGCTCATGTGCATTTCTTTTTGCCAGGCTTGTGCGGCCTACTCTTTCATCACCATCCCTTCTCTGACCGCCTCGTTTCCTCGACTCAACCTGTACCTGCTTTCGGGCCAGGTGGCGCTGACTAACCAGTGCCTGGCTCAGGGTAAGCATTCGATCCGAGAGGAACGTTGGTGATGAATCGGATTTTCTCACTTGTGCTTGGATGGGCGGTTTCATTCCTACAGTCACTATTGTCCCATTAACATGTGCCATGTGCCACACACGTATGTTTCCGACGCTGGGCTCGTTGCTGAAATGGCTGTCCCCTTGTTGTGCAGCCGACGCATTCTTCAAGGCAGCCATTGCACTTGTGGCCGAAATTCCACGTACGGTTGTGGTGGATGGAAAAGCTCGACCCAGTGAAGGGTATCTCTTGGAGTATGTGAGAAACCTCCTGTCAGCCTTGCTTGTGGTTCCGGTGCGTGTGCCTGCATGCCATTTTAGCGCTTCGATCGATGCACCAGATGCAAAATACAGCATTTTAATTTTTGATGTTGGTACCACAAGCATGACTGTTCGTAAAGTTTGTATGAATTTATTTATTTATGCATTTATTTATTTATTACTTGCAAAATCGAAGATTTGGTCTTGTGCGTTATTCTGTCTCTCTATCAATCGCCTACAGGTCAAAATTTTAAACTGATCTTCACGAAACTTCACCAGATGGTAGAGTTGGTCATAAGGAAGGAAACTATTGATTTTGAGGTCAAAGGTCATCTTGAGGTCAAATTTCTAAAACTAGAGAGATACCCATGCTACGCATGGGTGGGAGGCCAGAAGCAAACAGGCAATGCAGAAACGGCGAATGCTAAAGCATGAAACCAATAAATTCCACATTCCTGTGGCACCTTCAGTCGGACGTCAGACATGGACAGCAAGTTCGTGAAAGACATCCATGAAAAACGTACCCGTTCGCAAACAAACGGGTACGTTCACGTAGAGAAACATCGATCGTGGGTCCGTGGCGAATCTGCATATGGCGATGGCAAAATATCAGAAATTGAAGGTTTTTAATTTTATTTCAAACGATTCATATAAACATCCGTTGAATCATATCACACGCAAATCATCAAAATCTAAACAGTATCTTTAGAATTTCAATAAAAGCCACATCACTGTTCATATCGGTAAATATTATTCCATCGTGTTTCAAATCGTGATCGATACACTATGATCGTGATAATCGTGAATCGTGATCGATAATCGTGTTCACAATCGCTATGTCGTATGTACTCCCGATACGTGTACCAAATTCCCGATACGTGTAACTGTACCAAATCAACAGTTAAAAGGATTTTGAGCCGATAGCTGTTACGGCTTTGGAAAGATCGATGGAGACGGCGATCTGTCAGCGATCGATGGACACATGTTGCTTTCCCGGGTGCAGCCGTTTGTGCGTCGTCACAATGAGAACAATGAACGTCATGCGAACGCGAATGTTATGCGGGAGTCCAAACCTGAGAATGCTGGAGACTAAAGCTGAAATTGGGAAAACTAAATAGCCTATTTTACTCCTGGAGATCCCAGGATTATCCACCCAAAATATCTTTGCGATCGGTTCAGCAGTTTTTACGGTACCTTCGAACAGACAGACAGACAGACGGACGGACGGACATTTGGTGAATTATAGTAAGACTGCCATTTTCATCCGATTGACTTGAATTGAACAGCATTTGCATATTGAAAAACTAAATAGGGAAACCAACTATTTTGGAGGTCAAAAGGTCAAAGGTCAACTCAAGGTCAAACTTCTAATAAATTTTCATCTGAAAAATCATCAATTTTAATCCAATTGACCCAAGCTTTGATTAACACCGTCAATTATAATCTTAATGAAATGGACAATTTGATATATCCATGGCAAAGCAAGATGTTTTGCAAGTATCTTGCTCTGCATCACTTCTTCTTGTTTTATTTAACTTTTTATATTTTATTCTTTATATTTTATATATTATAGATATTATATCTATATATTTATATATTTTTAAATTTTTATATTTTATTTTTTTATACATATTTTTATTTTTTTTATTTATTTTTGATTGTTACTTTTTGTGCACGGTGTTTTTCGAATCAGCAAGGTTATCCAATTCAAAATCGCAAGTGGAATTGTGAATTGATCGGATCAGGGCATTCCTGCTTGTATTGGCAAATGTGCTTTGATAAATTGTTTAAACAAATGGGTGCTGAAGCTTTCCTGTTTCCTTTGCTCTGCCCAATCTCCACACAACCGTACTGACACAAATGGCCCAACAATCCTGGCTTTTGGTTCCAGGACCATCCAGAACAGGGGGTGTTGTGCCTGACGAGGGGGCTTCTCACAGCACTCCAGCAGAGCCAATGGGACGAAGGCTCTGACGGGCGTGTTATGGCGTACATATCCGTACTGCATCTCCTCTGTGCCTCCACACAGGAGTCGTACCTCTACACTGTGGACAAAGGTCACCCTTTTCCGTCTCGGTATTTTCTCCCCCTCCCGCCGCTGAATCGATGACTTTGAAATATGTTCTGTCACCCTCTTGTCTTTGACTTTGAAAACAGCAAATTCCGAAATTCCAGGCCTCGACTTGTACTCAGAATTGACTTATCTATCTATGCGTGAAGACATTGAATGGCATAAATGAATTTTTTTTGCAAAGTGTCATATTTTCTGAAATAAATTGTATAACTGTTCATTTAAAACACACTATAGCAAGTTTCCACAATTTTATGGATGCGTTCCTAGAACGTGCAATGTTAAACTGAGAAGATATTCCCATATATACGTTGTTATAATGGGGTTATGTGTTCCCAGGGCACATTTTCAGTCACACGAACACAACTTTAACCTCACTTAACTACATATTAGAAACAAATCAATAAAGAACACAAATGGCCAATAAAATGAACAATTACAGGGGTACTCACCAAAATGTAATGCCGAGATTACTTGTCGGGATGGGGCAGGTGCGAGTGTGGAGAGATGGGGTTACAGGGAGAGAGAACAGGCCTTCGTGTCTCGGACAGACTGCTTGAATAATTTGTGAGCTGGGAAGGCAAAAGGGAGGTAAGGCCGCAGCAATACGTGGGAAGGCAAAGGGGAGGTAAGGCCGCAGCAATACGGCACTCCCCTGGCCCTGATTTGGCTTCTGGGTGAGTCGCATGGCGAATCTGGGATTGAGAAATCTCTGATCGAGCCATTGAACGGCTGCGCGGCGAATCTGGAGCAGAGAAGTCGTCACCGAGGTGCCGCGATACGGTACGATCAGGTGGATCAGGCAAAGCTAGGTGGACAGACATTAAGTGCTTGTATTAAAATGTGCCTGTTGTTCATTTTTATCTCACTTGGAAGAAAATTGTTAAGGGGAGGTATTGGCCTCATGCGGTGTCCGTCAGTTAGGCAGACTGTATGCAAACACTCGGAACTTCTTCCCCAAAACTACACACACCATTTCGATGAAACCTGACCACAACCCTCATCACCCGTGATGGACTAAAGTTTGCTCACGGCATTAAAAAAATCAGGGGTTTGCCCCCCAAAATAGGTATTGACTTTCTTCTCCGTTGCATATTTCATGGGTCATCCTTGCCTACCAGTGGTTCCCTGGTTCTACCAGGTGAGCCAAGGGGCATTGCCCCTATTTTTCTTCATTAAGGTATGGTTAACTACGACAAAATGTAATGTGCTATCAGCCAGTGCTGATACTGATTCTGTAGCTTGCTTTAAATACCGTTCCTCTACATGACAAGAAACATGTTGAAAAATTATTTTACACTGTTTATCCGAAAGTCGTCCAACAAAGTAATTTACGCACAAGTAGCCCGTTAATATTTATGACCCTGGAAGTACCGTAGTTGGTGATGCCTTGAGTGTGAGGGAGGAATTAACACCTCTATTATTCTGACTGACAGTTTTGCTAACTGTTGTCGTTGATGTTGCTTTGTCTTGTACTCCAAATAGACATCTATGAATGAAGGAAAGAAAAATAGGAAAATTAGCCAATTAGACTTGTAGGCCAAAAATTATGGTATATTGTTGCAGAGGGAGAGCCGCCGACGTCATGCCAATGGTGGGCATATGGTTGCATGAAATGGTTCCAATCAGTACACAGTCGCAAGTTAATTGTAGCCTGTGGGAGCTGTAATAGCATTGGCTGTGAGCGGGACCCGAAATGAGCTGTACACAGAAGCTCGACGGAGCTCGGGCCAATTGGCTGCGATACGGGTTCCCACCATATGCCAGCGTTCGGAATGCCATTTCCCTGCTCGGACATGAGGGACCTCACACAATTCATCGCCGTGTGGGAGAAAGGTTCCACATTTGTCCTGTCGTTCCCCATATGTTCTTACTATCTGTTGTACAACTGGATTCTGGGTGAGTTAAGCTGCCGAGATATCGTGAGCGTGTGGGTTTTATGATTATAAGGTGTATAAAACAATTACTGTGATACGTGTTTCTCTCTCTTCCGTTGTCCTCCCGGCCCGTTTATTATTAATCAAACCTGTTGTCATCCATTGTGAGTTGGCTGTGCTGTTATTTAAGGCATGCCATGTGTATTGTATATACAGCTCCTATAATTACTTGTGAATTACAATGACTCCTCCAATTGCCACATCTTTATTTTGTGTCCAACTGAGTGTGTGTCCACTGTCCACATGGCTCTCCAGTTGTATTTCGTTTTGGTGATGCCACAAATTTAATTGGCAGTGTTTTCCCCCCCCCTCCCACATTTTACCCCTTCACAGTGGATTCCAATGACCAGCTATATGGTGGTGACCCCAAGTTCATCCAGGAAGTGAACAGTCTGTGCGAAACAATCGTCGGGTTGATCCTCGATCACCTCAAGGTGTTGGGCAAGGAGGAGCAGGTACACGTTTAGCCATCTGCATGGTTGGGACATGGATTTGTGGTATTTTGTGCCCACAACCTGACCTTGGGTACCCCAGAAGGTATGCAAAGTTTGGTGGAGATCAGATCAGCCATTTTAGACGATTTTTTAATTAGATTTTATTTAGATGTCCGCACATACATACAGAGAATGGCCTTATTTTAGATAGATTGGTGTCCTGGATTAACCTGTCTTTTACCACATGCCGTTTCTCCATTCCATCCTCCTCATGACCGCCAGACCCTCAAAAGGCAAGCCTCCGTTGCTTTGGCTCTATTTTCGACGCTCGTCTCTCGCGCCGACCTGCAGAACAACCGTCTCCGTCAACTTGCTGTGAATCTGTGGGGCCTGGCAAGGAAACATGGCTTCGCCGAGCCCAAGATCACGGTATGTATATCTTTGAAACAGGAAGCAATTTGGGGGGCTGGAGGGGGGGGGGCTTTAACTGCACCACCTGTAAGACCTCGCATTTCAAGTTTCTCTTGGTCGTCGCCCCCAATTGATTTTGTGGGAAAATGCGGAGAGAACTGCACGGGATTGGTCGACGACACATGGATCACCGAGATTGCAGAATCCACTGCTGGGTGACAAATACCTTTGCTTTCCAATGGAAAACAGAAATCCAAGCCACATCGGCAAATAGGAAGCAAAACCGTTTCGATCCCTCGTGCACTGTTCCCTCCAGGTTCCGATAATGAAGTACCTCAAGGGACAAGCAGAGAGGCGGCCCGAGTTAGGAGACCTGGCGCAGCGCCTTGCAGCGTCTTGCCAGCCTTGACAAGAGAATAATGAGGAAGGCGGACAGGTGGACGTGGAGGATAACTAGAAACGGACAGGTTTGACTGAACTCTGATAAACCCACAACTCTGCGATTCCTCGTTTTTTTTCATCGTTTTTGTTGATCTTGCATTAACTCGATTCTTCAACGTAATTCTTTTTTCACGATGTAAATGTTTAATAAAGCTGCACACAAAGTAAACTTGTTGTTTATTTGATGTTTTTACAAGTCCAGGCCTTGCATGCTTGAAAAGTAACTGCAATCACCGTCTCGCAAACATCCGTCACGAGGAAAAATGTGTCTGTGCAAAGCTCCGCACGAGGGTGTTCAAAACGAGTCATCGAGGTTTCACTGGTATTTGCTGATATGACAAATAGGGTTAGTTGAAGACAGGGTTAGGGGTATTTAGGGTTAGGGTTATGAAGACAAAGACGCGTTCGACAACCGGGCCACAAAAGCCTCGGTCATCGGAATTTGATCCTCGATCCACCCTTTTACCTCAACAATTTGGGGCCTCGGCCTTCATTTGCACGTCTGGCTCTTGATCTCCGCGATCAGGAAGGCTCGTAGCGAGGGGTCGCTCACTTCCTTTTCCACGGCGTGCACGGCGTGATCTCTTCCGCTTTGCCCGTAATATCGGAGAAGCTCTTCAGCGTGACTCAGCCACACGCAGTTATGGCATCCGCTCATGCAGCACGGCGTCGGGGGCTCCAACGGTGGAGCGTCACTCGGAAGATTTTCAGCATCGATATCCTCCATGCTCTTAATTGCGTCCCTGCCCACCGTGCTTCCGCCACCTGGGCCAGCGTCGGTGCCAAGCAGAGCATGCGTTGTAGGCATGCGATAGAGCTGGTGTTTGGAGAAATGTGAGGACAATATCGTATGACTCGTACATCAAATCAACGAATCAACATCAAATCTACCCCTGTTAATTCACCCCAGATCCACTTTTCTGAAATACCGACTTCTTTCCTGGAAGTCCGAGCAGTATCAGTGTTTTTTTTTCACTCTCCCACCCCCGCCCCTTCCCATGCCTCCAGCCCCCTCCCTCCCACAGATCTCCCGATGTCCCTGCTCTCAAATGTTGTACTTGTGTGCTTCCCCCTCTCTCCCAATCTTGTCTCCCGCTCCCTTTATTTCGTCTTATGTGTCAATTTGTTTTTTTTGTCATTAATGTTAGCTCTTACAAGCGCCTCGATCTTGCATACAAAACAAAAACCAAAAAAAAAAACCGAACAGGTAAGAGGTTATTGCCGAATGGAAATCTCTAACCCTTCCACACGTATTACACACACCGCAAGTTTCACCATGAGGAGGGTCGTGGGACCGTGCGAGCAGCGAGTAAGAAATGCCATCTGAGGACGGGAAAAGGGGGACACAATAAATGGAATGGCGTTTTCAAAAATGCACATTAGACTTTGCAATGTTCTTTATGACTGATTCCTATAATTATCAACTACATCGGAACATTGTCTTGGAGTCTGAACATTCTGAAATGGACACCAAGCATGCAGTGCTTGAAATAAACACATCACATATGCTATTAGCAGATACTATTGCGATCTCTTCCAAGTATGAAGGGGGATCGACCCTGCTTCACTTCTGAGACATTCGAGTCGTTCAGGTAAATTGACCTGTTCAACGTTTCACCTGAACACCTGATGTCCATCCTCTGATGGCTACCACCTTCTTTGTGGCGCGTGCGGACGATGCACCAGCTCCACCATCAGCCGTAGATCACCTGCAATATCAAGGTCAAAAGAATACAAAACCGTGACTGTGAGCTTTACGTAACTCCATTTACTTCCGTGCACCGATGACGTCACACCCCAGACGCACGTCACAACGCAAACGTGACGTCACGCCAATTCCAAAACGGGGATTCACATGCATCTCGGATAATTGTGCAACTTCATTCCTTTGAAAATTAAAGGTTTATGAAAAGCTTGGAATGATTTCGACGCCATTCGGATTTTAAAATACCATGTGCATGTACGAACACGAACAGAGCCCTCAGAACAGAACCGAGACATCATCACACCGAGTTCTGGGACGGGATGAGGGAAGGGTACATACTAGATGAGGGCTGGAGGCTTTGGGAGTAAAGGAAGGGAACTTGGAAGTCCAGGAGAATCAGGAAAAGGAGGGAGAGCGGAAGACGCAAGTACGGAACATATTTGCTTACGTAATAAATGTATGACTATTTGCATGAAGCTGTCATTTACTCCCTTCCGTCGATGTTCTCGGCATCAAAGTATATTCGTTGTGTTGCTTCGTATAAATATATAAATAAGGTGAGCAGATGTTTTTGGAGTTAAAGGACGGAAATGACGTCATTAGAGTGGTTTTTCCTCTTCAGTTTTCTTTTCGTATCTACATTCAGGGTTTTCTCTATTTTCCTGCTGTTTCATCACGAGAAAATGAATCTCAGTTGATGTAAAGAGGACATCGACTCCAGGCGGTATAAAAGGAGGCTCTTTGCTTTTAGGCGGTGTATGATGAGGATTGGGGTTTGTCCACTTACGTATTGGACAGGAGTATAAATTTTAATATATGCTTCAGAGAAAGCAATGCAACTATTTTATTTTAAAAGACACACATCAGTAACCCAGCGTGTCGGACGAAATCTGTTAACGTGGTAATTCAGCGCACGTGGTGCTGGCGGTGGCGCCGTTACTGGTAAACCATGAACAAGCACAAGCGAGCAGCTCCGGTAGCTGAGGTGGTAAATCGAACGTAAGTAAAGAAAGCACCTCTACCATCGGGTATCACTCGACCTGTCCTGTTCTATCCCTATTTCTCTCCCCTCCGCTAATTCTAATCTGTTCGAGGAGCGAAAACAGCTAAAGACCCTTCCGTTTTCGTCAACGAAATGAGCCGCGAATGGTTATACTTATAGGAACAATACGCAGGAAATGCGAGCACACTTTTTATTCAGATGTGGTGTGCTTGTATTTGTAACGAAGACACACACACACACACACACACACACACACACACACACACACACACACACACGTACACACACACGTACACACACACAAATGCACACATACACACATTCACATAAATACACATACACACACACACACACACACACACACACACACACACACACACACACACACACACACACACACTCACACTCACACTCACACACTCACACAAATACACACATATATACAAATACACATACACACACATACATACATACACACACACACACACACACACACACATTCATTCACACAAACATATACACACACACACACATTCACACAAATACACATATACACACACACACATTCACACAAATACGCACACACACACACACATCTCGTTTTTTCATTTCTGTTCCTCACAATTCTATCTCTCTTATTCACACACACACACACACACACACACACACACACACACACACACACACACACACACACACACACACACACACACACACACACACACATAAACACACATAAATACACATAAATACACATATATACATACACATACACATACACATACTCACACACACACACACAAATACGCACATATACACACACACATTCACACAAATACACACATATATACACATACACACAAATACACACATACACACACACATACATACACACACACACACACACACATTCATTCACACAAATATACACATACACACACACACACACACATACACATTCACACAAATACACACATATACACGCACACACACACATTCACACAAATACGCACACACACACACACACATCTCGTTTTTTCATTTCTGTTCCTCACAATTCTATCTCTCTTATTCACAGAGACACACACACACATACACATACATCCACACATATAAACACATATACACATATATACATCCATCCATACACACACACACACACACACACACACACACACACACACACACACACACACACACACACACACATATACACACACACATTCACACAAATACACACACACATACACACACACACAAATGTACACGCACACACACATACACACACAAATATACACACACATACACGCACACACACATTCACACAAATACACACACAGACACACACACACACACACACATACACATACACATACACACACACACACACACATATACACACACACATTCACGCAAATGCACACATATACACACACACACACACACACACACACACACACACACACACACACACACACACACACACACACACACATAATACACACATACACATACATCATGTGATACTAGATCTTGTGTGTGTCCCATTACTAATGAGCTTGTAGAGTGTTCGCCAAGTGGCTTAAGTACTCCAGCAAGTACTCCATCAAAACCCTTGATAAGGAATGGCTGGCTTGGCAAGTGAAAGCAAGCTGATTTGTAATGGGATACACCTTGTAAACCCGGTCATACTAAACACCGCCCTGCTACGCCCTATGATGCCCGGAGACACCCTGCACACTCTCGGTGATGCCCGTTGACACCCGGTGATGTCCGGTGACACCCTGCACACTCCCGGAGACGTCCGGTGAGACCCTGCACATGCCCGGAGTCGCCCTGCACACACTCTGTGATGCCTGGAGAACACCCTGCACTCTCCCGGAGACGCTCTGCACACTCTTGGTGATGCCCTGCACTCCCAGTGACACCATGCATACTCTCGGTGACACCATGCATACTCTCGGTGATGTCCGGTTACACCCTGCACACTCCCGGAGACGTTAGGTGACACCCTGCACATGCCCGGAGACACCCTGCACACTCTCTGTGACACACTGCACATCCTTCTGGCAAATTCTCATTGACATATTCTGTGCCATCTTCATCGGTTCGATTGTTATGGCAGCAAACAATTAATTTGGAGTCTTTTTCTGTATTTACCCAGATGCATTTTCGGTGCTTCTGGTGTTAATATTGTTACTTTAGACATCATAATTGGCTTTCAAACCACTTTGATGTTTTTTAAATGCATAATCACAAGTACCGTCATCTCGAAAGTGCATTCGTTGCTTTGTGTGTGCAACCAGAACGCCATAACCGACATACTTGGTTTTTATTTTTTGCTAAAGTTCTAAATAGTTACCGAAGGTGGACAGAGGTTATCTTTTCACCCATGTCTGTATTTCTGTGTGTCTGTGAGGAGGATATCTCAACAATGTTGTGTACAGATTCTGACGAAACTTGATGGACAAGTTGGGTGTGTGACAAGGACGAATTGATTAGATTTTAGTTCAAGTCCGCATCCAGATCCGGCTGATCAGTGGGATCAAAATCATAAAGTGTTCAGCCTGTCGGAGGTACAGTATGTGCTGTATTGTGTGCTGTTCTAGTTTCTTCTGTGGTGGATGGCTGCGTGTACAGTGGCCGATGTCTACATCTCCGGTAGCCGACGTTCACATGTCCGGTGGCCCACAGGCTTGTCTCCGAGGGTGAAACGTC
The DNA here is from genome assembly GCF_964187855.1 of Myxine glutinosa. NCBI lineage: Eukaryota > Metazoa > Chordata > Myxini > Myxiniformes > Myxinidae > Myxine > Myxine glutinosa. The sequence continues at coordinate 26,122,183 of NC_136265.1, forward strand.
TCGTGTCCGGTGACTACCGCCTGACCTACAGTGGCCAACCGCAGCTTCTCTGGTGGGCAACTGGCACTTCTTCCTCCGGTGGGCCACCGTCTCACTTCCAGGGGCAGACCACCACACCTTCCATAGCCGAACCCTGCGCCTTCTGTGGCCGACTCCTGCACCTTCGTTGGCCGGCACTCTGCGCCTTGGTTGGCCGGCACTCTGCGCCTTGGTTGGCCGGCACTCTGCGCCTTGGTTGGCCGGCACTCTGCGCCTTGGTTGGCCCGCACTCTGCGGCTTGGTTGGCCCGCACTCTGCGCCTTGGTTGGCCGGCACTCTGCGCCTTGGTTGGCCCGCACTCTGCGGCTTGGTTGGCCCGCACTCTGCGCCTTGGTTGGCCGGCACTCTGCGCCTTGGTTGGCCGGCACTCTGCGCCTTCGTTGGCCGGCACTCTGCGCCTTCGTTGGCCGGCACTCTGCGCCTTCGTTGGCCGGCACTCTGCGCCTTCGTTGGCCGGCACTCTGCGCCTTCGTTGGCCGGCACTCTGCGCCTTCGTTGGCCGGCACTCTGCGCCTTCGTTGGCCGGCACTCTGCGCCTTCGTTGGCCGGCACTCTGCGCCTTCGTTGGCCGGCACTCTGCGCCTTCGTTGGCCGGCACTCTGCGCCTTCGTTCGCCGGCACTCTGCGCCTTCGTTCGCCGGCACTCTGCGCCTTCGTTCGCCGGCACTCTGCGCCTTCGTTCGCCGGCACTCTGCGCCTTCGTTCGCCGGCACTCTGCGCCTTCGTTCGCCGGCACTCTGCGCCTTCGTTCGCCGGCACTCTGCGCCTTCGTTCGCCGGCACTCTGCGCCTTCGTTGGCCGGCACTCTGCGCCTTCGTTGGCCGGCACTCCGCCCCTTCTGTGGCCGATCTCCCCGTGCTGTCTGTGGCTGAACCCTGCGCCTTCTGTGGCCTGCCCGCGCGCTGTCTGGCTGAACCCTGCGCCTTCTGTGGCCTGCCCCCGCGCCTTCTGTGGCCTGCCCCCGCGCCTTCTGTGGCCTGCCCCCGCGCCTTCTGTGGCCTGCCCCCGCGCCTTCTGTGGCCTGCCCCCGTGCCTTCTGTGGCTTTCCCCCTTGCCTTATGTGGCCTTCTCCCGTGCCTTCTGTGGCCTGCTCCCGTGCCTTCTGTGACCTGCCCCCGCGCCTTCTGTGGCCTGCCTGCGCGCTGTCTGGCTGAACCCTGCGCCTTCTGTGGCCTGCCCCCGCGCTTTCTGTGGCCTGCCCCCACGCCTTCTATGGCCTGCCCCCGTGCCTTCTATGGCCTGCCCCCGTGCCTTCTTTGGCCTTCTCCCGTGCCTTCTGTGGCTTGCTCCCGTGCCTTCTGTGGCCTGCCCCCGTGCCTTGTATGGCCTGCCCCCATGCCTTCTGTGGCCTGCCCCCATGCCTTCTGTGGCCTGCCCCCGTGCCTTCTATGGCCTGCCCCCGTGCCTTCTGTGGCCTGCCCCCGTGCCTTCTATGGCCTGCCCCCGTGCCTTCTTTGGCCTTCTCCCGTGCCTTCTGTGGCCTGCTCCCGTGCCTTCTGTGGCCTGCCCCCGTGCCTTCTGTGACCTGCCCCCATGCCTTCTATGGCCTGCCCCCATGCCTTCTGTGGCCTGGCCCCACGCCTTCTGTGGCCTGCCCCCGCGCCTTCTGTGGCCTGCTCCCGTGCCTTCTGTGGCCTGCCCCCGTGCCTTCTGTGGCCTGCCCCCATGCCTTCTATGGCCTGCCCCCATGCCTTCTGTGGCCTGCCCCCGCGCCTTCTGTGGCCTGCCCCCGCGCCTTCTGTGGCCTGCCCCCGCGCCTTCTGTGGCCTGCCCCCATGCCTTCTGTGGCCTGCTCCCGCGCGTGCGGTAGCCGACCCCCGCACAATCCCTGGCCAACCCCCTCGCCGTCTGTAGCCAACTGTTTGTTTTTAATGCTAGATCGGGCCTTGTACACAACGAGGTAACAGCGGTTAATATGGAAATGAACTGACAATGGGGCAACAGTTGGACACAATAAGCAAGGGAATGAAGAGATAGGAAAAGAACAATTGATGAATGAAGTCGTGAGAGGTGGGAAAGAAACAGTATGCCACAAGTAAGAGGGCTCACATAGGTAGGGTTAATATGGCTAGAAAGGATTGCTGCTGGAATGGTGAATGACATGAGATGGTCAATCACCACCTGCTTTGAGCCGTGCGTTCTCTTATGTCGCCATGTATTACACAGATCACCCGATGGATGGGACTTTGATGAACAAACGATTCCAGCCAAGCTGAGAACCATCATGGAAAAGCAGAAGGTGCTGAATACGAAGAAGAAGATTCCCCCCCAAAAAAAAGCCAAGAGAAAGAAGATGTATGGTAAATACACACACGCACACACTTGTACATGTACACACGTATAAACACATACACACCCTAAATGCAAATTACATGCAGCTGGATGGATTTATTGGTGTAAGTTTCTTAATGGGGGTGGACGGGGGAGGGCGGGGAGTTGGTCGTCATTTTAAGTAACGGAACACACAAACTTCCTATAAACCTCTCATTGAAGTAGAGGGACAAAAAAACACGAGTTTATAGAACACGATACCCCACGCAGTGTTCGAGTATATACAGTACTTCAATTTTAATAAAATAATAATTTTAAAGATAATTAAAAAAAAAAAATTAATCCGGAACTTTAGCACTACTGAAGCAGTCTTATACACCACCCTTGTGTGCTGTAAAAAGACGACGTTGATTCGCAGTTTTGGAGATGCAGGCTTTATTGACCACCGGAGAATGCAGCGTCAATCAGCATCGTTCAGAGCCATACTCGACGAACTCTTCTTTACGCCGATGCTGTTCCTCTAACATGCCACTAACACATTATATCCATTATTCGTGCCTGTTGTTTGTGTCCTTTGCAATATCCTGAAAAATAAAACGAAAAATAGTGCGTTTGGAATGATTTTCAATTTTGTTTGACTGCCGGACAGACAGAGTGTAGAATTATGATCAGTCCTCTCGACACGTGCGCGATTGGGATGAATTCAGACCCAAAGTACGGTAAAACGAAAGACATGTCTTCTTCTTCATGTTCCGATTTGTTATAACATTCAATCTAATTAAGTTGTTCCTCGATCATAAACTGTCGATCACCAACTGTCGATCATAAACTGTCGATCATAAACTGTCGATCATAAACTGTCGATCATAAACTGCCGATCATAAACTGTCGATCATAAACTGCCGATCATAAGCTGCACTGCTGATCATAAACTGCCGATCATGTACTGCCGATCATAAGCTGTCGATCATGAACTGTCGATCATGAACTGTCGATCATGAACTGTCGATCATGAACTGCCGATCATGAACTGCCGATCATGAACTGCCGATCATAAACTGCCGATCATAAACTGTCGATCATCAACTGCCGATCATCAACTGCCGATCATCAACTGCCGCTCATCAACTGCCGATCATCAACTGCCGATCATCAACTGCCGATCATAAACTGCCGATCATAAACTGCCGATCATAAACTGCCGATCATAAGCTGCCGATCATGAACTGTCGATCATGAACTGCCGATCATGAACTGCCGATCATGAACTGCCGATCATGAACTGCCGATCATGAACTGCCGATCATGAACTGCCGATCATAAACTGCCGATCATAAACTGCCGATCATAAACTGCCGATCATAAACTGCCGATCATCAACTGCCGATCATCAACTGCCGGTCATCAACTGCCGGTCATCAACTGCCGATCATCAACTGCCGATCATCAACTGCCGACCATAAGCTGCCGATCATAAGCTGCCGATCATAAGCTGCCGATCATAAACTGCCGATCATAAACTGCCGATCATCAACTGCCGGTCATCAACTGCCGGTCATCAACTGCCGGTCATCAACTGCCGATCATCAACTGCCGATCATCAACTGCCGACCATAAGCTGCCGATCATAAGCTGCCGATCATCAACTGCCGATCATCAACTGCCGATCATCAACTGCCGACCATAAACTGCCGACCAGAAGCTGCCGATCAGAAGCTGCCGATCAGAAGCTGCCGATCAGAAGCTGCCGATCAGAAGCTGCCGATCATAAACTGCCGATCATAAGCTGCCGATCATAAGCTGCCGATCATAAGCTGCCGATCATAAACTGCCGATCATAAACTGCCGATCATAAACTGCCGATCATAAACTGCCGATCACAAACTGCCGATCACAAACTGCCGATCACAAGCTGCCGATCACAAACTGACGATCAGAAGCTGCCGATCATAAACTGCCGATCAGAAGCTGCCGATCATAAACTGCCGATCAGAAGCTGCCGATCATAAACTGCCGATCATAAACTGCCGATCATAAACTGCCGATCATAAACTGCCGATCATAAACTGCCGATCATAAACTGCCGATCAGAAGCTGCCGATCATAAACTGCCGATCATTAACTGCCGATCAGAAGCTGCCGATCAGAAGCTGCCGATCAGAAGCTGCCGATCAGAAGCTGCCGATCAGAAGCTGGCGACCATAAGCTGTCGACCATAAGCTGTCGACCATAAGCTGTCGACCATAATCTGTCGACCATAATCTGTCGACCATAATCTGTCGACCATAACCTGTCGACCATAACCTGTCGACCATAACCTGTCGACCATAACCTGTCGACCATAACTTGTCTATCATAAACTGATACTGAAGCATGCGGTACTACGCGCGTGACTTGCTACCAAGGAGGAAGCGGACAACGCGGTGAGTTTATAGTTCTTTATTCCAAAGAGGTCACTGTAGCACTGGCACGCTCCGGGCTGCGCGCCCGGTGTATATCCTGAGGCCACGCCTACCCCTGGGGCGTGGCCGCCGCCCACTTGGTGCGCGGAATGATGTCACCACGCCAGTGGGCTTTCGTGTCCGCCACAATACGATGGATTAATCTGGAGGCAGCTTATGAAAAATAGTTTTTTGTTGAACTTTTGTGGTCGAATTTAGAAACACCCACCGATTTGAAGCATATTTGGTACTTATCTGTAATTAAACCTGTTTGCAGCTAAGAATTTGTTAGTGTGGTGGCCATTTTAGATTTCAAAATGCCCGCCATTTACGATGCAATTTTTTGAATATCTCCACTTCTATACCAAGTAGAGGCATATAAACACTGGCTATACCCACATTTTTGGTACCTTGGAATTTCTTTACCATATTCCAAACAGTCACTTTTGTTTGCCATCCTGGATTCCAAAATGGCCGCCAACATTGTTGAACACAAAGTTGAAATCTTGATGATGAAATGACAAGCTTAGCGTAATTCAGAACTAAATTTACTCCACGATTAAACTCTGTACACGTATGTTGATGGTTCCACTATTTGTACAATAGTAGTGTATATATGTTGCTTCTGGGACACTCTCATTTTCCCATTGACTTACATGTTAATTTTTCCCCTCCCTCATTGCCCCTAAACACCTCTATTTCTCTCACCCTGTTCTTTACGAACCTTCTAACCTTTTGACATGTTATCCTTATTCATTAGACCACTTAAACAATGGTCCTTCTGTGTGAACCTGTGATCCTTCTGACCTTATGGACCTTTTAACCTTTTACTCTTAATATCATCTGGTGAATCATCTTTGGCCCACTAAAACAACGACCCTACAAATATTTGTTTATGTGTGGGAAATAATTTAATTCTCCTACAACTCTCCTCACCGTCTAATACATTAACAAAAAATATGTTTGAGTTTGGTTCTTTCTCAAGATATTTTAACTGAGCTAAGATAAAATGGTAAACCTCCCTCAATGTTCTTGTTTGAGCACCTCCAGTGCCACATACCATTTTAAAATTAAAGTATATATTTTCCTGGCAACCATCAAAGTTTTCCGTCCACTCAAAAATATTTCCATCTTTTTTACCCAATTCACCGGTATTTAAATTAATTCTCTTATTTGTTTTGTAAATTTTTTTACCAGTTGTCTTTTCAATTATACCTATTTGATATTTTTCACATTCGTTATGTTTACCATTTATATACCAAGGTTGATTACACCTCCACTCTTTAGTCTGGTTGGTACTTGGTTCTATCATTTATATAATAGTAAAAAGGCGGCGGTAGCCCGTTAAAATCCCTAACCCCCCTTTTTAACTTATCACTTATATACTTATATAACCATAAGGGAGACTATCAATTCCATTTTCTAAAATAAACCTCTTATCATCAAAAGCCCCCAATGCTTTCTTATTCACCTCTTCTGAATATAATTTATGTTTATAACTTCTTATTCCATTAATCTTTCTAAACTCTTCTTTCTTTGTTGTTAAACAGTTATAATAATCCTTAAAGTTTATTGTTTCTTTAATGACATTTTTCTTTATGCCTTTTAACTTCTTATCAGTTTTTTCAACGTTATTCACAATGTATTTATAAGCATAAGCCTTAGACCTCAATCCCACAAATTCACTCATGACATTTCCTCCTAATTCATCCTTAAACTTTCCAATCACCTTTTTATTTTTAGAAGAGAACAACTCACTCTCTGGACTGTAATTACTAGTGTCATAGATATTAATGTCCTTTTTCATGTCTGAATAAACATCATCAGTATTAATTTGCAAAATAAAACTATCTGTATCCATATAAAGTAGATTAACATCATTTTGATATTTCTTCCTCAAGTTATTATAAAAGTAATCATACATTAATGACTTTGATAAATCAAGAATTGATGTTCCAATATAAATAGGTTTGTTCATTTCAATACTCTCTTTAATCAAATGGATCGCACAAAAGTTCTCAGTAAAGACCTCAGCTCTAGTAAAACTCGGTCTATTAATTAATTTTGATGCTTGTTCCCAAGATGTTGATAGTCTGATATTTTGTCTTTTCCTCACATTCTCCATGGTCTTACCAAAGACCGCATTATTCATCAATTTATAAAAGTCTTTCTCAAAATCTGTTTTTGACTCTGTTCTTCTTTGTGTATTAAAATCAATGTACCCCTTCAACCAATGACTTTGATTGAACTTTAGAACCCTATGGATCTTCTCTACTCTTAGACCTTTTGATAAATATTGTCGCAAATTTCTTTGGTGTAGAACATAATTTTTCTTGTTATATAATGTAGTAAGTAATTTTTCTGTTGATTCACCTATATTAAATAAAAAAACCACCTTTTAGAGGCCATTTTTTCCCCGCAAGCGAGGGTTGGCCTTTTTCGGGAACTGTGGTTGTTGTTGTTTTTCGGTCCCCTTTTTGAAGCAATGTTTTACGGCCGGATGCCCTTCCTGACGCCAACCCTTTTTGCCGCCTTTAACGACAAGCAGGGAATTACCAGTGAACTGGTACTCAATTTGCCGACCTCGGAAGGATGACAGGCTGAGTCAACCCCCCTGGCGTTAATTCAGCGATTGACCGGGATTCGAACCCAGGATCCTAGGATCCTAAGCCGGCACCCTAGCCGCTAGCCCAACACTATATTAAATGATTGTTGATAATCACTTAACCACTCCTTCTTTGGACTTTCCTTTTCACAAGCAAATGGGAGATCTTTGTGTAGGTTATGAAGTTCCTCTGGATATTTCAAATCGACCTCAAAATAATAACCAACCTTTGAATCATCCAATTCTTTTTGTGTAGAGATACATACATCTTGTAAAACCTTTTTGTAATCTTTTTCCTTTACCCATCTAAGTTTTCCATAAGGAAGAGCCTGAGACATTGCCCAGCCATACAGGTTGTTCGCATCATAATACATCAAGTAGGAGCTCTCTACCGATGGATCATAATTTGGAATGTACTTGTTATTTGCTTTAGCATATCTCTTTGAACAGACTTGTGAAATTCCTCCTCTCTTTGCCTTTTCAATCATCAAAAGCATATCAACATCGGTTATCAAATCCAAAGCTTGTTTTGTCATTTTTAACATCGCGCTCCAAGCCAATCCAGGAGCAGTGTAATAGTGAGCAGGATCCAATCCATATCCAGAATGACAGATTGTTCTGAAAGCCTCAAACACATCAGCCAACAAAAGCACATCAGTTTTGAGGTACAAATCGTGATACTCACCAAGATTCTTAATGTTATATTTTTTCCAAACATTTTGTGCGTGTACATAATCTTTATCAGATATATGACTATTATTTAATTTGTTATATAAATTTTCTTTTGAAGGAAGTTGTGTTTCATTGAATCTCTCAAATGAGTCCATATAGTCATAGGGGTAAATTCCCTTTTGTGTTAGAAAATCTTTATCTAAAAAATACTCTGAAAGACATGGAAACTCTTTTAGATTTTGAACCAAGTTAGCCAATGGACTTGCCATGAATTTAAATGTATCAAGAAATCTGATATGAGTAATAGGAGATGTGTGAATTGTTTTTGTGAATGAAATGTATTTCTGATCCGTGTTTGGAATTGCTGAGATACTTCCAGAAGTCTTTGAGAGTTCCTTGATAAATAGATGTGTATCATAAGGCTGCTGGGCCATAGAAGTTCACGGTTCACGTTTCACGGTTCACGTTCACGTGAACAATCGGACCCTGGGCCATAGGATTTCACGCTTGGCTGTTCACGTGTTGCGCGCCAGTTCTGCTTTGGCCGAGTAACCGTCAACATGGACTCTTCGGATGAAGAAGATTGCCTCATTCTGCTTCTACTAAGACGGAGGAAGAGAAAAAGGCACAGAATTTGGAGCCGAGAGCACTTCCTTCTGAGAGAAATCCGTGGTGAATTCCACCGAACATTCCGTTATCTGCTTGACAATCCCGATGAAGAACTGTTTTTCAATTATACCAGGATGTCATACAGGACTTACGATGCCTTGAAGACCCTCGTCCTGGAACATCTACAGCCAGGTCAAACAAACTGGAGAAAATCGATCGAAGCAGAACAAAAGCTCATCATTACTCTCAGGTTGGTACCTATTAATTTGGATAATGTGGTGTTGGTCGTGATGATCTAGGCTAGGGTAATTTGTCTAGTAGTCTAGCGAGTCTACTTTTGAAAACGTTCAGACTGGGTGGTGAGACCTCTCTTCTCTTGCGCTTACAAAGTTATATTTGTTTTCATTAAATTCAATCTATAGATTTGTGTTGTCATAAACTCAGTTTCTGACATCGTCGAAGTCGATCAACTGTTCTCGGTAGTCATCCATTTTGTTTCGGAAGTTTTGCCTGGATGTCAGTCTAAAAATAATCAGGTCGACCGAGATCTCCGTTTTCACGCATAGAAAAAGTGTGCATGTTCATTCCGCCTTTCACGCGTGAAACGTGACACGTGAAACGTGAAACATGAAAGGCGTTCTATGGCCCAGAGCAAGTCATACTACGTTTGTCCACTTTTCTTTACACGCGTGAACCGTGAAACGTGAAACGTGAACCGTGAACTTCTATGGCCCAGCAGCCTAATGAGCGTTGTTATGAAGAAAGACAGGAATGAAAGAGGGGAGTTGATAATTAATATTACAACTTTGATGAGCCGGACCTCTATATTTACCAGTGAGATGACAATGGTCTCTAACCTTTCGACCTTTACCAATTTTCTCCTCACAAATATGACAGACATTGTTTTTTATAAATTCCCTTTTTTCTTTACTTGTTAAGGACATTGGTTTATTGGTTTCTCTCATTATCTTGGTTAATCGAACACAGTCTTTTTCTAGTCGTTTCACAAACTCCTCTGGGGTATTTGAGCCTCTATACATCTCTAACTTGTTATATTCATCACCAACGGATGATTTGATATAATAACAAAAACCACAAGGAGTATGTTTTTGATATTTATTTGTGTATGATTCTTTTGGATCTGGAGAAGCAGTATCAATTTTTTCTAAAATACTTTCAAAATCAGCATATATAACAAATGGATGTTTTATTGTTTTCTTTTCATCTTTGAATGTGATCTTTGAGTCTTTTTTAGGCATGTTGATTACCGTTGATTTATGTTCACCACAATAATTTGAATGTTTATCTAATCTTTCTTGTGTATGGAGGAAGTTAAGACAACGCATACAAATATATATTTTATTTGTTCTTTTACATACTTGTGGTTTTATTAATTTTGTAATATCTTTGATGTATGTATAATGTGAATTTTCGTCTGAATTAAAATATAGAAGATTAATATGAGTTTGTTTACAATTGTCAGAAAGCTTTAAAACCTGAATGTTGTTTGTTTCTGTTAGACCATAAACATTAACTGATAAATTATTCAACTTTTCAAATTTAGGAATATCATTTAAAGTCATCGGAAACTTTAGATCTTTCGTATTTAATGTATTCTCATATTTTTTATAACTAGGGCATTGCCCGTACTATATCTATATCTAAAATTATATCCCCCCCCTCTATTTACATGAAATGGTTTGGTCCAAAGCGAACGGCTTGCGAGTGGTGACAATCCCCCCCCTCTATTTACATGCAATGGTTCGGTCCAAAGCGAACGGCTTCCGGAGTTTGGTAAAGAAATCGCCATCACGTACACAAACGCGCAGGAAAGCGAATGAATCGCAAATTCGTTTTTATTAGTTGTAAAACATAGTTTAACGCCAACATAGTTTGCAAACGTGAAATAAATGAATACGCTCTCAAATGTGCCATCCGAGGCAGAGTGTGCCCGCCACGTTCGGCACACGCGATCGTTCGCTGCTCTCTGATTGGTTGAATCGTTTTTTGGACATAGCTCGGTAAGTAATTGTCCGATTAATATGAAACCTTGAAAAGGCACATCCTCGGGTCCCCAGCAATATACCTGGCAAGTTAAAAGTATATCGGACCCGTGGTTGTCGAGAAACAGCGGTCACAGACAAACGTACAAACGTACAAACGTACAAACGTACAAACGTACAGACAGAGATTACTGGAATTATAGATAGATGAGATACTCTTTCATCATGAAAATGTGGAGGATGTAAGTGTGCTAGAATAGACCAGAGAAAACATTTATTGTCTTTATTTTTGATATTGATAACTGCTTTTCTATTTTTGATAACACTGGGTAAATCAATGTAAGAAGAAGCTTTTAGAGGATCTGATTTAAGAATATGAATGTCTATGTAAATAATTTTTCCTATATTGAATCCACTTCCTACGATTGAATTATCCACATCTTGCTCTTGTTTAATAAGTTCATCATAGACTCCTGATGTTTTAAAATCTTGTTATGAAGATATAAAGTGTGGCTCAGTTCTCATGTATGGTGTATCTATAACTCCTTCGTCCTTTGTCATTTCTAATTTTACTCCCATATAAAATTTAAGTGGTTTCATTTCTTTTAGTGTTTTTTCAATCAACGTTTGAACAGCAGGTTTAACTATTTCTACAGCATCAACTATAGACTCTGGTTCAGGAGGTTTGAAGTTAAAGACTCTTATTTTAATATGTCCTTTGAATGCACCATCAGAGTTTTTAATAGTAAACAATTTTGACAAGTGTTTGTTAGTTTTAAGATGGGCTTTAAACCCCTTCTTGAGGATGGTTGTTTTACAGACCTTACAATGTTTTGTTTTAGGTGGAAGAGGGGAAAGTTTGTTAAGAATGTTGTATGTATGTTTTGCGGTGAGAATATGTTGTTTATAATATTTGACTTCCTTCTCGCAAGTATCACAATAAACCATATTTATAGCGTGAGAAAACGTGGTGTTTTATATATATCGCTGTGCTTAAAATAAAACACTTTTGAGCTTTACAGCTCCGTTTTATATATATCGCTGTGCTTAAACTAAAACACTTTTTCACTCAGAATCATCGAAGTCATAACTATCACATGAATACTCAGAATCATACTCAGAGTCATCAATAAAGCTACTCTCATAACTATCATTTGAGCACAAACTATTAGTATCATAACTATCATCTGTGTTCAATGAAATACTATCATCACTATCGTCCGAGTTCAATGAAATAGTAAAATCTTCACTGCTGTAATGACTCATATTTAATTAGCAGAAAAAACCTTTCCATCTATACCAATATACTTTCTTTCATTAACGGATTCAATCTCTACATTTTTAATATCAAAAGTTATCTTTAAATAATCTCTAACTATCATAGAACGAAATGACATTTCACCAGAAATATTAACATCATTCATTTTACTTAGATCTACACCCTTTGGATTATTAAAGTAAATACAAATTTCTCCACGAGTATTGTTGATGGTCTTATCATTCTTTTTCAAAGTATCGTGGTCAATCACTTTTTCAAGCTTTGAATAAATTGCCAGGAGTAGAGGAGAAACTTTTGTTAGATTTACTTTAATGGATGTCTTTCCAGGTATAGTTAGAGCTCTTCCTTTAAATGAAATAGAGGGGCTCATGTTATTTTCCATAACTGGTTTTACCCAAAAATTTCCATATTTATCTTTGTTCAATTTAACATCTTTGACATATTTTTCTATATCTTCCACCGAAGTAGAGATTGATTGAAATTTGTCTTTTGTGCTTTGAAACATTGTATTTATTAATGAATAAACTTGCGTTTAGTTTAAGTAAAAATTTACTATATAAATATGATAAGTTCTGAAGGACATTTAGAATTTCCAGACTCTCCATATGATAAATTAGAGAATTGTCCGGCTTGTGATAGAATAGGGCTTAATAATGAGGGTTCATATAAACAATGTATTTTCTGTGATTTAATTTTAATTAATGATAATAAAAAATATAAAAATATATATAACTCTTTTAAATTAGAACCAAAAATGAATTACTTTACAATATTATTAAGAGAGATGAATGTTAAGTATTGTGATGATAATACACCATTTCTTTCAAGGGAAGAGACTATTTGTATTGAGGAAATGTATAAGGGTTTAATGATATTTATTATTCAAAATAATTTTAATGGAAATGTTAATACAAGATACTATATAAATAAAATAATGAATTATTTTGAAATTAAACCCGAACTCAGGATAAAATATAGAGTTTCTAAAATAGCTCAAAAAAAGTTAGATGACTTGTTTTCCAAATATATAAATGAATGATTTTTTACCCGTTTGGGAAAATAAGATAAAATTTAATAACCATAAAAACATTCCAAATTCATTGAGATGTCTAATAGTTGGTTCAAGCGGATGTGGGAAAACCTGTTTACTTTTAAAGATGCTCCTTGGTCCTAATTTTTTAGATTATGATAATTTAATAATTTTTACAAAGTCAAGTTTTCAACCCGAGTATCAACTACTCTCACAGGGTTTTAATGCGGGTCTTAAAAAGGAAGACATTATCGGTTTATTTAAACTTCAAAACAAACTAAATGATTATAATATTGAAGATATAATACAATTATTTTGTGATACACAGAAATCAAAATCGAAACCAAAACCCATAACTTGTATTCTCAGTGATAATACGGATGATATACCTTCACCTCAAGATTTAGATAAATCAAAAAAGAACCTCGTCATCTTTGATGATTGTGTTAATGAGAGAAACCAAACAGTAATGGACAGCTACTATACAAGAGGGAGACATTCTTCTTGTAATTGTATATATCTTAGTCAATCATATTTTCAACTCCCTCGACGCTCAATAAGAAACAATGCCAATACTTTTATTTTATTTAAGTTAAATTCAATAGATGTAAATAATTTTTGGAGAGATAATTGCTCTACGTTATGTAGTAAAAAAGAATTTGAAAATTATATGAAACACACGATTGAAAAATATAAATATATTGTTGTGAAACAAGATGAGATATTAAAGGATGTATTTTTATTTTAAACATAATTACATATATAAATGACAACAATTATTATTAACCTTGTGGGTAAATCTGCTTCTGGAAAGAACTTTCATAAATCTAAACTCTTGAATAGTAAAAATGAAAAGATTGTAAGTTTTTTTTTAAAACACCCTATGATTCGTTTTGTGAGTACTACAACCAGAGCAAAGCGACCAGGAGAAGTAGAAGGGAAAGATTATTACTACATTTCAATGGAGGAACATATGCGATTGAGGAACGAAGGTCAAATATTTGAGGAGGTCTCTCTTGGTTCTACAAAATATTCACATTGTAAGAGTGAGTTAAATAAAGTAAAATCTAATGGTCTTGGGATTTTAGAAACTAATCCTGAAGGAATGAGACAAATTATTAAACAATTGTGTGGTGATGGAGTTAAGATTTTATCATTCGGTTTTGATATCGATGAGGAGACTCAACGCAAACGTATGAAAAGCAGAGATACAAGTATTAGTGAAGAAGAAATAACAACTCGTATTAATACCAATAAAGAATTTGATGAAATATTTAAAGAAAAGGATTTATTTCAACACATTTACTATAATGACAAAGAAAAGGAAAATTTTCCCATTGACCTTTACAATTCATTAAATGATATTTTTCAATAAATAAATACAGAAAATGAATACCGAAGAAAGAGCAAGAAAGTTTAAAGAACATCAAGAGTTGGTTTCAAAAGTTGTAAAGCAACAGGAAGAGATAAAGAAGAAACGGAGACAGAAACTAACTGGTGAAGAAGCCTTTGAAAGAAAACAAGAGAAATTTTTTAAACCGCTTTTAAAAACTCAACACCCTACAGTTCCCACGGTAGAATTTACTCCGAAAAAACTTCAAATGCTCAAAGATTTTAGTCAGATAACAAAACAAGAACTTGGAAAATTAGAATATAATGATGAAGAATTATTTCAGAAACTTGAGGAGGTAAATCAACCCCCTAATTATGTAGTGGAAGCTCTTCAAAACAATGAATATTTGGCAGATTCAAAAACCAGAGCAGGTCTCATTCCAACAGAAGAACCAGCAGTGTTTCATCTTGTGGAAGAAAAGGTATTGATATTTAATGATGAATTGATGTTCTTGAGTTCTACTCAACCAAATGTTAAATTAACTCCAAGATTAATGTTTCTTCTAACAAACCCCGGATTCAGCGGTTCAAAATATTTTGAGGAACCACTTGATATGGAAAGAGAGGAAGATAGGGTATATATTGAGTTGCTAAATGCACTTGATTATGGAGTTTCTGTTGCTGGTAAAAGTAAGAAGAATGAGAAGGAGAAACATATTATTGATGCTTTAAGTAAGCTTGGTTCGGGTGTTAGTTTTCTTCCAAATGACCCATCACAATTAGTTAATAGGCTATTATTGTTGTTAGGTAGTAAGAAGGCTGGAAACAACAATTGTTTTAATGAATCCTCAGCCATTTTAGATCAGTTGATGAACATGAAAATAATTAATAAATGTCAATACAAAGATATTTTATTAGATATTAAATAAGATGAGAAGCACAATTCTTAGTTTTAATTTCACAACGAGCGATTACACAGCTTCATTCCCTTACCCACTACAACTTGACCCCCTTACCTCATATGAGGCATCTTTGTTGTCAATGGAAACTTACAATACCCTTTTTAATATCACAGAGAAAAACAACAAGTTTAGTTATAATCCAGGAAGTGGATATAAAACTATAACCGTTTCACCTGGAGCTTACGAGATTTCTCAAATATCTTCAGAAGTCTCTCGCCTTATGAAAGAAAAAGGTGATGAACCAAAAAATATTGTAATAGATATTCAAAAACACACTTCAAAATCAACTATTAAACTTAAAAATAATTATAAAGTTGATTTCACGATTGAAAATTCGTTTAGAGAGCTATTGGGTTTCTCTTCAAAAAAGATTGAAAATAACGGGACGTTTTACAGTGATAATGTTATCCAAATATCCTCCAGTATAAATTCAGTATTAATTCATTGTGATTTGATTGATGGTGCTTATAACGATGGAATAAGAACAAATACAATATTTTCATTCAGTGCATACTCAACCCCGATTGGTTATAAATTTAATATGGAACCAAAAAATCTTGTCTATTTACCTGTGTCAGGAAAAACCATATACAGAGTAAATTTTAGGATAACCGACCAAGATAATCGTATGATATCCTTTAATGATGAAATTATATCCATCAGAATTCACCTACGTGAAGTTTTTCAATAAATAAATAATGGTTATTGTGAGAAAACACGAGTTGGGAAAATATAAAATAATTACAGGGGAGGGCATGTACCTTTCACCATACTATACAAGGTATGTGGGTAAAGGATACTATAAACCTAAGAGACAACGAGGTGTAGGTCATCAATTTCGAAATAAAGGAGATGGGATAATTGATACTCTAATGGGTATTGGTTCAACCATCCTTAAACATAAAGACCTAATTGGTTCAACTGCTTCTGCCGTGGGCTCCGTTGTGGGTGCTATAAAGAGTATAAAAGATGCTCAAAAGGAGTCTCATAAATTACAAGCAATCAAAGAAATAAAAAAAGGTAAAACTCAACTATCTTCACAAGAACGACAAAAAATCATTAAAATACTTGGGTCAGGGTTTCAACGATTTTAATACTATATAAATACAAGTATGGAAGTGATTGATAGTATCTATGATTTGGATGATACAATTATCATTTCAAACTCCACAAAAAAGGAAGACTATTTTAAGGTAAATGCTATAACAGGAACAGACTGGAATTCAAACGGAACAAAAAGTTTTGAAATAAATAATCAACAAACTTACTTGAATATAGCTGATAGTTTCTTGCTGTGTAAATTTCAATTCACTAAGGCTGCGAATAATACTAATGCTACACTCGTAAATGATTTCTTCTGGAAAATGTTTGACAGTGTCCGCCTGTATATTGGAACACAAGAGGTTGAAGCGGTTGATTATGTCTCTGCTACATCTGAAATGATGAAATTTACACTATATTCGTTTAGTGATAGAATGGGTAAGGGAGCTGTTGAAGGTTTTATTCCTGATATGTCAACGGGAACAAATGCTGACCCCGGTTATAGTCAAAGGAAGGCAATGTATAATGATGACACAAAACCAGAGAATAGTTTTACCGTAGCAGTACCTCTGAAAGGTATATTTGGATTTTGTGATTATGACAAAGTTTTGTATGGTCTTAAAATTAGATTTCAACTACAAAGGAATGATAATGTAAATAGATTGCTTTTTGGGGCTCAAAATGCTTTTGGTGATAATAATAAATTTGTTATTAATGATTTGTGTTGGTATATTAGTGAATATACTCCTAATCTTAAAACGGAAGAGATGTTAAATAGAAGACTTAACTCAAAGAAACCACTAAATGTATCATACCTTAAAAGAAGATGTCAACACGTTAAACGGGAACACACTACCTACACTTGGAATTTAGGTGTTCTTCAAGGAAAGCCACGATACCTATGGCTCATTTTTAAGAAACCAGATGGAGATGAAGGCACTGATAAGAATAATGCGCTGAGTGATAATGCTAAGGTGAAACAACTTCGGGTTTCTCTTGATGGCACATTTTATCCGCGAGATAGATTGGAAATTGATTGGGAAAAAAATGATTATGCGGAAGCCTACAAGTCCTACCAAAAGGTGTGTGAAAGTAATGGTAATAATGATCCTATTTTGGATATGGTTGCGTTTCAAAAACTTTATACAATCTACGCAATTGACCTGAGTTCTCAAAAGGAAACTATAAAGTCTAATCGAGTGGATACTTCTCTATACATTGAAAGAGGGGAGAGTGAAGAGGTTAATGCATATTGTTTGCTTTTGGAGGAAACAGAATTACAGATTAATACAGATAATGGTGTTATGATTAATATCACATAGGTTTTTTCTCATAAATAAATGGTTGGGGTATATGTTAATCAAATCAATCTTAATAAATTAACATCTTGTATTCAAAATCAAAAGCCTTGTATTATTAATGTTAATACAATTCAAAGAAAAGGAGCTGTAAGAATTGATGTTTTACTCACACACACACAAGTAAAAACACTAAATGATGTTGGATCTCTTAAAATTAAAATGACGAAACCTATGTTAAAGAAATATTCAATAGACGAGTCAAGAGGAGGATTTCTCCCGTTTCTAATTCCTTTATTTGCTGGTTTAAGTGCGGCGGGAGCATTGACTGGTGGTATTTCAGCAGCGGTAAAAACTGCTAACGAAAGGAAGGCACAACTAAAAGCTCAAAAAGAATTGGAAAGACATAACAAGGAGTTGGAGAAACAAATTAGTGGAAATGGTGTAATTGTAGATTTTGCTCAAAAACTTGAAAGTCTACCTGATAAAGCTAGATTGTTGGTTGGAGATATGCTTTCCTCTATCGCTCAAGCGGGTGTTAAACTAACTAAACGGGGTAATGGATTGTATCTTTCTCATAAATAAATGGATAAATGGTTTAAACAATTTGGAAAGAATACAACGTCAAATATAGAACTAGCTAAGTATTGTAAAACACTAAAAATTGATAATGTGGTTATTTGTATGAGAGATGAATTAATACATATAAATAAGAATACAAAGAATATTATTATGAATTTAGACACACAGAATGGTTCTCATTGGGTTTGTATTCATAATAGTCAGGATAAATATTATTTTGATAGTTATGGTATGCCACCACCTGTTGAAGTAATACAATTCTTACAGAATGGTGTTTATCAAACATTTCAAGTTCAAGAAATTAATTCTAAATGTTGTGGTCAATTATGTTTATATGTATTATTTCAACTCAACAATAATGAAAATTTTTATGATATCATTTTTAATCTAATATAAATGACTTATGTTGGAAAAGATGGTTCTATCTTTGGAAAATCCTCTCAGGATATTGATTTATCAAATTATTATACAAAGGCACAGGCTGAACGACAAAAATATAGTGCAAGTAAAAATATTAATATGAAGAATACTTATAAATTAATCAATTATCCAAACCCTACAGATGCGAATGACTTAATTAGATTAAGTGATTTATCACAATATATATTTTTAAAGAAAACAGCACGTTTTGTTAAACAAGTAAAATTTACAACCACAACACCTGGTTATACTGACCATACACCTTTCCTCATTGAATTTAACTACCTGCTTACAATTGAATTTTATAAAGAAGGACATATAGTTAATATGCGAATTAATAAATGGGGGTATGATATGCCTGATTTAGGGTATAATTGGTCTTTTTCAATAAACATAGAAGACCTACATGATTTTAATCAGTCTCGTAAAGAAGAATATTATCCACTTGGTGAGGATAAGGATTTATGTGGAAGTACAATTAATAAACAACAAATACATGGTTTTAAGAAAAGAAAAATATATGATAGTATAGCGATGGTTAGCATGACAAATAAGGAAGGTCATGAGATAAGGATAGAAAGCCAAGGAATACAAACCAATTTGGTAGTGGGAAGATGGGGTGGTATTACCTGTCATAATATTAATCTCACATATATTTCTGATACATAAATGGCAGGAAGAAGACTACAAGAGAATTATAATTTTTGTATTCAAGGATACCTACAAGAAAAGGGTGCTCGGTATTACATACCTTATGATTTGGAGCATATACATGGGAATTTTGTCATTAAAAACTGGCCTTATACTGATATTGTTAAACCCACAAATAGAGACTTGTTTAAAATATTAAATAAAAATGAACTTCTCAAAGTTATGAAATATAAAACTCTTTTAGAAATCGTCAACAAATCTTATTGGTATCCTATTATGAGAAAAATAATTATAGATACAAGAATATCTCAAAATCCAGATGAGTATATGTATAATATTCTTTGGGGTTCAAACTCAAGGGTAGCAAGGGATGAGGAAGGAGTTGAAGAAGAGAAGGAGGAAAGAGAAAAGAGAGAAGGAGGAGAGGGAACAAAGAGAGAGGGAGGAGAGGGAGATGGAAATCAGAGCGATTCAAAAAAGAGTGGATGTATTACAGCAAGAAGATCAATCTCAACTCACCAAAGAGGAAAATAAAGAAAGAATGAATGCTGTGAAAATATTGATATCAAAAATTGCTAAGATAAATGAGGAAGGAGTTAAAGAAGAGAAGGAGGAAAGAGAGAAAAAGGAGAAGGAGGAAAGGGAGAAAAAGGAGGAGGAGAGGGAGAAAAAGGAGAAGGAGGAGAGAGAGGAAAAGGGAGCAAAGAGAGAGGGAGGAAAAATATAAAAAGATGGAAATCAGTGAGATTCGTAAAAGATTGAGTGTATTACAGCAAATAAATCAATCTCAACGCACCGAAGAGGAAATTAAAGAATTAACAACTCTTATGAAGATAATGGTTTCAAAAATAACAACGTCAATGTCTTCAATTTCAGGGAGGAGATTTAAACGAGAAAGTGGTGAAGAAGAAGAAGAAGAAGAAGGAAAAGATTATGTGATTGATGATGTTGGTGTCATTGACTTTAGTTAGTTTTTATTTGTAAATAAATGGAGGAGAGAGTGAAGGCATTCCTTAGGATTCTTTATGTTTTAAAAATTAAGATAGAAATGTATATGTTGAAAACCAAAAAGGTTTTGATACTCTGTCGGAATTTTTCTGATAAATAAATATGAGTTATTGTCTCAAATGTAAAAAGAAAACTAAATCTAAAAATATCTCTTATGTTAAAGCTAAAAATAATAGAGTTTATCAAAAAGGAATATGTCAAGTATGTGGCTCTAAAAAGTGCCAATTCATCTCTCCTAAAAGAGGAGGAGACATACAAAAGTTTCTGTCAGGAAGTAAATTTACAACAACTGGAATTCCAGGGGAATTACACCTTCCAGGGTATTCTTTCTGTGGTCCAGGAACAAACTTGGATAAAAGATTAGATGAGGCTGACAATCCTAAACCTTGGTCTAAACCTACAAATAGGGTTGACGAAGTGTGTATGAAGCATGATATTGCTTATGGGAAAACCACTACGTTGACTGAAAAACATAAAGCCGACAGCGAAATGTTGTATAATTTGTCTTTGATACAAAATCCAACGTTGAGAGAGAAAGTTGATAGGTTTATTGTGAGAAATTTGATAAATGCTAAATTGAAACTTGGTCTTGGTTATTCCTCAAAAAACTATTAGGCTCTAATGATGTCATCAAGACTGAGGAGCTTTTGGCTGAAGAATTACACAAACCTATAATCACAAAGTTTAAAAGAAGGAAGATTTATTCTAAATACACCGACCACATATGGTCCGCTGATTTAATTGAATTGAATAATGACAGGGGATACAGGTATGCTTTAACCGTTATTGATTTGAGGAGTAGATTTGCCTGGGTTGTCCCTTTAAAAAATAAAAGGGGTGATACTTTAATGTTAGCCTTTAAGCTAATATTTGATAGGGATAAAAGAAAACCAAAGAAGTTATGGACTGATGAGGGAACAGAGTTCTATAACAAAATATTCATGAAATTTCTTAAGGGGAAGGGTATTAAATTATACAGCACCTTTAATGAAGGAAAAGCAGTTGTTATTGAGCGTTTTAATCGTACTTTGAAAGAGAGACTATATAAAAAATTCACACAACTCGGTTCTCAAAAATGGGTGTATTTAATTCAGGATATTGTAGATAATTACAATAATACAGTTCATTCATCAACAAAATCAAAACCATCGGAAACATTTACAAAATTAGAATATGAAAAGGAGATTAATTTGAGAAAGCCCAAGTTTAAAGTTGGTGATATTGTAAGAATATACAAATGGAAAAGTCATTTTGAGAAAGGTTATACACAAAAATGGACTCGTGAATTATTTAAAATCATTGATGTAATGGATACAGTCCCTTGGACCTACAAATTATATGATTTAAATGGAGAAGAAATCTTGGGTTCATTTTACTCACAAGAATTACAAAAAACACAAGTAAGCAGATAATACCCTTGAAAATAATAAATAAATAAATAAAATGTAATGGGGATACGTTTTTAAATCTGTGAACCCCAAACACAGAATCACACAACTTTTTAGTTGGGGCTTAACTTTTGTGTGTGTATAATGGGGATACGTTTTTAAATCTGTGAACCCCAAACACAGAATCCCACAACTTTTTAGTTGGGGCTTAACTTTTGTGTGTGTATAATGGGGATACGTTTTTAAATCTGTGAACCCCAAACACAGAATCCCACAACTTTTCAGTTGGGGCTTAACTTTTGTGTATGTGTGAGTGAGTCATAATAATATACAAACCCTAACCCAACCCCATCCCTAACCCAACCCCATCCCTAACCCAAACCCATCCCTAACCCAACCCCATCCCAAACCCAACCGCATCCCTAACCCAACCCCATCCCTAACCCAACCCATCCCTAACCCAACCCCATCCCTAACCCAACCCCATCCCTAACCCAACCCCATCCCCAACCCAACCCCATCCCTAACCCAACCCCATCCCTAACCCAACCCCATCCCTAACCCAACCCCATCCCTAACCCAACCCCAACCCTAACCCTCACATTCAAAATCCCAACCCTAACCCAACCCCATCCCTAACCCAACCCCAACCCTAACCCTCACATTCAAAATCCCAACCCTAACCCAACCCCATCCCTAACCCAACCCCATCCCTAACCCTCACATTCAAAATCCCACCCAAACCCTAACATAATCTTTTTTTTCTTCTTTTTAAAAAATATGTATTTCATTTTTTTTTTTTTCCTCTTCTGCCAATTCTGTCTTTCAAGGCTTTCAAGTTTGAAGAAGTAGAAATGGGAAGAAAGAATTTTCCAGCATTTTCTTCCTCGAACTTTCTTGATATTGCTTAAATCAAGCGTCATTAAACAAAGAACATTGTTCATTGCTTTAGAATCCAAAGAGTCTCCAAGATGGACCCCACAGGTAGAGTCTCCAAAATAAAACCAACTTTCCAAGTTCCCAAGGTATAACCACATTCCTGTTGAGCCTCCAAGATAGGTATCACATTCCGAGTCATCAAAACAAAACCCCCATTCCGAGTCTCCAAAAATATAACCATCTTTCCAAGTCCCCAAGGTAGAACCACAATTTTCAGAAATATTGGGGGTTTCCGTGATAAGTCTCACATAGTATAACTGCGGACCATCAGGGAAAACTTCCCTTTCCCAATTTTTTAGGGTTTCTATGATGTGTCTCACATAGTATAACTGCGGACCATCAGGGAGAACTCCCCTTTCCCAATTTTTTAGGGTTTTTTTTTTTTTTTTTTTTTTTTTTTTTTGTTTGTTTGTTTTTTGTATACAAGATCGAGGCTCGTGAAAGAGCGAACATTAATCACACAGAAAGACAAACCGACACATAAAACATATAACATCGGGAGCGGTAGACAAGATGGGGAGAGAGGGGGAAGGACACAAACACAACATTTGAGAGCAGGGACCGAGAGACATGGAGACATCGAGAGATCTGAGAGAGGGCGAGGGCTTTGGGGGGGGGGGGCCATGGGAAGGGGGCGGTGGGAGAGGTATAAAACATATGGACACTGCCAGGACTTCCAGGAAAGAAGTTGGAATTTCAAACAAGGTGGATCTGGGGTGAATTAGCGGGGGTAGAAAAGATCAAGGTTTTGGATGGGGGAAGATAAGAGATGGTGGTGAACAGCTGTTTTAAAGACCTGGAGGGAGGAGTGGGATTGAAGGGAGTGAGGGAGTTTGTTCCAGAGGCGGGAGAAAAGAGGAATGAAAGAGTGAAGGTGAGCAGAGAGCCGAGATTTCGGCAGTTTAACCATCAGAGGGTTGCTGGCAGATCTTGTGCGACCTGTAGGAATATTTGGGGGACAGAGCACAGAGAGAGCTGGGGGTGCAAGGCCGGAGAGGAGTCGGTAGAAGACAGAAAGACCACCTACCTGCCTGCGGTGAGTGAGTGAAAGGCCCTCAGAGATAGCTTCATCGCGGGAGATTCCAATAATTCTGAAAGCTTTGGTTTCAACAGCGTGAAGCCGAGCTAGGTGTGAGGCAGGAGCACCGGCCCATAGGGGAGAACAGTATTCCATTGAGCTGCGGATGAAAGCCTTGTATGTGGTGAGGAGCTCAGGTGTGCCGAGGAAGGACTTCGCACGACGGAGGATGCCCAGTCGGCGACTGGCTTTGGAGGCCAGCTTGGAAATGTGGTTTTCCCAAGAAAGATCATGGCAGATAGTGAGACCCAAAATCTTGAGCGACCGAACTTCTTGGAGAGGATTGTTGAGAAAGTAGATGGGAGGGTTGTCCAGTCGATCTTTTCGGAGAGACATAGTAAGAGTGTGAGATTTGTCAGGATTGAAAGACATGTTCCACTTGTTTGACCAGTCTGTGATTTTGTCCAGGTCTTCAGAGAGTGAGGAGGCAGCAGACTGCCGATCTGAGGGAAGAGGAATGGAGCGGCAGAGAGTGGAGTCATCAGCAAAGAGATAGAGAGGATTTTCGAGAGAGTCAGAGAGATCATTGATGAAGACCAGAAAAAGCACGGGGCCCAGAACACTGCCTTGGGGAACTCCAGCCTGAACAGGAAGAGGAGATGAGAGAAACCCATTCAGGGCCACACGTTGACGACGACTAGAGAGGAAGTCCGCCAGCCATGCGTGGAGATTTCCATGGATACCAAAGGAGGAGAGTTTGGTGAGCAGAGCGGGGTGCCAGACCATGTCGAAGGCACGTGATATGTCGAGGGAGACAGCTCTAATTTCCTGTTTGGCATTGAGGACCTCCATCCATTGTTGAGACAGCAGAAGCAGCATGTCCAGAGTAGAGTGACTTGGTCTGAAACCAAATTGATGATCAGAGATCAAGCCATTGGAGAAGAGGAAAGATTTCATATCCGAAGCAATGATGGATTCCATGACTTTGCTGATAATTGGGAGAAGGTTTCTATGATGTGTCTCACATAGTATAACTGCGGACCATCAGGGAGAATTCCCATTTCACAATTTTTTAGGGTTTCTATGATGTGTCTCACGTAGTATAACTGCGGACCATCAGGGAGAACTCCCCTTTCCCAATTTTCAGAAATTTGTGGGTCTCCAATGTATGACTTGTATTCTGGCTCATCAAGGTAGAACTTGTTCAGTGGGTTTTGTTTTGATAACTCACAACAAGTATCATCATGGTAAAACTCTTTTTCAGGATTTTGTGGATCTCCAAGGTATAACTCTTTGGCTGGGTCATCAAGGTAGAACTCGTTCTGGGGGTCTTGGTTGTTCAAAATGTCTTCAAACAAAAAAATAACTTCATCCCAAGTTGTGTTAAAAGCAGAATTTTCATTTCGTATCTCAGATACAATTTCCTGTGAAAGAAAATAACAATGTATTAATTTAATACAATATTTTTATTTGTATAAATCAAGCTCTATGAATATTAAAATAAACTTTGTTAACTCTTACATGAGTCTCAGCTAAAAAAAAAATAAAAAAATAAAAAAAAAAATAAACAAACTTACCTCCATTGATAAGAGGTTCGAGTCCAGTTCATCAATCTGAAGGTTGAGTTCTACACAGGTAGTAGGACTCCAAGGAATAGCAAAGTTATCCCATTCCATTTCGGCATAGTAGTCCATTCTCAAGTGAAGCAGAAAGCGTGTTTGAAAAAGCCTGTGTGGTTGGTGCCTTTTATAAGAAGGGCTGGGTGTGTGTCATTTCCTGTGGAAATTCCCTGGGCAAACCTGGGCGTGTCTTAACTGGAAATGATGTGATGGAAATTCCCTGAAAATGATGTAATGTATTACCTGGAAATGATACAATGCTGAAGAGTTTATAAAGTGGGTGGGACTTAGCAAAAGTGGGCGGATATAGCAAAAAGTGGGCGTGGCTTAACAAAAAGTGGGCGGGCTTAGTAAAAAGTGGGCGTGGTTTACCAAAAAAGTGGGCGGAGCTTACCAAAAAGTGGGCGGCACTGGAGGCGCTCAAACAAGAACATTGAGGGAGGTTTACCATTTTATCTTAGCTCAGTTAAAATATCTTGAGAAAGAACCAAACTCAAACATATTTTTTGTTAATGTATTAGACGGTGAGGAGAGTTGTAGGAGAATTAAATTATTTCCCACACATAAACAAATATTTGTAGGGTCGTTGTTTTAGTGGGCCAAAGATGATTCACCAGATGATATTAAGAGTAAAAGGTTAAAAGGTCCATAAGGTCAGAAGGATCACAGGTTCACACAGAAGGACCATTGTTTAAGTGGTCTAATGAATAAGGATAACATGTCAAAAGGTTAGAAGGTTCGTAAAGAACAGGGTGAGAGAAATAGAGGTGTTTAGGGGCAATGAGGGAGGGGAAAAATTAACATGTAAGTCAATGGGAAAATGAGAGTGTCCCAGAAGCAACATATATACACTACTTACAATGTTTAGTTGTGATAATCGGGAGAGATGATCACAACTATACCGACTAGTCCAACAATTCCAGTGATTCAATGATCGCGAATCTTCAGATCCGGTGTCGCTCACTGCTGGAGATGTTGCCAGTGATGAAATGAAGAGTACTTTGCTTGGAGAAGAACAAGCAGGGAATAAGATCCTTTCTGACTTTGTGCATAGTAGGTTGGTCACCAAGACGGCCAAATTCCATGACAGCTTAAAAACACAGAAACTGAAGACGTTCGATACAATGTACCCAGTGCCTGTTAGTGTGGACACACAAAAAAACTGCTTCCATCAAGGCAGATCGCGATCTTTTCCGTCGAATGATTGTTGCTCTTGAAGCAGGACGTGATGTTGATGCGTTGCTGTCCCCCTGCACCTTCGTCTCTGGCCACTCGACTACAAATTAAGATACCTGACAAACGAGGCACATCTGGGCAAGATATTTGAGCAAGACCTAGCCCAGAGTCTGCCACCTGACTACATTGATGCTACCTACATGTTGCATATTGCATGGCATGTGGCTATAGTGCAGATTGACCCTTGCCAAACATTCCGAAGTGAATACATTTGGTGACTGGTGTGATAACTTTCAAAAGTACGTGGTTGGATATTACTCCGAAACATGTACTAGGGTTGACATTGTCTTCAACAGATATCAAGAGAACATGCTGGTTGTCCGTGTGCAGCCTGTGGCTGCTGGTTGCACCATCATGTTCTCGGGGCACGGCTGCCGCTGATGCAGTGCCCCCCTTACCAATAAGCCGGTACTCATTTTGCCGACCTCGGAAGGATGACAGGCTGAGTCCACCCACCTGGTGTTATTTCAACGTAACGACGGGGGCCCAAACCCAGGACCCTAAAATCTCAAGCCAGCCACCTAAATCGTTAAGCCAATACCTGGGTTTCTCATGAATGCCTTTCTGCTATCAGACAGAAGTCAGAAGAGAACTCATTCTGATTGGCGGATTCACCGATCCAAAGAAAGTTTGGTCTTCCACAAACAGGACACTTTCTAGTCTCAGTTCGAATCATGAGGAGGCAGACACGCGATGATATTGCATGCTCGAGATGCCAAACTTTCCCGTTTTCAGTAGGTGAATGTAATTTGCCCTGACACTCGTTGCTGGCCTTTCATGCTATAACTGGGTGTCATACGACCAGCCAGTTCGTGGATATTGGCAAACAAACTGCATGGAATGTCCTCGGCCACTTACTCATTTGGGAGAATCAGACTTTCCTGAAAAGTCTGTGCTCGTTGATGCATTTGTCTTTTTGAGCGAAGAAGAACCTGGACTCGCTACCACCAACTATGGATACCTACATGTTAGGGGAGAAGAGCCCTCAAAGCGTGTCCATCTCTGCCCGCACCGGAGGAAAGCGGTTGCTACCTCGCAGCAGAAACTAACATCATCAGAAACTGCCTCACACCTGGCTCGGCTTCACGCTGTTGAATCCAAAGCTTTCAAAATCATTGGAATCTCCCGCGATGAAGCTATCTCTGAGGGCCTTTCACTCACTCACCGCAGGCAGGTAGGTGGTCTTTCTGTCTTCTACCGACTCCTCTCCGGCCTTGCTCCCCCAGCTCTCTCTGTGCTCTGTCCCCCAAATATTCCTACAGGTCGCACAAGATCTGCCAGCAACCCTCTGATGGTTAAACTGCCGAAATCTCGGCTCTCTGCTCACCTTCACTCTTTCATTCCTCTTTTCTCCCGCCTGTGGAACAAACTCCCACACTCCCTTCAATCCCTCTCCTCCCTCCAGGTCTTTAAAACAGCTGTTCACCACCATCTCTTATCTTCCCCCATCCATAACCTTGATCTTTTCTACCCCCACTAATTCACCCCAGATCCACCTTGTTTGAAATTCCAACTTATTTCCTGGAAATCCTGGCAGTGTCCATATGTTTATACCTCTCCCACCCCCCCCCCCCTTCACATGCCTCCCCCCCTTCACATGCCTCCCCCCCTTCACATGCCTCCCCCCCAAAGCCCTCTCCCTCCCACAGATCTCTCGATGTCTCCATGTCTCTCGGTCCCTGCTCTCAAATGTTGTGTTTGTGTCCTTCCCCCTCTCTCCCCATCTTGTCTACCGCTCCTGATGTTATTTGTTTTATGTGTCTGTTTGTCTTTCTGTGTGATTAATGTTCGCTCTTTCACGAGCCTCGATCTTGTATACAAAAAAAAAAAAAAAAAAAAAAAAATCCTTCCACCGAGGATCCTCACAAGAGAAACGGTTTCGGCAGCTTGTCTGGGTCTTACAACCTGCATTTGATCTGTGCTGGAGATGCGTTCTGCCACACATAGATACAAGTGTATGCGTCTTGATCTCAACTGTACGAAGGCTCGTTCGTGCAAGGACTTGTGTAAAACCCCAAAAACCCACGACGTATTCTGCAATGAATGAAGAGAAGAGACATCTTGTCTTGTCTGTGGCATTCATGTGAGTACGGCCTAACAGGATAGGTTTCTCGCATGACTTGTCGTTTTATACAACTGATGTCACTAGCTGTCCAGTGATGTGTCACGGAATAGCCTAGAAACGTCATTATCCAGACTGTTCTTCTTGGTTCATCAACTAAATTAATTTCTAATAGTATGCCCTTTTAAGAGGACATTGACACTCTCTGGCATTCTGAACTTCACATTGTTATAGCGTACCGTAGAACGTCTACAAATTAGGTGTTATTTGTCATATTTAAAACCAAGCGCAAATAAGGCCTTTGATCTGATTCATTTGCATGGATTGCGAACTGTAAACAATACCGAAAACATCAAAATCCTGAGCATGTAGGTTTGATATGGCAGCCATCTTGGATTCCCAGATGGCATTATTGGATTGGTCAGCTTCAGTATTATATAGTCAGGTTGATTGATCTTATTAGTCCCCTACCGGTGTACACCGGAGGGGACTATAGGTTTGCACGCCGTCCCTCCGTCTGTCAGTCAGTCCGTCAGTCCGTCACGCAAAGAACAGTTTTCCGGGCTTTTTTTCTAAACGCTTAACGCTAATGATTTCAAACTTGGCATATGGTTTCCTCATGATAAGTTACAGGTCAAGTTCGAACTTCACGACGTTTCGATCATTTTTAACAAAGTTATGGCACTTTGAACTTTGGTAATTCTGATAATTCTGATGATCCTTAACTCAGTGCCATTTTAAGTTTTAATTTCCTTTAAAAACCAATTTCTCTGCAATAATAGGACCGATTGAGATAAAAAATTTCACCATATGATGGACTCGGTCTGTAGAATATTTTAATGGTAATTATGACGTCACAGGTCACGTGGTTCGGCCGCCATATTGTTTTTCGTGAAAACACGAAAAACCCCTTTTTCTCTGCAACGGCTGAACAGATCGAGGCCAAACTTTGCAGGCAGAATCGCATGCCCATGACAAACAAAAAAGTCAGCGAGCATGACGTCATGCTTCACATGGTTTCAGAGTTATGACGTTTTTAAGCATGAACCTTTAAAACCGAGCTCCTCCCTCATTTTTGATCCAATCGAGAGGAAACTTCACAGATCTGTTCAGCACTAAAATGTCCTTTTGGAATTTGCGATAGGGCACGTGGTTTGGCAGATATCGTTAATTAAACGAAAATGTAAAAAAATAAAAATGGATATCTCTTGTTTATTCTCGAGTTCTCCTCAAGCCGCACTGCGCGTCCTTAGCCTCGTCTCGCGAACGTCAACAGCGCGACACAGCGTGCGCTTTCGGGAGGGGCGGAGCCAAGCCGAGCAACATATATATACACATCGATCATTGATCGTGAACCGGAAAATATAATAAATTACTGATGGTTTCAGAGTTATGACGTTTTTAAGCATGAACCTTTAAAACCGAGCCCCTCCCTCATTTTTGATCCAATCGAGGGGAAACTTCACAAATCTGTTCAGCATGTCAGTCTACTATAATGTCCGTTTGGAATTTGCGATAGGGCACGTGGTTTGGCAGATATCGTTAATTAAACTAAAATATTTTTAAAAATGGATATCTCTTGAATCGCTAGTACCTCAGACCATGAGTTGGTAATAATTTATATAATTCGCACAATGCAATACGTGCAGGCCGCTCCACGGAGCGACCTTGCGGGCTTATCAACGAGGCGAGGCGTGACACACGTGTCTCAGCATACCTCAGATCAAGTTTGAAAACCAGCATCAACCGTGCATAAATTTGCATATTCGATCATTTTTGACAAAGTTATGGCACTTTGAACTTTGGTAGGGGACATGTATTGCAGCGCAATACTCAGAATGCTTGTTCTCCTGATCATCGTATGGATGGAAACTGGTAAACAGATATTGTATGCCGTAAATTGGCGTTTTTGTTATTTTTACATATTGACCTTATTTGACCTCTGATTGACCTTAAGGCCAAAATTCATGGTGGAGACAGGGCTCACATTTGACCTCTAATTGACCTTAAGGCCAAAATTCAGGGTAGAGACGGGGCTGAAATTTGACCTCTAATTGACCTTCAGGCCAAAATTTAGTGTGGAGACAGGGCTGAAATTTGACCTCAAATTAACCTTAAGGCCAAAATTTAGTGTGGAGACAGGGCTGAAATTTGACCTCTAATTGACAAGGCCAAAATTCAGGGTAGAGACAGGGCTGAAATTTGACCTCTAATTGACCTTAAGGCCAAAATTCAGGATGGAGACAGGGCTGAAATTTGACCTCTACTTGACCTTAAGGCCAAAATTCAGGGTGGAGACCACTGAAATGTGACCTCTAATTAACCTTCAGGCCAAAATTCAGGGTGGAGACAGGTCTGAAATTTGACCTCTAATTAACCTTGAGGCAAAAATTCAAGGTGGAGACAGGGCTCAAATAGCTTCCTATATGCGTGCAGATACTTTCCAACGGATTTCTAGCTTCTACTATATTATTTTAGCAAAAAGGGTTTTGGAGCATCCAATGGCATAGTGCCTCCAGACTAGATAGACGGACAGACAGACAGAAAGACAGACATGAACCAGTTGCTTAACTCCATTTTTTGCTTCGCGTGCGCGGGGTAATACAGATTGATAATTCAGACCATAGCTACCTGCACACCAATACAGCCTTGCTCCTACCTTTCTAGTGCATAGGGTGGAAGATGAAGATGATGACGACGACGACGACGACGACGATGATGATGAGACGCAGGAAGAAGAATACCGGATGCTTGCTTCGGCAGGTGCAATGCCCCACCAAGATGATAGCAAGCTGAACATTGGACAACACAGTCAGCGCTCAAAGGCTCCTAAAACTGGCAGGTGTGAAAATGACGTCGTCCACATGCATTTTCGCATTTGGAGATACATGTTTATCCGATGAAACAGTTCTCTTAAACTCTGTGTACATATTTCCAAAGGTATTGCAGTTTGAAAGTTCATGGACACGGTATCCCGCGCAGTGTTCCACAAGGAAACTAGATGCAGGAGGAAACCATTCGTATCGTCACCAGACCAATAATTTTATCCGTCCAAACGATGCAATTTCATTGGGGGAATGATGGGAGGAATGTATGCGAAAAAGTGACGCGAAAAAGTGACATTTCCAGGGATATCCCAAGAGTGTCAAAATAAAAGTGGGGAAATATATTTATTTTAATTATTTAAATAAAAAAAGTTAAAAAGCCATATTTTTGGTGTTTTTTTTCCCGGAAGGGGATCGGGGGGTTCAATTGTAAGAAGCCCTATCCACTTCGGCCTCTCCTCAAAGCTGAGTCTAGCTAGGCCTGGAATCCATCTCGCAGCCCTGCGCTGAACCCTCTCTATGGCAGCTTTGTCCCTGTAGACCTGTGGTGACCATAACTGCACACAATATTCTAGATGGGCCTTGCTATATGCCCTCACTAGATGGGATATAAATATATTAATTCCCGGTTTCACCACCGTTTTCTCCAGCAGCAATTACATCACCCCATCACCTTACATTAGTTTTTCTTGCCCGTTCCATGTGTCCTTTAAGACGTCCTGAAAGACAGTAAGGTTCCTGTTTTGGAATCATTTTTACCCTCGCCAGAGGAGACGGTATTGCATTTGAGTCCGTTTGTTTGTCCGCACAGAATAAATATGATTTTCTCTGCAACCGTTGGTCCGACTGACAGGAAATTTTCACCATAGGTGCAACTCCACCTGTAGAATTTTTTAATGATAATTATGACGTCATAGGTCACGTGGTTCGGCCGCCATCTTGGAAAAAAACAAAAAACTTTGCAGCTCTATCTCTGAAAGCGCTGAATAGAAAAAAATTGAGACATGGCTCATTGTAAAGAACTCTCCATGGGGAATAACATCTGTTAACGATGATGTCATAGGTGCCTCCATTATGACATCATAATTCGACAAGTACAAAACTTAATCCGATCAAGATGAAATTTCTTGAGCATAATCTGCGGATAAATTAGTGGAGCAAAAAAAATGATTGAGCACCCAATCTGTCCACCCAGTTTCATCCGAATCCGTTCGTACCTTTTTGAGATGTCCTGCTCGCAGACAAACAGACGGGCGAAAGCATAACCTCCGTCCATGTTTGCTAGCGTTCTGGCCAAATTCCAAATTGCCGCCCAATGTGCAGAGCAGCGGCCTCACTAGGGTAAAAACCGGTGGGACAAGTTCCTAATTGAACCCCAGTCCAATGCTCATGTTCCGAAAGTGTTCCCATCTGACACAATGTCACGTGATGTTGGGATCCCAATTTCCAATCCAATAAATATTCTGTGTTGATTTGTCCATGATTTGCGTAAGGATTCGGCAACACGATTTGTGCGTGCTCGGCTTGATCAGCAGTAAAACTGTTCACACTGTGCCAGTGGATCATAAAACGCGCCAAGATCGCATTTTATGAAGTGAACGGTCAATGATTTGCTCTGTTATTGCTGGAAACAATCTTTTGATGTGGCATCGCCCACTCGACACGGTTGATTGGTGTGCACCCAAAGAGTCGGATTAGTATTCGGTATAACATTCGACGAGTCCTGCTTGCGATGCGATGCCGGGATTCCTTCACCGTGGTGGCAGCTGGTAGCGTGGTGTGCGAAGCTACCGTGCGGCCTTCAAGTGCGGCCAGCGAGTCTGATGGAATGCCTCTTGCAAACACTGTAGATCATGCTCGGATGACATGCTGGCCTCATTTCAAATCATTGGCCTGAGAAAATGTTTGAATGCATCAGACGTCGAGATTTTGGCAGTCAGGGCGTCCCGTAACCCGGCTCGAGCGCCCGAAGGTAAACCCGTTAATTCATGACACCCGGCACCGGCCGGAAGGACACCTGAATCGGTGTCCGTGAGCATTCGCCCAACTGCTCCTGGACTCTGTGTCCTTCTCTCCTGACAAGGTGGAGAAGTTTTTGTCAAACCTCGACTCTGATTCTGCAACTGGACCAGACGGCATCAGCCCATGGGTCCTAAAATCCTGCTCTGCCGCTCTATCTCACCCTCTCTCTGTTCTTTTCACCCTCTCTTTTGCTCAAGGTCATCTGCCATCAGCTTGGAAATCAGCAAACATTACTGCTTTACACAAAATAGGTGCTAAAACAGATCCTTGCAACTTCAGACCAATCAGCCTGCTCCCATTTATCAGCACAGTCATGGAATCCATCATTGCTTCGGATATCAAATCCTTCCTCTTCTCCAATGGCTTGATCTCCGATCATCAATTTGGATTCAGACCAGGTCATTCTACTCTGGACATGCTGCTTCTGCTGTCTCAACAATGGATGGAGGTCCTCAATGTCAAACACGAAATCAGAGCTGTCTCCCTTGACATATCACGTGCTTTCGATACGGTCTGGCACCCAGCTGTGCTCTCCAAACTCTCCTCCTCTGGTATCCATGGAAATCTCCACGCATGGCTTGCGGACTTCCTCTCTGGTCGTAGTCAACGTGTGGCCCGAAATGGATTTCTCTCATCTCCCCTTCCTGTTCAGGCTGGAGTTCCCCAAGGTAGAGTTCTGGGCCCTGTGCTTTTTCTGGTCTTTATCAATGATCTCTCCGACTCTCTGGAAAATCCTCTCTATCTCTTTGCTGATGACTACACTCTCTGCCGCTCCATTCCTCTTCCCTCAGATCGGCAGCCTGCAGCCTCCTCACTCTCTGAAGACCTGGACAAAATCACAGACTGGTCAAACAAGTGGAACATGTCTTTCAATCCTGACAAATCTCACACTCTTACTATGTCTCTCCGAAAAGACCGACTGGACAACCCTTCCATCTACTTTCTCAACAATCCTCTGCAAGAAGTTCTTTCGCTCAAGCTTTTGGGTCTCACTATCTGCCATGATCTTTCTTGGGAAAACCACATTTCCAAGCTGGCCTCCAAAGCCAGTCGCCGACTGGGCATCCTCCGTCGTGCGAAGTCTTTCCTTGGCACACCTGAGCTCCTCACCACATACAAGGCTTTCATCCACAGCTCAATGGAATACTGCTCCCGCCCTCTGGGCCGGTGCTCCTGCCTCACACCTCGCTCGGCGTCACGCTGTTGAAACCAAAGCTTTCAGAATCATTGGAATCTCCCGCGATGAAGCTATCTCTGAGGGCTTTCACTCACTCACCGCAGGCAGGTAGGTGGTCTTTCTGTCTTCTACCGACTCCTCTCCGGCCTTGCTCCCCCAGCTCTCTCTGTGCTTTGTCCCCCAAATATTCCTACAGGTCGCACAAGATCTGCCAGCAACCCTCTTATGGTTAAACTGCCAAAATCTAGGCTCTCTGCTCACCTTCACTCTTTCAATCCTCTTTTCTCCCACCTCTGAAACAAACTCCCACACTCCCTTCAATCCCACGCCTCCCTCCAGATCTTTAAAACAGCTGTTCACCACCATCTCTTGTCTTCCCCCATCCAAAACCTTGATCTTTTCTACCCCCGCTAATTCACCCCAGATCCACTTTGTTTGAAATTCCAACTTCTTTCCTGGAAGTCCTTGCAGTGTCCATATGTTTTATAACTCTCCCACCCCCCCCCTCCCTTCCCATGCCTCCCCCCGCCCCCCCCAAAGCCTTCTCCCTCCCACAGATCTCTCGATGTCCCTGCTCTCAAATGTTGTATTTGTGTCCTTTCCCCTCTCTCCCCATCTTGTCTACCGCTCCCCATGTTATATGTTTTATGTGTTGGTTTGTCTTTCTGTGTGATTAATGTTCGCTCTTTCACGAGCCTCGATCTTGTATTCAAAAAAAAATAAGAAAAATTGTGTCTGACTTGTGTTTGCGTTTGTTGTGAACAGACCCGGACAGGTAAGTTTGAAAGCGCCCGTGAGAAGTCCGGAAGAGCGAAAAGAGAAGCTTTGGAAGCGGGCCGACCGGGAAGAGCTGAGGGGTGGGAAGAGAATGGATCGGAAGGAGAAGCAGCGAGAAAGGAAGTTGTTTACAGGTATGTTGTGGTGGTGGTGGTGGCGGCCTTCCTCAAGTTGCGTGGCCCAGCAGCGCAATGTTTTTCTTCAGCTAATACAGTGGCAGCTCACCACCTCCTTGCACCTTTTCCTCACTCGTCGACTCTTGGTCTGTAAACCTTCATTTACCTTTCCCGTGAACCTGGCAGGTGAGGGATGGAGCGGCAGGGTTGTTCAAGCAGTTCTTTTAAAACTGAGATGTGCTTCAACTCCTTGTCCCCCACCTCCTGACCTCCTGCCTCCTAACCCCCCACCTCCTAACCCCCAACCTCTTAACCCCCCACCTGACCCCCTGCCTCCTAACCCCCCGCCTCCTAACCCCCAACCTCCTAACCCCCCACCTCCTGACCCCCTGCCTCCTGACCCCCCACCTCTTAACCCGCCAACTCCTGACCCCCTGCCTCCTAACCCCCAACCTCCTAACCCCCTGCCTCCTAACCCCCCACCTCCTGACCCCCTGCCTCCTAACCCCCAACCTCCTAACTCCCTCCCTCCTAACCCCCCACCTCCTAACCCCCCACCTCCTGACCTCCTGCCTCCTAACCGCCTGCCTCCTAATCCCCAACCTCCTAACCCCCTGCCTCCTAACCCCCAACTGCCTGACCCCCTGCCTCCTAACCCCCAACCTCCTAACCCCCAACCTCCTAACCCCCAACCTCATAACCCCCAACCTCCTAACCCCCTGCGTCTTAACCACCAACCTCCTGACCCCCTGCCTCCTAACTCCCAAGCTCCTGACCCCCCACCTCCTAACCCCCAACCTCCTAACCCCCCACCTCCTAACCCCCAACCTCCTAACCCCCCACCTCCTGACCCCCTCCCTCCTAACCCCCCATCTCCTGACCCCCTGCCTCCTGACCCCCCACCTCTTAACCCGCCAACTCCTGACCCCCTGCCTCCTAACCCCCAACCTCCTAAGCCCCCGCCTCCTAACCCCCCACCTCCTGACCCCCTGCCTCCTAGCCCCCAACCTCCTAACCCCCTGCCTCCTAACCCCCCACCTCCTAACCCCCAACCTCCTAACCCCCCACCTCCTGACCCCCTGCCTCCTAACCCCCAACCTCCTAACCCCCAACCTCCTAACCCGCTGCGTCCTAACCCCCAACCTCCTGACCCCCTGCCTCCTAACTCCCAACCTCCTAACCCCCAACCTCCTAACCCCCCACCTCCTGACCCCCCACCTCCTAACCCCCAACCTCCTAACCGCCAACCTCCTAACCCCCAACCTCCTAACCCCCCACCTCCTGACCCCCCACCTCCTGACCCCCCACCTCCTGACCTCCAACCTCCTAACCCCCAACCTCCTAACCCCCAACCTCCTAACCCCCCACCTCCTGACCCCCCACCTCCTGATCCCCTTCCTCCTACTTCCCTGCCTCTTCCTCCTTCTCATCCTCCTCTTCCTCCGCCTCCTCAGCTTTGATTAATTGATTCCCAATTCTAATTTGCATCAATTCAAATGGTCTCTGGATCATGTCTTTCCTATCCAGCGAGACTCCCCTGTGTACGGTAATTGCATTTGTCGTGTGCTACTGTATATCATATTTTATTATACTACTGTAGCGGCTACCGCTGGGTATACACAATCGCCTTGCACCTACCGAGGACGCGGAGCGATCACCATGCCGGGCTTGCCCAGGACGCCCGGGCACGCCCGGTCTCGCCTTTCCAGGGCTCGCCCAGGACGCCCGGGCATGCCCGCTCTCGACTTGCCAGGCCTCGTCCAGGACGCCCCGGCACGTCCAGACTCACCTTTCCAGAGTTCGCCCAGGACGCCCGGGCACGCCCAGCCTCGCCTTTCCAGGGCTCGTCCAGGACCCCCGGGCATGCCCGCTCTCGACTTGCCAGGCCTCGTCCAGGACGCCCGGGCACGTCCAGACTCACCTTTCCAGAGTTCGCCCAGGACGCCCGGGCACGCCCGGTCTCGCCTTTCCCGGGCAAACGCTCCGGGATAATGTGTATATATATTGCTGCCCGATAAACGGGCTTTGGAGAGTACCCGAGTTGATTTTACACAATAAAGAAACTCGGACGAATTCCAGCTTTTTGTCGCGTCCATTCTTCCGATTTGCGTTGGAGCACAGCTCCTACATTGGTGACCCGACATGGACACGGCAGTTGCCCTCAAACTGCCTACCTTCTGGGAGGCTCACGCGGCGGTTTGGTTCCCCCAGGCGGACTCCCTGTTCGCCCTGCGAGGCATCACAGCCGACGACACCCGCTTCCACCATGTGGTAGCAGCACTCGGCTCAACCACCGCGGCCCGTGCCCTCAGCCTCCTCCAGCACCCGCCAGCCGCTGACAAATACGACGCGATTAAAAAGCTCCTCCTCGACGCTTTCGCCCTCTCACCGGCGGAACGCGCACGGCGCCTGCTCGACCTGCCCGAGCTCGGCGACACGCGCCGGTCCGAGCGAATGGACTACATGCTCTCGCTGCTTGGCGAGCACTCTCCGGCTTTCCTGTTCCGGGAGCTGTTCCTCCGTCAGCTGCCTAGCCACGTACGCCTCGCCCTGGCAAGCACGACGATCACGGATCCCCGCGCCCTCGCCAGGGAAGCCGACAAGATCTCCGCGGCAGGCCAACGCATCGGAGCAGCGACCTGGAGCAGCGACCATGCGGAGCATCGGAGCAGCGACCATGGCGCCCGAGCACCCGGCACGGTCGACGACCGAACTGCCGACGCAATTGGCAGCCGCTACGCCGCGCCGACCACCTCCAGCACGACGACCGGGGCCTCCACCTGACCAGGCGTGGTGTTATTATCATGCCAGGTTCGGACAGAAGGCCCGGACATGCCAACCCCCGTGCACCTTCGGCAAGTCGGGAAACTGCCGGGCCGGCGTTCATTACCAGCCATGAGCGCCGGCCACACGGGCAACTTACTTTTCATCAGGGACAAAGCGTCCGGACGGCGCTTCCTGTGTGACACTGGCGCCCAACTGAGCGTCATACCCGCCTCCGATCAGGACAGGCAGTCCGCGGTTTGCGACCTCTCCTCGGTTGCGGCCAACGGATCGGCCATCCGCACCTTCGGCCCGCGCAACGTCACCCTCTGCTTCGGCAGCCAACGCTTTAATTGGACTTTTGTAACCGCAAGCGTGCCCATGGCTCTGCTAGGCGCCGACTTCCTCTGCGCACACGGGCTGCTGGTTGACGTCAAACGGCGTCGCCTCATCAACGCCGAGACCTTCAGCTCCCTGGCATGCACATTGAGCAGCTCCGCTCCGACCGAGCTGGCATGCGCCCTCCCGGCGGCGAACGAGTTTGCTCGCCTGCTCACGGAGTTCCCGGCCCTCACGCGGCCGACGTTTTCGGCCGTCACAGTACGACATGGGATCGAGCACCACATACCAACCACGGGCCCGCCAGTCTACGCCAGAGCCCGCCGCCTCGACCCAGCCAAGCTCGCCGTGGCCAAAGCCGAGTTCGACGCTTTGGAACACCTCGGCATCGTGCGGCGCTCCGATAGCGCATGGGCTTCGCCACTACACATCGTCCCAAAGCCAGGGGGCGGCTGGCGCCCTTGTGGTGATTACCGCCGCCTTAACAACGCTACGACCCCCGACAGGTATCCGATCCCGCACATCCAAGACTTCTCCGCCCGTTTCGCAGGACGGGTCATTTTTTCGAAGATCGATTTCATACGGGGATACCACCAGGTACCTGTCAGGGCGGCCGACGTCCCCAAAACGGCCGTCATCACGCCGTTCGGCTTATTCGAATTCCTGTGAATGCCGTTTGGCCTCAAGAACGCGGCTCAGGCGTTCCAGCGCTTGATGGACGGCGTGCTGTGCGACCTGCCGTTCCTCTTCGTTTACCTGGACGACATCCTCGTCGCCAGCACGTCCCGGGCCGAGCACCTCCTCCACCTCCGAACGCTGTTCGGGCGCCTCAGCGAGCACGGCCTCATCGTCAACCCGGCCAAATGCCACTTCGGCACGACGGCCGTTGATTTTTTGGGCCACCACATCACCAAGAACGGGGCCGTGCCGCTGCCAACCAAGGTCGAGGCCATCACCACGTTTCCGCGTCCCCGCTCCATAAAGGCCCTGCAGGAATTCCTTGGAATGGTGAATTTCTATCACCGCTTCGTGCCCCGTGCTGCTCAACTCATGCGGCCCCTCTACGAAGCCCTCCGGGGCACGCCGGCCAAGCACGACGTCATCTGGTCCGCAGCCATGGACGCGGCCTTTAAAAACTCAAAGCGGGCCCTCGCCGACGCAACACTGCTCGCTCACCCGGTGCTCAACGCTCCCATCGCCCTCACCACGGATGCCTCCGACTACGCGGTGGGCGCCGTACATGAGCAATGGGTGAACGGGGTTTGGCAGCCCCTCTCTTTTTTCAGCCGGCAACTCCGGCCGAACGAGCTCAAATATAGCACGTTTGACCGAGAGCTCCTCGGTCTACACCTGGCCGTTCGCCATTTCCGCCACCTCCTGGAGGGCCGACCCTTCAGGGCGTTTGTCGACCACAAGCCGTTGGTTTACGCAATGGCCAAGGTCACAGAGCCGTGGTCGGCCTGCCAACAGCGCCACCTCTCCGCCGTGTCGGAGTTTACCACGGACATCCGGCACGTCGCCGGCAAAGACAACGCCGTGGCCGACTGTCTTTCTCGGGCCAGCGCGAACGCGGTCCACCTCGGCGTGGACTTCGCGCTTATGGCGGCTGACCAAACCACCGACACCATGGTGCAAGCCCTCCGGGCGGCGGACACGGGCCTCCGCCTGGCCGACATCCCCTTCGCGGACACTGTCCTGCTCTGCGACGTCTCCCAAGGCCAGCCTCGCCCCATCGTGCCCGTTACCTGCAAACGCCGCATCTTCGCCTCCCTCCACGGCCTTTCCCACCCGGGCCGGAAAGCTTCCCAGAAGCTGGTGTCGGCGCGATTTGTCTGGCACGGCCTTCGACGGGACGTCCGCGATTGGACCAGCACCTGCACAGCCTGCCAACAGGCCAAGGTCCACCGACACACCCAGGCCCCGCTGGCACCTTTCACCGTGCCCGAACGACGTTTCGACCACGTCAACGTGGACCTGGTGGGCCCCCTCCCCCCATCACGGGGTTTCACACACCTGCTCACCATGGTGGACAGGACCACCAGGTGGCCAGAGGCTGTTCCCCTCGTCTCCACCACCACCGCCGACGTGGCGCAGGCTTTCATCGCCACCTGGGTCGCCCGCTTCGGCGCACCGGCGGACATCTCATCGGACCGCGGACCGCAGTTCACCTCCGAGCTGTGGGGCGCGGTCGCCCGCAACCTGGGGGTCAAGCTCCACCGTACCACGGCCTACCACCCCCAAGCCAACGGGTTGTGCGAGCGGTTTCACCGCTCCATGAAGGCCGCGCTCATGGCCGGCCTTCAGGACGGCGGTTGGGCCGACCGGCTGCCGTGGGTCCTTTTGGGCCTCCGCACGGCCCCCAAGGAGGACCTCCGGGCGTCCACCGCCGAGCTTGTCTACGGCCAGGCGCTACGCGTCCCGGGCGAATTCGTGCCCGACGCTACCAGTCCCTGGTCCGCAGCTCACCAGCGCTCGGACCTCCAGGAGACCGCCCGACGGTTTGCCCCCGTGCCAACGTCCCACCACGGTGACCCCCAGTCCTACGTCCCCCCAGCGCTTCGCACAGCGGAGTACGTTTTTGTACATCATGACGCACATCGGGGGCCACTCCAGCCGCCGTACGACGGGCCCTTCCGGGTCCTGCGCCGGGACGACAAGTCGTTCGTCATCGACATCGGCGGCAGGTCGGACCGGATTGTGGTGGACCGCCTCAAGCCGGCGCACGTGGACATCGACCAACCGTCACGGTTGGCCCTCCCGCCGCGGCGAGGCTGTCCCCCATCCACGGTGCTCCCCACTCGACCACCCACCACAGTAGTGTATATATGTTGCTTCTGGGACACTCTCATTTTCCCATTGACTTACATGTTAATTTTTCCCCTCCCTCATTGCCCCTAAACACCTCTATTTCTCTCACCCTGTTCTTTACGAACCTTCTAACCTTTTGACATGTTATCCTTATTCATTAGACCACTTAAACAATGGTCCTTCTGTGTGAACCTGTGATCCTTCTGACCTTATGGACCTTTTAACCTTTTACTCTTAATATCATCTGGTGAATCATCTTTGACCCACTCAAACAACGACCCTACAAATATTTGTTTATGTGTGGGAAATAATTTAATTCTCCTACAACTCTCCTCACCGTCTAATACATTAACAAAAAATATGTTTGAGTTTGGTTCTTTATTAAGATATTTTAACTGAGCTAAGATAAAATGGTAAACCTCCCTCAATGTTCTTGTTTGAGCGCCTCCAGTGCCACATACCATTTTTAAATTAAAGTATATATTTTCCTGACAACCATCAAAGTTTTCCGTCCACTCAAAAATATTTCCATCTTTTTTACCCAATTCACCGGTATTTAAATTAATTCTCTTATTTGTTTTGTAAATTGTTTTACCAGTTGTCTTTTCAATTATACCTATTTGATATTTTTCACATTCGTTATGTTTACCATTTATATACCAAGGTTGATTACACCTCCACTCTTTAGTCTGGTTGGTACTTGGTTCTATCATTTATATAATAGTAAAAAGGCGGCGGTAGCCCGTTAAAATCCCTAACCCCCTTTTTAACTTATCACTTATATACTTATATAACCATAAGGGAGACTATCAATTCCATTTTCTAAAATAAACCTCTTATCATCAAAAGCCCCCAATGCTTTCTTATTCATCTCTTCTGAATATAATTTATGTTTATAACTTCTTATTCCATTAATCTTTCTAAACTCTTCTTTCTTTGTTGTTAAACAGTTATAATAATCCTTAAAGTTTATTGTTTCTTTAATAACATTTTTCTTTACACCTTTTAACTTCTTATCAGTCTTTTCGATGTTATTCACAATGTATTTATAAGCATAAGCCTTAGACCTCAATCCCACAAATTCACTCATAACATTTCCTCCTAATTCATCCTTGAACTTTCCAATCACCTTTTTATTTTTAGAAGAGAACAACTCACTCTCTGGACTGTAATTACTCGTGTCATAGATATTAATGTCTCTTTTCATGTCTGAATAAACATCGTTGGTATTAATTTTCAAAATAAAACTATCTGTATCCATATAAAGTAGATTAACATCATTTTGATATTTCTTCCTCAAGTTATTATAAAAGTAATCATACATTAATGACTTTGATAAATCAAGAATTGTTGTTCCAATATAAATAGGTTTGTTCATTTCAATACTCTCTTTAATCAAATGGATCGCACAAAAGTTCTCAGTAAAGACCTCAGCTCGAGTAAAACTCGGTCTATTAATTAATTTTGATGCTTGTTCCCAAGATGTTGATAGTCTGATATTTTGTCTTTTCCTCACATTCTCCATAGTCTTACCAAAGACCGCATTATTCATCAATTTATAAAAGTCTTTCTCAAAATCTGTTTTTGACTCTGTTCTTCTTTGTGTATTAAAATCAATGTACCCCTTTAACCAATGACTTTGATTGAACTTTAGAACCCTATGGATCTTCTCTACTCTTAGACCTTTTGATAAATATTGTCGCAAATTTCTTTGGTGTAGAACATAATTTTTCTTGT
Organism: Myxine glutinosa; assembly: GCF_964187855.1. Taxonomy (NCBI): domain Eukaryota; kingdom Metazoa; phylum Chordata; class Myxini; order Myxiniformes; family Myxinidae; genus Myxine; species Myxine glutinosa. Next base: position 26,165,252 of record NC_136265.1, read on the forward strand.
TATATAATGTAGTAAGTAATTTTTCTGTTGATTCACCTATATCAAACGATCGTTGATAATCACTCAACCATTCTTTCTTTGGACTTTCTTTCTCACAAGCAAATGGGAGATCTTTGTGTAGGTTATGGAGTTCCTCTGGATATTTTAAATCAATTTCAAAATAATAACCAACTTTTTCTTCATCCAATTCTTTTTGTGTAGAGATACATACATCTTGTAAAACGTTTTTGTAGTCTTTTTCCTTTACCCATCTAAGTTTTCCATAAGGAAGAGCCTGAGACATTGCCCAGCCATACAGGTTGTTCGCGTCATAGTACATCAAGTAAGAACTCTCTTTCGTTGGATCATAATTTGGAAGATATTTGTTATTTGCTTTTGCGTATCTACTCGAGCAGACTTGTGAAATTCCACCTCTTTTTGCCTTTTCAATCATCAAAAGCATATCAACATCGGTTATCAAATCCAAAGCTTGTTTTGTCATTTTCAACATCGCACTCCAGGCCAATCCAGGTGCTGTGTAGTAGTGAGCAGGATCCAATCCATATCCAGTGCGACAAACAGATCTAAAGGCTTCAAATACATCGGCCAACAAAAGCACATCAGTTTTGAGGTACAAAACATCAGTTTTGAGGTACAAACCAAGATTCTTAATGTTATATTTTTTCCAAACATTTTGTGCGTGTACATAATCTTTATCAGATATATGACTATTATTTAATTTGTTATAGAAATTTTCTTTTAAAGGAAGTTGTGTTTCATTGAATCTCTCAAATGAGTCCATATAGTCATAGGGGTAAATTCCCTTTTGTGTTAGAAAATCTTTATCTAAAAAATACTCTGAAAGACATGGAAACTCTTTTAGATTTTGAACCAAGTTAGCCAATGGACTTGCCATGAATTTAAATGTATCAAGAAATCTGATATGAGTAATAGGAGATGTGTGAATTGTTTTTGTGAATGAAATGTATTTCTGATCCGTGTTTGGAATTGCTGAGATACTTCCAGAAGTCTTTGAGAGTTCCTTGATAAATAGATGTGTATCATAATGAGCGTTGTTATGAAGAAAGACAGGAATGAAAGAGGGGAGTTGATAATTAATATTACAACTTTGATGAGCCGGACCTCTATATTTACCAGTGAGATGACAATGGTCTCTAACCTTTAGACCTTTACCAATTTTCTCCTCACAAATATGACAGACATTGTTTTTTATAAATTCCCTTTTTTCTTTACTTGTTAAGGACATTGGTTTATTGGTTTCTCTCATTATCTTGGTTAATCGAACACAGTCTTTTTCTAGTCGTTTCACAAACTCCTCTGGGGTATTTGAGCCTCTATACATCTCTAACTTGTTATATTTATCACCAACGGATGATTTGATATAATAACAAAAACCACAAGGAGTATGTTTTTGATATTTATTTGTGTATGATTCTTTTGGATCTGGAGAAGCAGTATCAATTTTTTCTAAAATACTTTCAAAATCAGCATATATAACAAATGGATGTTTTATTGTTTTCTTTTCATCTTTGAATGTGATCTTTGAGTCTTTTTTAGGCATGTTGATTACCGTTGATTTATGTTCACCACAATAATTTGAATGTTTATCTAATCTTTCTTGTGTATGGAAGAAGTTAAGACAACGCATACAAATATATATTTTATTTGTTCTTTTACATACTTGTGGTTTTATTAATTTTGTAATATCTTTGATGTATGTATAATGTGAATTTTCGTCTGAATTAAAATATAGAAGATTAATATGAGTTTGTTTACAACTGTCAGAAAGCTTTAAAACCTGAATGTTGTTTGTTTCGGTTAGACCATAAACATTAACTGATAAATTATTCAACTTTTCAAATTTAGGAATATCATTTAAAGTCATCGGAAACTTTAGATCTTTCGTATTTAATGTATTCTCATATTTTTTATAATGAGATACTCTTTCATCATGAAAATGTGGAGGATGTAAGTGTGCTAGAATAGACCAGAGAAAACATTTATTGTCTTTATTTTTGATATTGATAACTGCTTTTCTATTTTTGATAACACTGGGTAAATCAATGTAAGAAGAAGCTTTTAGAGGATCTGATTTAAGAATATGAATGTCTATGTAAATAATTTTTCCTATATTGAATCCACTTCCTACGATTGAATTATCCACATCTTGCTCTTGTTTAATAAGTTCATCATAGACTCCTGATGTTTTAAAATCTTGATATGAAGATATAAAGTGTGGCTCAGTTCTCATGTATGGTGTATCTATAACTCCTTCGTCCTTTGTCATTTCTAATTTTACTCCCATATAAAATTTAAGTGGTTTCATTTCTTTTAGTGTTTTTTCAATCAACGTTTGAACAGCAGGTTTAACTATTTCTACAGCATCAACTATAGACTCTGGTTCAGGAGGTTTGAAGTTAAAGACTCTTATTTTAATATGTCCTTTGAATGCACCATCAGAGTTTTTAATAGTAAACAATTTTGACAAGTGTTTGTTAGTTTTAAGATGGGCTTTAAACCCCTTCTTGAGGATGGTTGTTTTACAGACCTTACAATGTTTTGTTTTAGGTGGAAGAGGGGAAAGTTTGTTAAGAATGTTGTATGTATGTTTTGCGGTGAGAATATGTTGTTTATAATATTTTACTTCCTTCTCGCAAGTATCACAATAAACCATATTTATAGCGTGAGAAAACGTGGTGTTTTATATTTATCACTGTGCTTAAAATAAAACACTTTTGAGCTTTACAGCTCCGTTTTATATATATCACTGTGCTTAAACTAAAACACTTTTTCACTCAGAATCATCTAAGTCATAACTATCACATGAATACTCAGAATCATACTCAGAGTCATCAATAAAGCTACTCTCATAACTATCATTTGAGCACAAACTATTAGTATCATAACTATCATCTGTGTTCAATGAAATACTATCATCACCATCGTCCGAGTTCAATGAAATACTATCATCACTATCGTCCGAGTTCAATGAAATAGTAAAATCTTCACTGCTGTAATGACTCATATTTAATTAGCAGAAAAAACCTTTCCATCTATACCAATATACTTTCTTTCATTAACGGATTCAATCTCTACATTTTTAATATCAAAAGTTATCTTTAAATAATCTCTAACTATCATAGAACGAAATGACATTTCACCAGAAATATTAACATCATTCATTTTACTTAGATCTACACCCTTTGGATTATTAAAGTAAATACAAATTTCTCCACGAGTATTGTTGATGGTCTTATCATTCTTTTTCAAAGTATCGTGGTCAATCACTTTTTCAAGCTTTGAATAAATTGCCAGGAGTAGAGGAGAAACTTTTGTTAGATTTACTTTAATGGATGTCTTTCCAGGTATAGTTAGAGCTCTTCCTTTAAATGAAATAGAGGGGCTCATGTTATTTTCCATAACTGGTTTTACCCAAAAATTTCCATATTTATCTTTGTTCAATTTAACATCTTTGACATATTTTTCTATATCTTTCACTGAAGTAGAGATTGAGTGAAATTTGTCTTTTGTGCTTTGAAACATTGTATTTATTAATGAATAAACTTGCGTTTAGTTTAAGTAAAAATTTACCATATAAATATGATAAGTTCTGAAGGATATTTAGAATTTCCAGACTCTCCATATGATAAATTAGAGAATTGTCCGGCTTGTGATAGAATAGGGCTTAATAATGAGGGTTCATATAAACAATGTATTTTCTGTGATTTAATTTTAATTAATGATAATAAAAAATATAAAAATATATATAACTTTTAAATTAGAACCAAAAATGAATTACTTTACAAGATTAATAAGAGAGATGAATGTTAAGTATTGTGATGATAATACACCATTTCTTTCAAGGGAAGAGACTATTTGTATTGAGGAAATGTATAAGGGTTTAATGATATTTATTATTCAAAATAATTTTAATGGAAATGTTAATACAAGATACTATATAAATAAAATAATGAATTATTTTGAAATTAAACCCGAACTCAGGATAAAATATAGAGTTTCTAAAATAGCTCAAAAAAAGTTAGATGACTTGTTTTCCAAATATATAAATGAATGATTTTTTACCCGTTTGGGAAAATAAGATAAAATTTAATAACCATAAAAACATTCCAAATTCATTGAGATGTCTAATAGTTGGTTCAAGCGGATGTGGAAAAACCTGTTTACTTTTAAAGATGCTCCTTGGTCCTAATTTTTTAGATTATGATAATTTAATAATTTTTACAAAGTCTAGTTTTCAACCCGAGTATCAACTACTCTCACAGGGTTTTAATGCAGGTCTTAAAAAGGAAGACATTATCGGTTTATTTAAACTTCAAAACAAACTAAATGATTATAATATTGAAGATATAATACAATTATTTTGTGATACACAGAAATCAAAATCGAAACCAAAACCCATAACTTGTATTCTCAGTGATAATACGGATGATATACCTTCACCTCAAGATTTAGATAAATCAAAAAAGAACCTCGTCATCTTTGATGATTGTGTTAATGAGAGAAACCAAACAGTAATGGACAGCTACTATACAAGAGGGAGACATTCTTCTTGTAATTGTATTTATCTTAGTCAGTCATATTTTCAAATCCCTCGACGCTCAATAAGAAACAATGCCAATACTTTTATTTTATTTAAGTTAAATTCAATAGATGTAAATAATTTTTGGAGAGATAATTGCTCTACGTTATGTAGTAAAAAAGAATTTGAAAATTATATGAAACACACGATTGGAAAATATAAATATATTGTTGTGAAACAAGATGAGATATTAAAGGATGTATTTTTATTTTAAACATAATTACATATATAAATGACAACAATTATTATTAACCTTGTGGGTAAATCTGCTTCTGGAAAGAACTTTCATAAATCTAAACTCTTGAATAGTAAAAATGAAAAGATTGTAAGTTTTTTAAAAAAACACCCTATGATTCGTTTTGTGAGTACTACAACCAGAGCAAAGCGACCAGGAGAAGTAGAAGGGAAAGATTATTACTACATTTCAATGGAGGAACATATGCGATTGAGGAACGAAGGTCAAATATTTGAGGAGGTCTCTCTTGGTTCTACAAAATATTCACATTGTAAGAGTGAGTTAAATAAAGTAAAATCTAATGGTCTTGGGATTTTAGAAACTAATCCTGAAGGAATGAGACAAATTATTAAACAATTGTGTGGTGATGGAGTTAAGATTTTATCATTCGGTTTTGATATCGATGAGGAGATTCAACGCAAACGTATGAAAAGCAGAGATACAAGTATTAGTGAAGAAGAAATAACAACTCGTATTAATACCAATAAAGAATTTGATGAAATATTTAAAGAAAAAGATTTATTTCAACACATTTACTATAATGATGAAGAAAAGGAAAATTTTCCCATTGACCTTTACAATTCATTAAATGATATTTTTCAATAAATAAATACAGAAAATGAATACCGAAGAAAGAGAAAGAAAGTTTAAGGAACATCAACAATTAGTTTCAAAAGTTGTTAAACAACAGGAAGAGATAAAGAAGAAACGGAGACAGAAACTAACTGGTGAAGAAGCCTTTGAAAGAAAACAAGAGAAATTCTTTAAACCACTTTTGAAAACTCAACAATCACCTACAGTTCCCACGGTAGAATTTACTCCAAAAAAACTTCAAATGCTCAAAGATTTTAGTCAGATAACAAAACAAGAACTTGGTGAATTAGAATATGATGACGAGGGATTATTTCGGAAACTTGAGCAGGTAAATCAACCCCCTAATTATGTTGTGGAAGCTCTTCAAAACAATGAATATTCGGCGGGTTCAAAAACCAGAGCAGGTCTCATTCCAACAGAAGAACCAGCAGTGTTTCATCTTGTGGAAGAAAAGGTATTGATATTTAATGATGAATTGATGTTCTTGAGTTCTACTCAACCAAATGTTAAATTAACTCCAAGATTAATGTTTCTTCTAACAAACCCCGGATTCAGCGGTTCAAAATATTTTGAGGAACCACTTGATATGGAAAGAGAGGAAGATAGGGTATATATTGAGTTGTTAAATGCACTTGATTATGGAGTTTCTGTTGCTGGTAAAAGTAAGAAGAATGAGAAGGAGAAACATATTATTGATGCTTTAAGTAAGCTTGGTTCGGGTGTTAGTTTTCTTCCAAATGACCCATCACAATTAGTTAATAGGCTATTATTGTTGTTAGGTAGTAAGAAGGCTGGAAACAACAATTGTTTTAATGAATCCTCAGCCATTTTAGATCAGTTGATGAATATGAAAATAATTAATAAATGTCAATACAAAGATATTTTATTAGATATTAAATAAGATGAGAAGCACAATTCTTAGTTTTAATTTCACAACGAGCGATTACACAGCTTCATTCCCTTACCCACTACAACTTGACCCCCTTACCTCATATGAGGCATCTTTATTGTCAATGGAAACTTATAATACCTTGTTTAATATCACAGAGAAAAACAACAAGTTTAGTTATAATCCAGGAAGTGGATATAAAACTATAACCGTTTCACCTGGAGCTTACGAGATTTCTCAAATATCTTCAGAAGTCTCTCGCCTTATGAAAGAAAAAGGTGATGAACCAAAAAATATTGTAATAGATATTCAAAAACACACTTCAAAATCAACTATTAAACTTAAAAATAATTATAAAGTTGATTTCACGATTGAAAATTCGTTTAGAGAGCTATTGGGTTTCTCTTCAAAAAAGATTGAAAATAACGGGACGTTTTACAGTGATAATGTTATCCAAATATCCTCCGGTATAAATTCAGTATTAATTCATTGTGATTTGATTGATGGTGCTTATAACGATGGAATAAGAACAAATACAATATTTTCATTCAGTGCATACTCAACCCCGATTGGTTATAAATTTAATATGGAACCAAAAAATCTTGTCTATTTACCTGTGTCAGGAAAAACCATATACAGAGTAAATTTTAGGATAACCGACCAAGATAATCGTATGATATCCTTTAATGATGAAATTATATCCATCAGAATTCACCTACGTGAAGTTTTTCAATAAATAAATAATGGTTATTGTGAGAAAACACGAGTTGGGAAAATATAAAATAATTACAGGGGAGGGCATGTTCCTTTCACCAGACTATACAAGGTATGTGGGTAGAGGATACTATAAACCTAAGAGACAACGAGGTGTAGGTCATCAATTTCGAAATAAAGGAGATGGGATAATTGATACTCTAATGGGTATTGGTTCAACCATCCTTAAACATAAAGACCTAATTGGTTCAACTGCTTCTGCCGTGGGCTCCGTTGCTGGTGCTATAAAGAGTATAAAAGATGCTCAAAAGGAGTCTCATAAATTACAAGCAATCAAAGAAATAAAAAAAGGTAAAACTCAACTATCTTCACAAGAACGACAAAAAATCATTAAAATACTTGGGTCAGGGTTTCAACAATTTTAATGCTATATAAATACAAGTATGGAAGCGATTGATAGTATCTATGATTTGGATGATACGATTATCATTTCAAACTCCACTAAAAAGGAAGACTATTTTAAGGTAAATGCTATAACAGGAACAGACTGGAATTCAAACGGAACAAAAAGTTTTGAAATAAATAATCAACAAACTTACTTGAATATAGCTGATAGTTTCTTGCTGTGTAAATTTAAATTCACTAAGGCTGCGAATAATACTAATGCTACACTCGTAAATGATTTCTTCTGGAAAATGTTTGACAGTGTCCGCCTGTATATTGGAACACAAGAGGTTGAAGCGGTTGATTATGTCTCTGCTACATCTGAAATGATGAAATTTACACTATATTCGTTTAGTGATAGAATGGGTAAGGGAGCTGTTGAAGGTTTTATTCCTGATATGTCAACGGGTACAAACGCAGACCCTGGTTATAGTCAAAGGAAGTCAATGTATAATGATGAAACAAAAGCAGTGAATAGTTTTACCGTAGCAGTACCTCTTAAAGGTATATTTGGATTTTGCGATTATGATAAAGTTTTGTATGGTCTTAAAATTAGATTTCAACTACAAAGGAATGATAATGTAAATAGGTTGCTTTTTGGGGATGAAAATGCTTTTGGAGACAACAATAAATTTGTTATTAATGATTTGTGTTGGTATATCAGTGAATATACTCCTAATCTTAAAACGGAAGAGATGTTAAATAGAAGACTTAACTCAAAGAAACCGCTAAATGTATCATACCTTAAAAGAAGATGTCAACACGTTAAACTGGAACACACTACCTACACTTGGAATTTGGGTGTTCTTCAAGGAAAGCCACGATACCTCTGGCTCATTTTTAAAAAACCAGATGGAGAGGACGGTACTAATAAGAATAATGCGCTGAGTGATAATGCTAAGGTGAAACAACTTCGGGTTTCTCTTGATGGCACATTTTATCCGCGAGATAGATTGGAAATTGATTGGGAAAAAAATGATTATGCGGAAGCCTACAAGTCCTACCAAAAGGTGTGTGAAAGTAATGGTAATAATGATCCTATTTTGGATATGGTTGCGTTTCAAAAACTTTATACAATCTACGCAATTGACCTGAGTTCTCAAAAGGAAACTATAAAGTCTAATCGAGTGGATACTTCTCTATACATTGAAAGAGGGGAGAGTGAAGAGGTTAATGCATATTGTTTGCTTTTGGAGGAAACAGAATTACAGATTAATACAGATAATGGTGTTATGATTAATATCACATAGGTTTTTTCTCATAAATAAATGGTTGGGGTATATGTTAATCAAATCAATCTTAATAAATTAACATCTTGTATTCAAAATCAAAAGCCTTGTATTATTAATGTTAATACAATTCAAAGAAAAGGAGCTGTAAGAATTGATGTTTTACTCACACACACACAAGTAAAAACACTAAATGATGTTGGATCACTTAAAATTAAAATGACGAAACCTATGTTAAAGAAATATTCAATAGATGAGTCAAGAGGAGGATTTCTCCCGTTTCTAATTCCTTTATTTGCTGGTTTAAGTGCGGCGGGAGTATTGACTGGTGGTATTTCAGCAGCGGTAAAAACTGCTAACGAAAGGAAGGCACAACTAAAAGCTCAAAAAGAATTGGAAAGACATAACAAGGAGTTGGAGAAACAAATTAGTGGAAGTGGTGTAATTGTAGATTTTGCTCAAAAACTTGAAAGTCTACCTGATAAAGCTAGATTGTTGGTTGGAGATATGCTTTCCTCTATCGCTCAAGCGGGTGTTAAACTAACTAAACGGGGTAATGGATTGTATCTTTCTCATAAATAAATGGATAAATGGTTTAAACAATTTGGAAAGAATACAACGTCAAATATAGAACTAGCTAAGTATTGTAAAACACTAAAAATTGATAATGTGGTTATTTGTATGAGAGATGAATTAATACATATAAATAAGAATACAAAGAATATTATTATGAATTTAGACACACAGAATGGTTCTCATTGGGTTTGTATTCATAATAGTCAGGATAAATATTATTTTGATAGTTATGGTATGCCACCACCTGTTGAAGTAATACAATTCTTACAGAATGGTGTTTATCAAACATTCCAAGTTCAAGAAATTAATTCTAAATGTTGTGGCCAATTATGTTTATATGTATTATTTCAACTCAACAATAATGAAAATTTTTATGATATCATTTTTTATCTAATATAAATGACCTATGTTGGAAAAGATGGTTCTATCTTTGGAAAATCCTCTCAGGATATTGATTTATCAAATTATTATACAAAGGCACAGGCTGAACGACAAAAATATAGTGTAAGTAAAAATATTAATATGAAGAATACTTATAAATTAATCAATTATCCAAACCCTACAGATGCGAATGACTTGATTAGATTCAGTGATTTATCACAATATATATCTTTAAAGAAAACAGCACGTTTTGTGAAACAAGTAAAATTTACAACCACAACACCTGGTTATACTGACCATACACCTTTCCTCATTGAATTTAACTACCTGCTTACAATTAAATTTTATAAAGAAGGACATTTAGTTAATATGCGAATTAATAAATGGGGGTATGATATGCCTGATTTAGGGTATAATTGGTCTTTTTCAATAAACATAGAAGACCTACATGATTTAAATCAGTCTCGTAAAGAAGAATATTATCCACTTGGTGAAGATAAGGATTTATGTGGAAGTACAATTAGTAAACAACAAATACGTGATTTTAAGAAAATAAAAATATATGATAGTATAGCGATGGTTCGCATGACAAAGAAGGAAGGTAATGAGATAAGGATAGAAAGCCGAGGAATACAAACCGATTTGGTAGTGGGAAGATGGGGTGGTATTACCTGTCATAATATTAATCTCACATATATTTCTGATACATAAATGGCAGGAAGAAGACTACAAGATAATTATAATTTTTGTATTCAAGGATACCTACAAGAAAAGGGTGCTCGGTATTACATACCTTATGATTTGGAGCATATACATGGGAATTTTGTCATTAAAAACTGGCCTTATACTGATATTGTTAAACCCACAAATAGAGACTTGTTTAAAATATTAAATAAAAATGAACTTCTCAAAGTTATGAAATATAAAACTCTTTTAGAAATCGTCAACAAATCTTATTGGTATCCTATTATGAGAAAAATAATTATAGATACAAGAATATCTCAAAATCCAGATGAGTATATGTATAATATTCTTTGGGGTTCAAACTCAAGGGTAGCAAGGGATGAGGAAGGAGTTGAAGAAGAGAAGGAGGAAAGAGAGAAAAAGGAGAAGGAGGAAAGGGAGAGGGAGGAGAAGGAGGAGAGGGAGAAAAAGGAGGAGGAGAGGGAGAAAAAGGAGAAGGAGGAAGGAGAGAAAAGGGAGAAGGAGGAAAGAGAGAAAAAGAAGAAGGAGGAGAGGGAGAAAAAGGAGAAGGAGGAGAGGGAGGAAAGGGAGCAAAGAGAGAGGGAGGAAAAATATAAAAAGATGGAAATCAGTGAGATTCGTAAAAGATTGAGTGTATTACAGCAAATAAATCAATCTCAACGCACCGAAGAGGAAATTAAAGAATTAACAACTCTTATGAAGATAATGGTTTCAAAAATAACAACGTCAATGTCTTCAATTTCAGGGAGGAGATTTAAACGAGAAAGTGGTGAAGAAGAAGAAGAAGAAGGAAAAGATTATGTGATTGATGATGTTGGTGTCATTGACTTTAGTTAGTTTTTATTTGTAAATAAATGGAGGAGAGAGTGAAGGCATTCCTTAGGATTCTTTATGTTTTAAAAATAAAGATTGAAATGTATATGTTGAAAACCAAAAAGGTTTTGATACTCTGTCGGAATTTTTCTGATAAATAAATATGAGTTATTGTCTCAAATGTAAAAAGAAAACTAAATCTAAAAATATCTCTTATGTTAAAGCTAAAAATAATAGAGTTTATCAAAAAGGAATATGTCAAGTGTGTGGCTCTAAAAAGTGCCAATTCATATCTCCTAAAAGTGGAGGAGACATACAAAAGTTTCTGTCAGGAAGTAAATTTACAACAACTGGAATTCCAGGGGAATTACACCTTCCAGGGTATTCTTTCTGTGGTCCAGGAACAAACTTGGATAAAAGATTAGATAAGGCTGACAATCCTAAACCTTGGTCTAAACCTACAAATAGGGTTGACGAAGTGTGTATGAAGCATGATATTGCTTATGGAAATACCACTACGTTGACTGAAAAACATAAAGCCGACAGCGAAATGTTGTATAATTTGTCTTTGATACAAAATCCAACGTTGAGAGAGAAAGTTGATAGGTTTATTGTGAGAAATTTGATAAATGCTAAATTGAAACTTGGTCTTGGTTATTCCTCAAAAAACTATTAGGCTCTAATGATGTCATCAAGACTGAGGAGCTTTTGGCTGAAGAATTACACAAACCTATAATCACAAAGTTTAAAAGAAGGAAGGTTTATTCTAAATACACCGACCACATATGGTCCGCTGATTTAATTGAATTGAATAATGACAGGGGATGCTTTTTACAGGTATGCTTTAACCGTTATTGATTTGAGGAGTAGATTTGCCTGGGTTGTCCCTTTAAAAAATAAAAGGGGTGATACTTTAATGTTAGCCTTTAAGCGAATATTTGATCGGGATAAAAGGAAACCAAAGAAGTTATGGACTGATGAGGGAACAGAGTTCTATAACAAAATATTCATGAAATTTCTTAAGGGGAAGGGTATTAAATTATACAGCACCTTTAATGAAGGAAAGGCAGTTGTTATTGAGCGTTTTAATCGTACTTTAAAAGAGAAATTATATAAAAAATTCACACAACTCAGTTCTCAAAAATGGGTGTATTTAATTCAGGATATTGTAGATAATTACAATAATACAGTTCATTCATCAACAAAATCAAAACCATCAGAAACATTTACAAAATTAGAATATGAAAAGGAGATTAATTTGAGAAAGCCCAAGTTTAAAGTTGGTGATATTGTAAGAATATACAAATGGAAAAGCCATTTTGAGAAAGGTTATACAAAGAGATGGACTAATGAATTATTTAAAATCGTTGATGTAATGGATACAGTCCCTTGGACCTACAAATTATATGATTTAAATGGAGAAGAAATCTTGGGTTCATTTTACTCACAAGAATTACAAAAAACACAAGTAAGCAGATAATACCCTTGAAAATAATAAATAAATAAATAAAATGTAATGGGGATACGTTTTTAAATCTGTGAACCCCAAACACAGAATCCCACAACTTTTTAGTTGGGGCTTAACTTTTGTGTGTGTATAATGGGGATACGTTTTTAAATCTGTGAACCCCAAACACAGAATCCCACAACTTTTTAGTTGGGGCTTAACTTTTGTGTGTGTATAATGGGGATACGTTTTTAAATCTGTGAACCCCAAACACAGAATCCCACAACTTTTCAGTTGGGGCTTGACTTTTGTGTGTGTATAATGGGGATACGTTTTTAAATCTGTGAACCCCAAACACAGAATCCCACAACTTTTCAGTTGGGGCTTAACTTTTGTGTATGTGTGAGTGAGTCATAATAATATACAAACCCTAACCCAACCCCATCCCTAACCCAAACCCATCCCTAACCCAAACCCATCCCTAACCCAACCCCATCCCTAACCCAACCCATTCCTAACCCAACCCCATCCCTAACCCAACCCAATCCCTAACCCAACCCCATCCCTAACCCAACCCCATCCCTAACCCAACCCCATCCCTAACCCAACCCCATCCCTAACCCAACCCCATCCCTAACCCTCACATTCAAAATCCCAACCCAAACCCAACCCCATCCCTAACCCAACCCCAACCCATCCCTAACCCTCACATTCAAAATCCCAACCCTAACCCAATCCCATCCCTAACCCAACCCCAACCCTCACATTCAAAATCCCAACCCTAACCCAACCCCATCCCTAACCCAACCCCATCCCTAACCCTCACATTCAAAATCCCACCCAAACCCTAACATAATCTTTTTTTTCTTCTTTTTAAAAAATATGTATTTCTTTTTTTTTTTCCCTCTTCTTCCAATTCTGTCTTTCAAGGCTTTCAAGTTTGAAGAAGTAGAAATGGGAAGAAAGAATTTTCCAGCATTTTCTTCCTCGAACTTTCTTGATATTGCTTAAATCAAGCGTCATTAAACAAAGAACATTGTTCATTGCTTTAGAATCCAAAGAGTCTCCAAGATGGACCCCACAGGTAGAGTCTCCAAAATAAAACCAACTTTCCAAGTTCCCAAGGTATAACCACATTCCTGTTGAGCCTCCAAGATAGGTATCACATTCCGAGTCATCAAAACAAAACCCCCATTCCGAGTCTCCAAAAATATAACCATCTTTCCAAGTCCCCAAGGTAGAACCACAATTTTCAGAAATATTTGGGGTTTCCGTGATAAGTCTCACATAGTATAACTGCGGACCATCAGGGAAAACTTCCCTTTCCCAATTTTTTAGGGTTTCTATGATGTGTCTCACATAGTATAACTGCGGACCATCAGGGAGAACTCTCCTTGCCCAATTTTTTAGGGTTTCTATGATGTGTCTCACATAGTATAACTGCGGACCATCAGGGAGAATTCCCGTTTCCCAATTTTTTAGGGTTTCTATGATGTGTCTCACATAGTATAACTGCGGACCATCAGGGAGAACTCTCCTTGCCCAATTTTTTAGGGTTTCTATGATGTGTCTCACATAGTATAACTGCGGACCATCAGGGAGAATTCCCATTTCACAATTTTTTAGGGTTTCTATGATGTGTCTCACATAGTATAACTGCGGACCATCAGGGAGAACTCCCCTTTCCCAATTTTCAGAAATTTGTGGGTCTCCAATGTATGACTTGTATTCTGGCTCATCAAGGTAGAACTTGTTCAGTGGGTTTTGTTTTGATAACTCACAACAAGTATCATCATGGTAAAACTCTTTTTCAGGATTTTGTGGATCTCCAAGGTATAACTCTTTGGCTGGGTCATCAAGGTAGAACTCGTTCTGGGGGTCTTGGTTGTTCAAAATGTCTTCAAACAAAAAAATAACTTCATCCCAAGTTGTGTTAAAAGCAGAATTTTCATTTCGTATCTCAGATACAATTTCCTGTGAAAGAAAATAACAATGTATTAATTTAATACAATATTTTTATTTGTATAAATCAAGCTCTATGAATATTAAAATAAACTTTGTTAACTCTTACATGAGTCTCATCTAAAAAAAAAAAAAAAAAAAAAAATTAAATAAATAAATAAATAAATAAACAAACTTACCTCCATTGATAAGAGGTTCGAGTCCAGTTCATCAATCTGAAGGTTGAGTTCTACACAGGTAGTAGGACTCCAAGGAATAGCAAAGTTATCCCATTCCATTTCGGCATAGGAGTCCATTCTCAAGTGAAGCAGAAAGCGTGTTTGAAAAAGCCTGTGTGGTCGGTGCCTTTTATAAGAAGGGTGTCATTGTGTGTGTGTCATTTCCTGTGGAAATTCCCTGGGCGTGTCTTAACTGGAAATGATGTGATGGAAATTCCCTGAAAATGATGTAATGTATTACCTGGAAATGATACAATGCTGAAGAGTTTATAAAGTGGGTGGGACTTAGCAAAAGTGGGCGGAGCGTAGCAAAAGTGGGCGGGACATAGCAAAAAGTGGGCGTGGCCTAACAAAAAGTGGGCGGGGCTTAGTAAAAGGTGGGCGTGGCTTACCAAAAGTGGGCGGGGTTTACCAAAAAGTGGACGGAGCTTAACAAAAGGTGGGCAGAGCCTACCAAAAAGTGTGTGGCACTGGAGGCGCTCAAACAAGAACATTGAGGGAGGTTTACCATTTTATCTTAGCTCAGTTAAAATATCTTAATAAAGAACCAAACTCAAACATATTTTTTGTTAATGTATTAGACGGTGAGGAGAGTTGTAGGAGAATTAAATTATTTCCCACACATAAACAAATATTTGTAGGGTCGTTGTTTGAGTGGGTCAAAGATGATTCACCAGATGATATTAAGAGTAAAAGGTTAAAAGGTCCATAAGGTCAGAAGGATCACAGGTTCACACAGAAGGACCATTGTTTAAGTGGTCTAATGAATAAGGATAACATGTCAAAAGGTTAGAAGGTTCGTAAAGAACAGGGTGAGAGAAATAGAGGTGTTTAGGGGCAATGAGGGAGGGGAAAAATTAACATGTAAGTCAATGGGAAAATGAGAGTGTCCCAGAAGCAACATATATACACTACTCACCACCACACCGGACCCCCCCCCACCCCCCACGACCCGCCAGGGGTCGCTTCGGCCGGGTCATCAGGACCCCCCTTAAATTGACCCTGCCGGTACAAGTTGATTCTGGGGGGACGTGTGTAGCGGCTACCGCTGGGTATACACAATTGCCTTGCACCTACCGAGGACGCGGAGCGATCACCATGCCGGGCTCGCCCAGGACGCCCGGGCACGCCCGGTCTCGCCTTTCCAGGGCTCGCCCAGGACGCCCGGGCATGCCCGCTCTCGACTTGCCAGGCCTCGTCCAGGACGCCCCGGCACGGCCAGACTCGCCTTTTCAGGGTTCGCCCAGGACGCCCGGGCACGCCCAGCCTCGCCTTTCCAGGGCTCGTCCAGGACGCCCGGGCATGCCCGCTCTCGACTTGCCAGGCCTCGTCCAGGACGCTCGGGCACGTCCAGACTCGCCTTTCCAGAGTTCGCCCCGGACGCCCGGGCACGCCCGGTCTCGCCTTTCCCGGGCAAACGCTCCGGGATAATGTGTATATATATTGCTGCCCGATAAACGGGCTTTGGAGAGCACCCGAGTTGATTTTACACAACTAGGGCATGCCCGTACTATATATATATCTAAAATTATATCCCCCCCCCCTCTATTTACATGAAATGGTTTGGTCCATTCGCAAAGCCAAAGCGAACGGCTTGCGAGTACGGTGACAATCCCCCCCCCCTCTATTTACATGAAATGGTTTGGTCCAAAGCGAACGGCTTGCGAGTACGGTGACAATCCCCCCCCTCTATTTACATGAAATGGTTTGGTCCAAAGTGAACGGCTTGCGGAGTTTGGTAAAGAAATCGCCATAGCGTGCACAAACGCGCAGGAAAGCGAAAGAATCGCAAATTAGTTTTAATTAGTTTTAAAACATAGTTTAACGCCAACATAGCGGCAACATAGTTTGCCAACGTGAAATAAATGAATACGCTCTCAAATGTGCCGTCCGAGGCAGAGTCTGTTCGCCACGTTCGGCACACGTGATAGCTCGCTGCTCTCTGATTGGTTGAATCGTTTTTTGGACATAGCTCGGTAACTACTTGTCCGATTAATATGAAACCTTGAAAAGGCACATCCTCGGGTCCCCAGCAATATACCTGGCAAGTTTCAAGTATATCGGACCCGTGGTTGTCGAGAAACAGCGGTCACAGACATACAGAGATTACTGGAATTATAGATAGACTAGGGCATGCCCGTACGTGGGTGCCCGTTCCTTGCCAAAAAAAAAAAAAAAACGCTACACGTACGCTCTACCCCGCCCGTACGCCCGTACGCCCGTAAACAAAAAAAACTACGCTCTTCGCTTCCGCCCTTCGCTCTGACTGAATTGGGAGAAATAATGCGCATAAGAAATCGAGAAATTATTATTTTCTCCGGAAGAAATCGAATTACGAACCGTAATGGCGCACGCGCTCGGCTCGGCTCGCTCTCACATCGGCCACGCCTACGCAACAAAGCGTTCTGTGATTGGCTGCCGGAAGTGAAGTCTTCACTGTCCGGAAGGTCGCAAATCGCAGTTACGATGAATCGTAAATTAGTTTTAATTAGTTTTAAAACATAGTTTAACGGCAACATAGTTTTCCAACGTGAAATAAATGAATACGCTCTCAAATGTGCCGTCCGAGGCAGAGTCTGTTCGCCACGTTCGGCACACGTGATAGCTCACTGCTCTCTGATTGGTTGAATCGTTTTTTGGACATAGCTCGGTAACTACTTCTCCGATTAATATGAAACCTTGAAAAGGCACATCCTCGGGTCCCCAGCAATATACCTGGCAAGTTTCAAGTATATCGGACCGGTAGTTGTCGAGAAACAGCGGTCACAGACAAACATACATACATACATACATACATACATACATACATACATACATACATACATACATACAAACATACACACAGAGATTACTGGAATTATAGATAGATAAAGAAACTCGGACGAATTCCAGCTTTTTGTCGCGTCCATTCTTCCGATTTGCGTTGGAGCACAGCTCCTACACTACATTATTTGTGACGCCATAGTATCTCGAGGCGCGGGTACGTTCCGGGAAAATTATTTTGCGGAATTTCTTGCTTAGCTCGTGCAAGAGGTGTTCTGTGACGGGTGACAAGAGCTGTGACGTTCTGTTTGTGTTTGAATTGAACCGAAGCTCTTATCAGCTTATTACTCCCTCCACTGAACTCCTTCGTTCAGGTGCAAGAGACGGCACCGGCTTGATTGTCGTATTCTGCGAGATGAAGGGAACTCGTTGAACTGTCATTACCTGGATTTGAATCTCGACCCAGCTATAAAATGTAATCCAGGTGAATCTCACGGAGGTGGGGCATCAACGTGTGTGCCATCTCTCGGGGGAACGACAAGCCGGAGGACCCGTCTGTGCCAGCACTGGTTGTTGTTGGAGGATGTTGAAGAATCCATGGTGTCCTTTGTAAAGAGTCGGCGAGGTATCGCCCGCAACCGAGAACAAATTCCAAATTCCTGCCCAAATCTCCTTAGTGAAACACCAAGCCTGGCCAGCCGGTTCGTGAAAGACTTGGGCCAAGAGCGTTCCCCGGCCGACCCCACAACATGTGGGGATAAATGGGGCCATGGTACTGATAGTGGTAGTATTAGTTGTATTTGTGGTAGTATTAGTACTAGTAGTAGTTGTATTTGTGGTGGTATTAGTAGTAGTACTAGTAGTAGTAATAGTATTAGTAGTTGTATTAGTGGTAGTAGGAGTAGTTGTAGTATTAGTATTATTAGTAGTAGTAGTAGTAGTAGGAGTAGTTATAGTATTAGTAGTATTAGTAGTTAGTAGTTGTAGTAGTAGTAGTCGGAGTAGGAGTAGTTGTATTATTAGTGGCAGTAGTAGTAGGAGTAGTTATAGTATTAGTAGTATTAGTAGTAGTCGTAGTGTTAGTAGTAGTAGTGTTAGTAGTTGTAGTATTAGTGTTAGTCATAGTTGTACTTGTAGTATTAGTGTTAGTCGTAGTAGTAGTCGGAGTAGTTATAGTAGTATTAGTAGTAGTAGTACTGTTAGTAGTTGTAGTAGTAGTAGGAGTAGTTGTAGTATTAGTGTTAGTCGTAGTAGTAGTAGGAGTAGTTGTAGTATTAGTGTTAGTCGTAGTAGTAGTAGGAGTAGTTGTAGTATTAGTGTTCGTAGTAGTAGTGTTAGTAGTTGTAGTATTAGTGTTAGTCATAGTAGTAGTAGGAGTAGTTGTAGTATTAGTGTTAGTAGTAGAAGTGTTAGTAGTTATAGTATTAGTGTTAGTTGTAGTATTAGTGTTAGTCGTAGTAGTAGTTGTAGTATTAGTGTTAGGCGGAGTAGTTATAGTAGTATTAGTAGTGTTAGTAGTTGTAGGAGTAGTTGTAGTAGTAGTAGTAGTAGTAGTAGTGTTAGTAGTTGTAGTAGTAGTAGGAGTAGTTGTAGTATTAGTGTTAGTCATAGTAGTAGTAGGAGTAGTTGTAGTATTAGTGTTAGTCGTAGTAGTATTAGTGTTAGTCGTAGTAGTAGTAGGAGTAGTTGTAGTATTAGTATTAGTGTTAGTCGTAGTAGTAGTAGTAGGAGTAGTTGTAGTATTAGTGTTAGTCGTAGTATTAGTAGGAGTAGTTGTAGTATTCGTGTTAGTCATAGTAGTAGTAGGAGTAGTTGTAGTATTAGTGTTAGTCGTAGTAGTAGTAGGAGTAGTTGTAGTATTCGTGTTAGTCGTAGTATTAGTAGGAGTAGTTGTAGTATTCGTGTTAGTCATAGTAGTAGTAGGAGTAGTTGTAGTATTAGTGTTAGTCATAGTAGTAGTAGGAGTAGTTGTAGTATTAGTATTAGTGTTAGTCGTAGTAGTAGTAGGAGTAGTTGTAGTATTCGTGTTAGTCGTAGTAGTAGTCGTCTCTACTGAACTGGAGGATCAGTTTTGCATTTCGCAATGTTTGACGTTGAACTTTTGTGACCTTTTTGAGTAAAAAAGAATCTTTTTTATGCCTTTGCAAAAAAAATTTTTTTTTCCTTTTACAGACAAGGTTGCCTTTGGGGAGGTCGTTCAAGGCCCTCCAATGCTCACGGCTCAGCCGAGGAGGAGCCAGAATACGAAGGTGCGGTTGTTTGTCGAATGCATTTTGTAGATTTATAAACGATGGAAATGTGTAATCAGGGACGTGGGAAACGGTCTTCGAAATATCGCATGTGCGATGGGAAGTGGACCGTGGAGATGGCGATGGAAAAGGATTCCATTAAACCCCTTCCACAAGACATTGTTCGCTCGTGATTCTCCTTTTTATCTATTGTTGTTCCATTATTGTTTAATTAACCTTTTATCAAATTCATGGCTTTCTTTTCCCTCAGTTCGTGTAATTATAACACTTGGTAATTTGCTTTTACCAAATGCGCCATGATTGTCGCTATCGATGCTGCGTTAAGGTCACGTCTAAGGTCATGTTCCACGGCGAGGCCCGAACATATTGAAACTGTAGGGAAGAGCAGCCCCATGCAAACTGCGGTCAGTTTTGCGAACACGTGGTGAATCTTGGAGGTGGACCACTTACCCATCATGCTGTCTCAGCATTTTGAAAAACTTTGAGATGTTATGGGTGGTTGGCAGGGATGTTGTAGGTGATGATGTCGTGGGTGGCGGCGGGGATGTCGTGGTTGGCGGCGCCCGGCGGGGATGTCGTGGGTGGTGGCGGGGATGTCGTGGGTGGTGGCGGGGATGTCGTGGGTGGCGGCGTGGATGTCGTGGGTGGCGGCGAGGATCTTGTGGGTGGCGGCGGGGATGTCGTGGGTGGCAGCGGGGATGTCGTCGGTGGCGGCGGGGATGTCGTGGGTGGTGGCGGGGATGTCGTGGGTGGTGGCGGGGATGTCGTGGGTGGTGGCGGGGATGTCGTGGGTGGTGGCAGGGATGTCATGGGTGGTGCCGGGATGTCGTAGGTGGTGGCGGGAATGTCGTCGGTTGCCGCGGGGGATGTCGTGGGTTGCCAAGCAGGTTGTCGTGGGTTGCCACGGGGGTTGTCGTGGGTTGCCGCGGGGGTTGTCGTGGGTTGCTGCTACGGGGGGGGTTGTCGTGGGTTGCTGCTACGGGGGTTGTTGGGGGGTGTCGTGGGTTGCTGCTACGGGGGTTGTCGTGGGTTGCTGCTACGGGGGTTGCCGCGGGGGGTGTGGTGGGTTGCTGCTACGGGGGTTGTCATGGCTTGCTGCTATGGGGGTTGTCATGGGTTGCCGCGGGGGTTGTCGTGGGTTGCTGCTATGGGGGTTGGCGTGGGTTGCTGCGGGGATGTCGTGGGTGGTGGCAGGGATGTCGTGGGTGGTGCCGGGATGTCGTGGGTGGTGGCGGGAATGTTGTGGGTTGCCGCGGGGGATGTCGTGGGTTGCCATGCAGGTTGCCGTGGGTTGTCGTGGGGTGTCGTGGGTTGCTGCGACGGGGGGTTGTCGTGGGTTGCTGCTACGGGGGTTGTTGTGGGTTGCCGCGGGGGGTGTCGTGGGTTGCTGCTATGGGGGTTGTCGTGGGTTGCTGCTACGGGGGTTGTGGGTTGCTGCTACGGGGGTTGTCGTGGGTTGCTGCTACGGGGGTTGTCGTGGGTTGCTGCTACGGGGGTTGTCGTGGGTTGCTGCTACGGGGGGTTGTCGTGGGTTGCTGCTACGGGGGTTGTTGGGGGGTGTCGTGGGTTGCTGCTACGGGGGTTGTCGTGGGTTGCTGCTATGGGGGTTGTCGTGGGGGGTGTCGTGGAGGTGTCGTGGGGGGTGTGGTGGGTTGCTGCTACGGGGGTTGTCATGGGTTGCTGCTATGGGGGTTGTCATGGGTTGCCACCGGGGGTTGTCGTGGGTTTCCATGGGGGTTGTCGTGGGTTGCCATTGGGGGTTGCTGCTACGGGGGTTGCCATGGGTGTTGTCGTGGGTTGCTGCTACGGGTGTTGTCGTGGGTTGCCATGGGGGTTGTCGTGGGTTGCCATGGGGGTTGTCGTGGGTTGCTGCTATGGGGGTTGTCGTGGGTTGACACGGGGGTTGTCGCGGGATGTCGTGGGTTGCCATGGGGGTTGCCGTGGGGGTTGTCGTGGGTTGCTGCTACGGGGGTTGTCGTGGGTTGCCGCGGGGGTTGTCGTGGGTTGCCATGGGGGTTGTCGTGTGTTGCTGCTACGGGGGATGTTGTAGGTTGCTATTGGGGATATTGTGGGTGGCAGCGTGGATTACGGAATACTGATGTGCTTGCATGCAAAATAAATAGACTTTAATTTGCATTGTGTAAGCTTCTGTCACAACTCTCCCGACAAGCCGTTTGAGTTGAAATATAAATGAAAAATGTTTTGAACTATTACACAGTAGAACGGTGGAAGTTTTTATTGTCGAAGCTTTTGATGTTGATGGTGCATGCCCTCCAGTAGTAAATTGAGTTACCAGCAAGCTTCAAGCCACTGGGTGTTGAGCCCCATCTCTTTGAACGAGAGATTTCCTCCACGATGACTTCTCTCCCTCGGGGAATCGGGGCAGGGGTTTAACGCCCGCATTGCTTCGCGGCAAGCTGCTCTCAAATGCCAATCGCAAGCTGCCATCCTCCACCTGTGCCCATTGCGGTGGGCGATCTCCCGGGTACGAAGGAATACTCGGAGGGAGGCATCAAACTTGGAGGCTGTATTATCGGTGCTTGCTGCTTTCCTGCCATGGGGCCGGCCATTTATTTGCGTAACTAATTGTAATCCGCTCCTGGCTCTCTTGATTCATTGGTGGTTCATTTGAATGATCTCAAAAGGTTATTCGTGCATCAAAATCACGATTCATTTGGTCAATAAAATAAGTGTATTTTCAGAAAAGGGCCATCTACATATTACACACACCAAATTTATTTTGGGGAGTGGGGGGAAGAGGGTGAGTGGGGCCCGTAGGAGTAAAACTACATTTTGTTGTTGCTCTGTGTTTTTGTGTGCGGCTTTTTTTGATGTTGTGGTGGTGCTTTTTTGCAGCCAGGGAAGAGAGCGCTGTTGCTCTGTCAGGTAACGGGGGCCATTGTGAAGCAGACGCACCCAGCTGCCGCCCCGGCTCCTTCGATGGCCAGGCGGTCCATCCTGCTGGCGGAGAGAGAGCGCGTCATGAAGACCTACAGAGACCTGAAAGTGCAGAGAGTCTCGCAGAAGGGGAAGAGTTCTTTCGATGGAAAAGGTAGAAGAGGAAACAAAGGGAGGATGAGCCACCTGTCGGGCTTTTAGCTTTTAAAGTATTATAGCCGTGTTTTTCTGTGGATTCCTGTATTTTTGTAATTATGAGGGGTAATCGCAGTACTGCGTAAAAATAAAGAATGATTCAACACCTTGTACAGTTTCCAGTACTTTTTCCACTCTGGGAAAAGGGGGAGATCATGTATGTGGATTGCAAAGACTTGCGACCGAGCGACGACCCCCTACATTACCGGTCCTTGAACTTGTGGCCGTAAGTTGATCCGTTGAGATGTCGGGTTGACCATTCTCTCGGGCTATTGGTCGGGGCCTTTCGGTTTCGGATTGGCCATGCGACTGAAGGAGAGCTTCACATTCCGTGCTGGAAGGGTCGTGGCCTTTAAATCTGAGTTTGTATTTTGAACGGAAAAGCTGTCGCTTTCAGGGGTGGTTTCCAACGACGCTGAGTTTGCTTCTTCTTATTTCATGCTAGCAGATAACCTGGCTTCACCGGGCTGTTGTAAAGAAATTAGTTTGCAATAGTCTGTGGAATATCAAGGGAGTTTGCCAGGAATGTCCTTTGACAGCATGATGGCAGGGGCCTGTAGAAATTCCCCAGGGTATTTTGGGTCCAAAAGGTTTCAGCGTCTAAAGGGTATTTTGGGTCCTCTGGATCTTTGGTGGGGGTCTTTTGTATCCTCTAGTTATTTTGGGTCTATGGAATATTTTGGGTCTTTTGGGTCCCCCAGGTCTTTTGTGTCTTATAGGTTTTTGGGGTATTTTTGGTCTTTTCGGTCTTTAAGGGTTTTTGGGGTCTTCTGGGTCTTCAGGGTCTTATCGGTCTTTTGGGTCTTCAGGGTCATTGGGGTATTTAAGGATCTTCGGAGTATTTTGGCTCTTCGGGGTCTTTAGGGGTCTTACAGTACCTTTAAAGACTTAAGGGGTTTCAGCAGATTACAGTCTAAAGGGTAGAAAAGTACATTCCAATAGTACGTAATTAATCGACAGGATGCGACCGATGTTCAAACAGTACATAATTAATAGACATATAGTCACACGGCTAATTGGACGGACGGCCTCACCAACCTTGTTTTTCGATTTTATACACGGTGTTTCGATATATAGTTAGATATGGAGAGATTGACTGAACATTATTTATTACTTGTGGAAATAGAAGATTTTTCAAGCATATTGGTTGGTCTTGGGTGTTATTTTGTGTGTTTGTCTGTATGTCATTCGCCTGCAGGTCACAATTTTCAACCGATCTTCCCGAAACCTCACCAAATGGTAGAGTTGGTCATAAGCAAGAAGCCTATTGTTTAGGGGGTTAAAAGCTCAATAGGTCAACATAGGCCAAAGGTCACCAACTTCGTCAAATTTCTAACTTTGTCAAATTTCTATAAAATCCTCAATTTTCATCTGATTGACTTGAAATTTTAAGAAGACTTGCATATCTGGTCACTGAATTCAACCCCCAACCATTTTTCAGGTCAACATAGGTCAAAAGGTCAACATAGTCCACATTTCTAAAATCCTCAATTTTCATCCAATTGACTTGAAATGTTAAGAGAATTTGCACATCTGGATACTGAATTCAACCACCAAGTATTTTGTGAGGTAAACATCGGCCAAAGGGTCAACATACGCTGGATTTCTAAAATTCTCAATTTTCATCTGATTGACTTGAAATTTTAACAGCTCACTTATATGTGACCATATATGGTCACTGAAGTCAATCACCAATTATTTTTGAGGTCATCATAGGCCAACAACTTATTTCATGGATTTCCCAAGTATCGATAATCTCCCCGCTTGCTCCTCCCCTCCTAAACTCCCTCCTCCCCCTCAAAATGTTTTTCTCCAATTCTCCCGTCTCACCCTCCTCAAAGCATCCTCCCCGCTTCCTCTCCCTTCCAACTCTCACATCCATCTCCTCCAACCTTCTTCCTCGCTCTGCCCCCCCCCCCCCCCCCCCCCTCAAACAACACCTCACCAATCACCTTCAAACCTTTTGTCCTCTTCATCCTTCCCTTTCTCCTCGCTATTCTGAAATCTCTGACACACCTTCAACAGCTCTCCCTACCACTTCTTCCTCTTCCACATCTTACCCTACCCCTCCGCCCCACCCCCCTGTTCTGTATCCGATGCTCCCCCTTCCTCTTCATTAACGGTATGGACCTCAAACATCCGGGGCCTTCGCTCAAACCTGATTGATCACTCAATACAGGTTGCTTCTGACAATCCAGTCTTAATCTGCTTAACAGAAACTTTCCTCCTTCAAGATGTCTCTGATTCCTTGATATCTCTCCCTGGTTACTCCCTCCTCTGGTATGATAGACCTGAGCCTCGTCCTGGAGGTGGGGTTGCTATCTTTATAAAAAACTCTCTTCCTCACTCCCCCTGCACTGCCCTCTTTCCACCCCACCCCCAGGAGTACCTCTGGTTACGGCTTCCCCTTCGCTCCCACCTTTTGTTCAAATGTGTGTTGTACCGTCCACCAAACAGCGATGACTCCATCTACATCTCGCTGTCTGATAACATGGACCAACTTCTATCTACTCATCCCAACTCTCTCTTCCTCATATGTGGTGATTTCAATTGTCACCATGTCAGTTGGCTGGGTGTGGGTACCTCTCTCACCAGCCATGGCTCCTCAGCAAAGGACTTCTGCGACCAACTGGGACTGACACAATCTGTCAATTGCCTGACCCGGATCTCAGTCAACGGAGCATCTTCTCTTATAGACTTGGTTATGACTAACTTCCCTGCAAATGTCTGCTGCTCTTATTCTGCTCCAATCGGTTCATCTGACCATATGCTTGTTAAAGTGGACATCTCTCTGGCCATTCTCAGAGAGCCTCCTCAGCGTCGCGAGTCTGGCATTTCACTCAGGCCAACTGGAACGGTCTTCAAGCAGCCATCAATCATCTGGACTGGTCTCCCATCTCGACTGCCTCTGACATCAACTCATCCTGGGAATTCTTCCAAAGTAAATTTGCTCTCTCATGCACAGATTTATCCCATCTCGTCTTCAGTTGTCATACCCTTCCTCCCATCCATGGTACACTGAATCTTGTGGTGAGGCTGTTGCCCTGAAACAACTTGCCTTCGTCTCCTGGAAGGCAAATCCAACGGAAGGCAATCTCATTTCCTTTCACAAAGCCCGAAACAAGTGTGTGTCCACCCTCAGGAGAGCCAGGAAACAATATCTCTCCATTCTCAAGACCGAACTCTCTTATCTGCCTCCCTCTTCCAAATCCTGGTGGCGTCTGGTCAAATCTGTTTCTGGTGTTTGTTCCCCCTCCATCCCCTCCCTTACCTCAAACGGCTGCACAGCTGACTCCGCACGTGAAAAGCTGAATGCCTAAACTCTGTGTTTGCCTCAAAATCTTGTGTCCCAAACCCGTCTCTCTCTGTATCTACCATACCCAGTCGTACCCAGCTGCTCCTAGACTCTGTGTCCTTCTCTCCTGACAAGGTGGAGAAGCTTCTGTCAATCCTCGACTCTGATTCTGCAACTGGACCAGACGGCATCAGCCCACGTGTCCTAAAATCCTGCTCTGCCAGCTCTTTCTCACCCTCTTTCTGTTCTCTTCACCCTCTCTTTTGCTCAAGGTCATCTGCCATCAGCTTGGAAATCAGCCAACATTACTGCTTTACACAAAAAATGTGCAAAAACAGATCCTTGCAACTACAGACCAATCAGCCTCCTCCCATTTATCAGCAAAGTCATGGAATCCATCATTGCTTTGGATATCAAATCTTTCCTCTTCTCCAATGGCTTGATCTCTGATCATCAATTTGGATTCAGACCAGGTCATTCTACTCTGGCCATGCTGCTTCTGCTGTCTCAACAATGGATGGAGGTCCTCAATGTCAAACAGGAAATCAGAGCTGTCTCCTTTGACATATCATGTGCCTTCGATGCGGTCTGGCACCCAGCTCTGCTCACCAAACTCTCCTCCTATGGTATACATGGAAATCTCCATGCATGGCTTGTGGACTTCCTCTCTGGTCATAGTCAACGTGTGGCCCTGAATGGGTTTCTCTGCTCACCTTCACTCTTTCATTCCTCTTTTCTTCCGCCTCTGGAACAAACTCCCTCACTCTTCAATCCCACTCCTCCCTCCAGGTCTTTAAAACAGCTGTTCACCATCATCTCTTATCTTCCCCCATCCAAAACCTTGATGTTGCCTCAAAATCCTGTGCCCCATACCCGTCTCTCTCTGTACCCACCGTACCCAGTCATACCCATCTGCTCCTGGACTATGTGTCCTTATCTCCCACCCCTTCCCATTCTACCCCCGCTAATTCACCCCAGATCCACTTTTTTGAAATACGACTTATTTCCTGGAAGTCCTAGTAGTGTCCATGTCTTTTATACCTCTCCCACCTCCCACCCTCTACCCCCTCCCATGCCCCAAGCCCTCTCCCCACAGATCTCCCGATGTCCCTGTTCTCTACTGTTGTACTTGTGTGCTTCCCTCTCTCTCCCCATATTGTCTCCCGCTCCCTTTATCTTATGTTTTATGTGTCAGTTTGTTTTTATGTGATTCATGTTAGCTCTTACACGAGCCTCGATCTTTTATACAAAAAATAAAAAATCGTGCTATGCACGACATATTTCTTGTTTATTCCTTTTTTACCTCGTGTATATCAGCAAACCAACGACTCTGAGCATATACACCACGTCTGCAACAAAAATGTATATAACTCGGTGTTGCATGAATAATTAAATGGGATTCATAGAAAACTTACCCTGCGCAGTCAACTTGTTGCGAGCCAACTCTTATGTTTAACATTTTTTTTCTTTGATCCAATTTGGCTGCCAGACCACGTGAGCCATGACATCATACATTTATATTCTCTAATATAATTGTTGCATAGATCACGCTCAATACATTTCAAACTGATCAGACTAAGCGTTGTCCCTGTCGAATTATGACGTCAATATTATGGCACCAATGACGTCATCGTTAACAACACCTATTCCCCATATGGAGTTCTTTACAATGAGCCATGTTTCAATTTTTCCCATGCAGCGGTTTTGAAGATATAGAGGTGCAACATTTTTCGGTTTTTCCAAGATGGCGCCTGTACCACATGACTTATGACGTCATGATTATCATTAAAATATTCTACATGAGGAGGCGTTCCTATGGTGAAAATTTCGTGCCCATTAGACCAACAGTTGCTGAGAAAAAAGAATTTCACAGTGATCGAATAAGTGTTGTACTTGTCGAATTATGACGTGATAACGAAGGCACCGATGACATCATCATTAACATATCTTATTTCCCAAGGGCAGTACTTGAATATGAGCCATGTTTCTATTTTTTCCATGAATTGGTTTCGGAGATATAGAGGTGCAACCTTTTTCGATTTTTTCCAAGATGGCGTCTGTACCACGTGACCTATGACGTTATAATTATCATTAAAATATTCTACATGAGCCGCACATATCCTGAAAATTTAGTGTCCATCGGACTAGCAGTTGCAGAGGAATTTTTGTTTTATTCATACTGATCAGATCAAGCGTTGTACTTGTCGAATTATGACGTCATAATGAACGCACCGATGACATCATCATTAACATATCTTATTCCCCATGGTGAGTAGTTGACAATGAGCCACGTTTCAATTTTTTCCATTGAATGGTTTGGGAGATATAGAGGTGTAACGTTTTTCCAAGATGGCGTCCATACCACGTGACCGATGATGTCATAATTATGAATAAAAAATTATACAGGCGGAGGCGCTTCTCTGGTAAAATTTCGTGTCAATCGGACCAACGGTTGCCGAGAAAATGAATTGTTAAAATGCAGACACGTACGGCACACGGCACCTCCTCCTGCCTGCAAGAGCTGAGTTTACTTTTAACCCTTGGATGTCGTGATTGGGCCTCGGAGGCCCACAGGGTTTTTTTTTGTTGCAAAAACTGTTGTACAATTTTTTTTTTGGAATGAGCCTCATTTTCACTGACTTTCATGTTGTTACACAAAATTCAGTGACATAAAAAAATGAAGAATTCATTCAGGCTCGTCGGAAAATCTTCATTCTTCACTTTTAACCCGAAAATCCGACACAAATGCAGGCCTGGGGTCTTCGAGGTCCTGCATAAATGTTGTACTGCTATGTTATATCATTATTTTCTTGATAGGAGCCTCATTATATGCTCTGATAACTTGGTTACAAATAATTCAGTGATAAAAATATAAAAATTTTAAAACTTTACACGAAAACATTCGTGGGGCCTCCGAGGCCCAATGGCTGCATAGGTGTAGGATTTTTAACAGTTGTAGACATATACATTCTAAATAAAAGGATTAGTGAATCATATTTTTTGAGCAAATACTCCTCCATGAGCCTCAACGTTTTAGAGAAAAAAAGTTGAAAAACCAAGAACAAAAAAATTTTTTGGCAAAAAAAAGAAAACTATTCATTACTTGTACGGGATTCATCCAACTAATAGGATGAATGATTCACATTTTCTGAGCAAATACACATCCATGAGCATCGACTTGGATTTTAAAAGGATATGAAGAAAAAAAAAACTACGCGATACATCCGTTGGGCCTCATAGGCCAATGGCTGCGTTTATGTAGGATTTTTGACGCCTGCATCTAAGAGTTAAAAGTAATTTCTCTCATTTACCAGGTGTGTCGCAGTTTGTGGTTGGACTTTGAAATCGATTTTCTTTTTAATATTGGTGCATGTGCAAGGTGGAACAGTTGTTGTCCTTCGTATGCTGCATGTCGCTGCGGGTTCTCCCTGCAACTGAAGCCCCAGTATGACAGTTTATAGTTGTTGGGATTCAAACCCAGGATAAATAGCTCAGAAGTGAGAGTACTTATCAGCCAGGTAGCACAGTTAGGATTAAGTGTGTGTCTCGTCTCCGTGAAGAGTTTCCATCTCTTGTTGATTCCCTCTTGTTGCTCTCTTCTGCAAATGTCTTAAGTGAATACACAGATTTGGAAGAATAGTCCGGTCATTAAATAGTTGATGTTCAACAAAATTTGTACAAAAGGTTTCTCGATGGGTTTCACCTCTTTGATACCTCTACTTTAAACAAAAAAAACGTTTACCAATATTTGACATGGGGAACTACCTGAAAATAGGCCAAATCCAAGATGGCCACCATCAAAATTAACCAAAGTGGAAAAATGTCATAAATATGGAATTGATCAAGATAAAAACATGTATGATGAGTCTATTTATATCAGCATATACATATACATGTTATGGAATGTAATTTTCAAGTTCAATGTTACATAAAATGCAAAATGACCACCAAGATTTGACGAAAAATGCAAAATTAGTATATCTACGTGTACATAACTAACGGCATTAGAAAGTGGTCAGAAATCTCTTTCAATTAGCGTATTCAAACCCCTGACATCTATATATTCAATGTTGATGACAAAATTATAATGTCAATGGAACTCTAAAACATGTTCTTATTCACTTTCATTGTTGGATTCAGGTTAATACTACCATGCCTCTCTGCACCTATAATGTCTTATGTCAAATTTGCACAGTGCATCACTATTAGTCAGTGGTGTCACTGGAATCATGAATTTGCCCATTTGTGCATGTTATCCCTTCACAGTGACCACACACCAAGTTACATTTGAGTCCATTTTTCCTGCAGGAGCATGTGTTTTTGGCACACATTCCAGTACAGTTGCATTTAATGATCTTGAGTGGAGATGCAGGTGCAGCAAGTTGATCCATTCTGTGTGGCTTCAAGATAGACTCATGTTGGGTCTTGCAGAGCACCCAGCCCCATTCTGTCGCCTCCATGTTGTTGCCTAGCCAGGCCTGCACTTGGAGGTAGATCCGCTGGCTGTGGAATCTGGCAGCATCTGATGTCGGTGGAAGACGTTCAGGGGGCAGATAGCCGGAGCTTGAAGCAACCTTCTCGGTGAACGTAGTTGCACGTTCAAAATTCGAATCTGAACCATGCTTACAACCATAAATGGTTGCAATGGCCTGATTACCAGATAGCTCAAGTTCCTCACGATTAATATCTGCCACCATGAACAACTCTGCGAATTCCTTGAGGCCACGGTATTTACCCATAGCTGACGTTTTTCCTATGCCATCGGGCTTCGATGTCGTATCACGTCCAGACAGTGCATGAATAAAGAGCAGGGAATGACTGAGGTCAGGGTCAAGTTCCTTCTGCAGGATGGATATATCAATGAGCTTTGTGCTAGTTTGAAGATAGATGGTCTCATGTTTGCTGGGCGTGAAGTGGTGTTGCAGCAGAATGAGAAGGTCAGTGTCATCCCCTACAACTACCACAGGCAGTGTCAGCAATTGTGCAGTCAGTCATTGCGATGTCATAATCAGCATCTCCAGATGAGTGACTGACTTGAATGCCTTCTTTCTTCTCCATCTCAGATCCCAGGAGATGAAGGAATTTCTGTTTGTTTCTCGTGTTTGCCAAAAATGGCTTTTTCGTCATTTTGAGCAACATATCTGGAGTGAAATCCACATCCACTCCCATCTCACTAGCAGTTCTCCTCTGATGAGTGTCATCTTTGGTAGAAGGGCCACTGCCATAGCCATCAAACACAATGTGAGCATTGGTATAGTGGTTGCGCACAAACGCAATATATAGTTGGCAGAGATTGGCATAAGATGTGGACTTGGCCCAGGGCAGGCGCTGTAACAGGGCGCCTCCATCGATGACATAGGTAACACGGATGGGCAACTCCTTTATAACACATGCTGGTACCTTCTTGACTAACCCATTCAGTAGATCAGCCTTAACTGCAAGTCGCATAAAAAGTTTTGTGTCGAACAAGGATGAGGGATAGGAGCACAGCTCATACTGAAACAATGTCTGGATATCAATAGTGCCAATGCCTGCAACAAGGATGCACTGATACAGTTGCTTCGGATCGATCTGGATCTTCTCAACATCAACAGATACATACACTGAGGAAGCTAGGTTATTAACCTGTTGTTTTTTTGTGAATTTGTGTTTTGAAACTGACAGTCCCTCCATAAATACCAGGATAGCAGCACCAACAGTCTCAGCAGAGTCAACGTCTACTGACTCTTCTAGTGCTCTCACTCCTGATGACAGGCTCCGGAGTTCTTTAGAATTCTATGAGAATGGCTTTCTCTCTTCAAGATCATCAATGATGGACTGTAGATCTTTGGTATCACGCTTGAGTTTTGCCTGTGTGAGATCTTTGTGCATCTCCCCTGGACTTGAGATACCTGTTACCTCCTGCATAGCCTTGTGCACTTCACCACATGCAGGCATAGATAGTAGCCAGATCAGACTGGTTGACTCCTCGAAACCACGTCCTCTAGTCAGCCCACCGACTGATTTTACACTGCCCATCAGAACTTGCTCAATATACAGGTCGCTAAATATTCCTGCCCAGTGACTGTCACTGCGACGGAGAACAAACAGTCCTTCCAGAAATTTTTTATAAACAGTGGGGTGTGTCTCCTCCAGCTTATCCATTTTCTCCAGGTACAGAACAAGTGACTTCACGTAGTTGTTGTGGCCTGACGCAGCTCGATATGGAAGCATTTCATGAAGTGACTGAAGATAAAGCTTCCAATTTCCAGTACGAGCAGATCGAATGAGTGAACGGAGGATGCTCACCATATGCATGTACATGATCCAGAGCTAATTTCCGTAGTCTATTGGCATTAGTAATATCAATACAGCCTTTTTCTGTCAACTTTGCATAATCCTGAGGCTTGTCCAGGTTAATTGCCTCCAGGCACAGCACACAGGTAGCCATCTCTTTCTTGTCTCCAGTTGACGCAATCAGTTGAGATCAGTCACCTGAAAATAAGTAAACAGATGTTTCATGATTAATATTAATAAAATTATAAATAATTTCATATTTTCTATATAATTTTATATATTAATTTATAATTAATAAATAATTTTAGCCATTATTAGGCAAACATTTTGTATTTGATTAAAATTTTTATTTCTTTTTCAGCAGTCTACAATCTCTATGTTATCATATCAATCAGCACATATAAACAATACATTCCAATGCATTTATCTTTTCAGGCTGATATACATAGACTCATCATACATGTTTTTATCTTGATCAATTCCATATTTATGACATTTTTCCACTTTGGTTAATTTTGATGGCGGCCATCTTGGATTTGGCCTATTTTCAGGTAGTTCCCCATGTCATATTTTGGTAAACTGTTTTTTTCTTTAAAGTAGAGGTATCAAAGAGGTGAAACCCATCGAGAAACCTTTTGTACAAATTTTGTTGAACATGCAGTAATAATTGTTGTTTAATGACTGGACTAGAAGGGGGTGGTGGTTCAGTGTGGTTCCTGAGCTGTTGTTGGAGCTCTGTCACGTTTTTTTCTCATAGGAAAATGCCACTGGTTGTTGACGTCTATGGTCCATGAGTACCAATTATGGATGGTGGATTTACCTCAAAGTGCATATTATTTGCAAAAAAATCTCTTGGGATGGCTCAAAAAAATACAAAAGACAAATTGCACTTTTCCACTTACTGTGTCCATTGTTTATCCATAATATCATGCTCCATTATCCGGCTTCGAGCCCACGGAGAATCTCAAACATTGGATTCCCGTGGCGTTGCGACTTTCATTTTCCTGCTGATGTGGATATGCCGCAGCATAGTTCCGGAGGTGCGCACGTAACGGTGGGACTCGCAGGTACAGGACAGAAAGTTTTCACACTCTTGACTTTTTCACATTTAGTTGTGTTGCAGTCTGTATTAAAAATGGATTAAATTGAGATTTATTTTTTTTGTCACTGATCTACACATAATACCCCATAATGTCCAGATGCAAAAAATTTTAACCAAATAATTAAAAATGAAATACAGAAATATAGACTTTAAATAAGTATTCAACCCCCTAAGTCAACACTTCAAAGAAGGGCCTTTGGCAGCGATTACTGGGTCGAGTCTTGGGCATGTCTGTATTGGCTTTGTACATCTGGATTTGGGAAGTTTCTCCCATTCTTCCTTGCAGATTTACTCAAGCTTTGTCAAGTTGGATGGTGAGCGTCGGCGAACAGCAATCTTCAAGTCTTTTCACAGATTTTAATGGGATTCAAGTCTGAGCTTTGGCTGGATCGCCCGAGGTTCACGCTCTTGTTCTGAAGCCATTCCAGTGTTGATTTGGCTGCATGCTTGGGGTCATTGTCCTGTTGGAACGTAAATCTTCACCGCAGTCCAAGGTCTTTTGCACTCTCAAGCAGGTTCTCCTCAAAGATTTGCCTGCATTTGGCTCCATTCATTGTTCCCTCTATCCTCACAAGTCTCCCAGTCCCTGCCGCTGAAAAGCATCCCCATAGCATGATGCTGCCAACACTACGCTTCATGGTATGGATGGTGTTAGATGGCTGATGAGCTGTGCTCGGTTTCTGAAGGCACTGTACAAACGTTACATGGTGTAGCACTGGACGGAGAAAGGTTGTTTTTTTTCAGAATGGTTGAGTGTAGGGAAGCAGTGATGTTGCTCTCCCGATGGTAGCTAAGAGTGCTGTGCTTGATATTCATGATCTTGTGCAGTTTGCAAGCACATTCAATTTGTTAGGCACATAAAGAGCACAAAACAATTTGTATTGGAGATGCAAGTGGCGAAGGTTGGGTATGAAAGTGATTTTTTTTGTGTGTACTAAGTCGAGGATCCCTGGTGTTGGGCTAGCGGCTAGGGTGCCGGCTTAGGATCCTAGGATCCTGGGTTCGAATCTCGGTCGATCGCCGAATGAATGCCAGGGGGGTTGACTCAGCCTGTCATCCTTCCGAGGTCGGCTAATTGAGTACCAGTTCACTGGTAATTCCCTGTTTGTCGTTGAAGGCGGCAAAAAGGGTTGGCGTCAGGAAGGGCATCCGGCCGTAAAACATTGCTTCAAAAAGGGGACCAAAAAACAACAACTACCACGGTCCCCGAAAAGGCCAACCCCCGCTTTGCGGGGGAAAATGGCCTCTAAACGGTGGTTTTTTTAAAGTCGAGGATCGTGTAAGAGCTAACACATAAAACATTGAATAAAGGAAGCAGGAGCTAAGAGGGAGCAGGAGACAATATACATACATATAAATATTTATTTTTGAGTACAAGATCGAGGCTCGTGTAAGAGCTAACATCAATAACAAAAAAACAAACGGACATAAGACAAAATAAAGGAAGCCGGAGACGAGATGGGGAGAGAGAGGGAAGCACACAAGTACAACATTTGAGAGCAGGGACTGGGGAGATCTGTGGGAGGAAGAGGGCTTGGGGGGAGAAGGCGTGGGGGAGGGGGAGGGGGAGGGTGGGAGAGGTATCAAACACAAGGACACCAAGAACTTCCAGGAAAGAAGTCGGTATTTCAGAAAAGTGTATCTGGGGTGAATTAGCGGGGGTAGAAAAGATCAAGGTTTTGGATGGGGGAAGATAAGAGATGGTGGTGAACAGCTGTTTTAAAGACCTGGAGGGAGGAGTGGGATTGAAGAGAGTGAGGGAGTTTGTTCCAGATGCGGGAGTAAAGAGGAATGAAGGAGAGCAGAGAGTCTTGATTTTGGCAGTTTAACCATAAGAGGGTTGCTGGCAGATCTTTTGCGACCTGCAGGAGTATTTGGGGGACAGAGCACAGACAGAGCTGGAGGAGCAAGGCCGGAGAGGAGTCGGTGGAAGACAGAAAGACCACCAACCTGCCTGCGGTGATTGAGTGAAAGGCCTTCGGAGTCAGCTTCATATGGGAGATTCCAATGATTCTGAAAGCTTTGGATTCCACAGCGTGAAGAGGAAGTGCAATTGAACATTTGTAAATGTTGTACCGTCTGCTCCTAATACAGAAAAACTTTTTCAGAAGCGATGAGGAACAATCTCGTTAATATGGGGAAAACAAAGGTCGGCCAATGGACAACATGGAGCTAACGGTGCATCGTCCGCAAGTTGCACACCCTTCCTGTTTACACACCTTCAACCATTACGCAATTAGCTAACAGACGCGCGATCATTGGCAAACGATCAAGGTAACACGATGGTCGACGTGATGATGTGCTTCAGGTCGAAGACCATTGTGGATCGACGAGGTGCTGTCCCCGGGGATTGACGCGCACGGCCCTGCCTATGACCGCCTCGAGCCTTTGGTCTGTGGTCTTGTGGACCACCTGATGTAACGCTGGTCATTTAATGTGGCACATGGCCGTGATGGCAAGTCCACGTGAGTTCACCAACAACAGCAGGTAAACACACTCTTTGCAGGTAATTTGTTTAATTGATAATGGCTTTCCCATGAGAGCTTAATGGATGAAGCAACATTTGCTCTCCATGAACGCAGCATTGCCGGTTACTCTCTCCTTGAAGCAGGCCATCATTTCCTTGTACAGGTTCCAACATGGTCCCTAACCTAACCCTAACCCTAACCCTAACCCTAACCCTAACCCTATCTAAGCCTAACCCTAACCCTAACGATAACTCTAACCCTAACTAAGCCTAACCCTAACTAACCCTAACCATAACCCTAACTAAGCCTAACCCTAACTAACCATAACCCTAACCCTAACCTTCTAACCATCGAGTTGTGACATCGACTGTCCAGTTAAATGCTGACGATGAATTCACCTTCCAGGCACAAATCTTGCAATGACGGGCCATGTGTTACGGATTCGTCACTTCCGTTGTGGTTTTCATCCCCTTGAAACATTTCTGGTTCTATGTAGTATTATTATTATTATTATTGTTTGAGGGAGATAGCCATTATTATTGTCACAAGGTAAAAAATGTTAATGTTAAATGAAACAGGAAACCGGATCGGGAACCGGAAGAGGAGGAAGAAGAGGAAAAAATGGAGGCGGGGCGAGTGGAGTCGGACAAAAAAGCCGAGTTGCTCCGGGTTCTGAAGCGAACGTTGGCGAGCCAGAGTCACTAGCGAACTTTCGGGTTTCCGGGAGAGGAATTCCTACGACGGAGTTGTCATCGCTGTGACCGGTCAACCTGCCTGTCAGGTTTTGCGATCGATTCAGGAGAGAATCATCGCCCTGCCGTGCGCCACGAGACCGGGTCGTCGGCCATTTTGTCTCGCGCAGGATTTGTGCTTCGCTCGCGGTTTTGTTTCTTTTCGACAATTCTCACCGCATTCAGACATCGATCTGGGGCGTATGTGTGATGCAGATTTTTGAAGGCTAATTCGTCCATACCCAAGGGTGTGATCTCTCGGTCGCCTGTAGGGCGCCTTTGGATTTCCCAGTCGCTTTGAGGGCGCCTTTGTACAGCTTCGGCTGTGTGACTGCCCTGGCCATCCGCACGGGATTCTGGTCATTTGGACATCGTTCTAGCGATCGCTGGAGCGAATCAACTTCGGCTTGGAGCCGGGAATAAGAGACATTGGGGAAATTTTCTGGTTACACTCACTTGGAGCACAGTGAGTTATGTATTGCAAAACTGATGGTACCATCATAGGACATATTGATTGTACTTTTGAATGCTATTGTTGTTGTACCGTTATTCTTGTGTGATCTCAATACAATATTTGTTTGTGAGTAACAATTGGGGTGGCTTCTCCATTGCTCTTTGACACACAGAATAACACATTTTTCTGCTGTGACTCCTCTCGGGGCTCGGAGGTACACCGTGACCAGGGGGTCGGGGACGAGCACGTAACACATGACGTATGCATGATGTCATCATAATCCGTATTGCATCACATTTGGTAGCTTGCCTGAAATGTTAAGCCGGCTGTGATGCCTGGCAGCATTTCCTGGTGGGTGTTCTTGATTCGACGGAATCTTTCGAGAAGGGTAGGCCATTGTGTGCTGGGCACTCTGGCCTAATTTTAAATTTCCGCTCCGGTCTACATGGGGGAGGGAGCGAGAGGAGGACTTCATCAGCGACGTTTGTTGTAGGTGGTGTTTATTGGCTGTGAACCGCACACGCATGTCCCTGTTGCCTCCCACAGCCAATCAAAGTCCCGAACAAGCAACTTCAGAAATTACTGGTAAATCTGATAAGTTTACATTTTTTGACCAGGCGCTCGCGAAGCGAATAGTGGGGTTAAGCAACAGGGTCACTTCCGTCTGTCTGTCTCTACAAATGTCAGTTTATGTTCAATGAACAACTTCATTTCAATTGAATGTTATATTTTCAACACGAATTGGAAAATGATTTGGAAAACAAACCTGTAGTTTAGTACTACTTTGTCACTGAATTTGTCCTGATCGCACATGCGCAGAAAGGAGCAAGATCCTGTTTTTAAATTGACATATGTGGGAAAATTACACGCTCAGACCAGGAATCGAACCCAGGTCCTCTGGAAAACAGTACCAGTGCTCTGCCATATGAGCGACCAATTTTCCCACATATGGTCGCCACTCTCTTTCCGTCAATACTTCTGGGACACTCGCTGCCAACCATATGAGCACCAATGGCCTGAACACGTGAGGGTCTTCCTCCAATTGGGGGGAAAATCCATGTCCTCTATTATAAACACCACTGGGGGCGTGTTGAAGCAATTGGATTAATAAACAGGATTAAATAATGAAATTGATATATGTGGGAAAATTACATGCCCAGACCAGTTCTATGATTATTTATTATTCAATCATCCTGTTCATTAATCTAATTGCTTCACTACGCCCCCAGTGGTGTTTATAGGAGTGGTGGGTGCTCCTATGGTTGGCAGCGAGTGCCCTGGAAGCATTGACGGAAAGAGAGTGGTAATCATATGTGTGGGAAAATTGCATGCTCAGTCAGGGTCGCCCAGATAGCAGAGCACTGGTACTGCTTTCCAGAGGTACCTGGGTTTGATTCCTGGTCTGGGCCTGTAATTTTCCCACATATATCAATTTAATTATTTAATCCTCTTCATTAATCTGATCCTATTTTTAGTCTGTCTGATGGCCTGGCAGTAAAACACCATTGAAATCATTCCAAACAGGAAACTTACTGTTTTTAGTGACGTCATAAAAGACACAAACAACAGGCACGAAGAACTAGTGTAACGTGGTAAATGAGGCGTAATAGACGCTGTAGCAATGGCAGTGAACGTCCGGAATTCATTTTTTTGTACGACTTTTGCAATCTTTATTTTATTTAAATTTAATCATATACTTGAACACTGTAGAACACAAATCGCCTTCTTACCGCTTCCAAAAACCTCCAGTTTTGCAGTACTTGAACATGTTAAATAAGGTGGTGTATAAGACACTGCATGAATGGCGGTAAACTTCCAGAATTTATTTTATGATCTTTAAAATATCTATTTTATTTAAATTTAATTATACGCTTGAACACCGTAGAATAAATAGTCTTACTACCACTTCCAAAAACCTCCAATTTTGCAGTACTTGGACATGTTAAACAAGGTGGTGTATAAGACACTGCATGAATGGCGGTAGACTGGATTTTTTTTTAAACGACCTTTAAAATAACTATTTTATTTCAATTTAATCATATACTTGAATCCTGCATGGATTAAGGTGTTCTATTAACTCTCTATAGGGACATAAATGTAAGAAAACTAAATTCAGCAATGACCGGATGTGGTCCGGTAATTCTTTGTTTGAAATCTCACTTTAGCTTCCATTTAATCCCAGTAAACTATTGTACGATCCGAATGATGGTAACATATTGGGTTAAACCTCCAGTATGAGAAGGGTTCAAAAAGTTATCAGAATAAGATGCAATCGTGCAAGTAAGGGTTTTTTTTATTGTTCAATAACAATCATGGAAGCCAGTTTGGGACGTTCATAACGAGGCGAGAACCGATCCAGGACGGACCTGGGGAATTTTCTTTCCTATGCGGGATTGGGGCTCATGGAAGAGCGAGGTGACGGAGGGTAAAATGGAAACGCATTGATATTGGGGTCACAGTTGGATTCAACGATCAGGGGAATTCATGAATAGGAAAAGAGAGGAGGGGAGGAAACAGGGCGACCTGTAAGTGAGAGGGTTGGGCTAGATAGGGTTAATGGGGGTAAATAAAACAAAAAAACAATTGGGGGTAAGGATGGAGGATTACCTGCAATGCTGGTGATGCACCACTGGCTGCAATCCCTGGATGGTAGAGTGCTGTTGATCAGCCAAATAAAATAGTTCCACAAACAGAATGGAAAGGCGAGATGCGAACAACTGGTTTTTCTTCAACAATTTTATTTACCATTGCAGGTGGAGATGGATGAAAAGAAACCCCCCCTCAAGAATATAATTTAAATGTTCTCTGAAGAAAAACTCTTTGTAATCTCTTCCATGGTGCTGGTGATAACTCACATACTCTTGGTGAAGGAAACCGTGGTACCTATAACGTGCACCGACCTGCTTCGTGTTCAGCGTGTGGCTACTTGGCTGCATCATT
This sequence comes from Myxine glutinosa, assembly GCF_964187855.1. Lineage (NCBI taxonomy): Eukaryota > Metazoa > Chordata > Myxini > Myxiniformes > Myxinidae > Myxine > Myxine glutinosa. The sequence continues at coordinate 26,205,430 of NC_136265.1, forward strand.
TTCTGGGGGTGTGGCTGTGCCGCTGATGCAGTGCCCCACTCCCCTTACCAGTAAGCTCGTACTCATTTTGACGACCTTGGAAGGGTGACACGCTGAGTCAACCCACCTGGTGTTATTTAACGGCATGTCACGGCTCAAACAGAAGACCCTAAGATCTCAAGGCAGCACCCGTAGGTTTTTTTTTTGTCAGGTGTTTTTTCGGTTCTTTTTTTGTCAGGTGTTTTTTCGTTTTTGTTTTTGTCAGGTGTTTTTTCGGTTCTTTTTTTTGTCAGGTGTTTTTTCGGTTTATTTTGTCAGGTGTTTTTTCGGTTCTTTTTTTTGTCAGGTGTTTTTTCGGTTTATTTTGTTAGGTGTTTTTTGTGTTTTTTTGGTCGGGTTTGTTGTTGGTTTTTTCGGGTTTGTTGTCGGGTGTTTTTTCTGTTTTTTTGTCGATTTTTTTGTCAGGTTTGTTGTCGGTTTTTTCTGGTTTGTTGTCAGTTTTTTCGGGTTTGTTGTCGGGTATTTTTTCTTATTTTTTGTCGATTTTTTTGTCAGGTTTGTTGTGTTTTTTCGGGTTTGTTGTCAGGTAGTTTTTTTGGTTCTTTTTTGTCAGGTGTTTTTTCGGTTCTTTTTTTTTGTCAGGTGTTTTTTCGGTTCTTTTTTGTCAGGTGTTTTTTCGGTTTTTTTTGTCAGGTGTTTTTTCGGTTCTTTTTTTGTCAGGTGTTTTTTCATTTTTTTTTTGTCAGGTGTTTTTTCGGTTCTTTTTTGTCAGGTGTTTTTTCGGTTTTTTTTGTCAGGTGTTTTTCGGTTCTTTTTTTTGTTAGGTGTTTTTCGGGTTTTTTTGGTCGGGTTTGTTGTCGGGTGTTTTTTCTGGGGGTTTTTGTCGATTTTTTTGTCAGGTTTGTTGTCGGATTTTTCGGGTTTGTTGGTTTTTTCGGGTTTGTTGTCGGGTATTTTTTCTGTTTTTTGTCGATTTTTTTGTCAGGTTTGTTGTCGGGTTTTCGGGGTTTTTTGTCAGTTTTTCGGGTTTGTTGTCGGGTCTTTTTTGTTTTGTTTTTGTCCATTTTTTTGTCAGGTTTGTTGTCGGGTATTTTTTCTGTTATTTTTTGTCGATTTTTTTGTCAGGTTTGTTGTTGGTTTTTTTTTTGTCAGGTTTGTTGTTAGATTTTTCGGGTTTTTTGTCAGGTATTTTTTCTGTTTTTTGTCAGGTTTTTTGTCGGTTTTTTTTAAAGGTTTTTTTGTCGGGCTTTTTCTCGGTCATTTTAAAGGTTTTTTGTGTCGGGGTTTTTGTTTTGTTTTTTGGGGGGGTTCGTTTTTTAAGTTTTTTTTTCACTTCTTCAGTTTTTATTTTAGTTTTTTTTCGGTTCGGTTTTTATTTTTTGGATTTTTTTTCAGTTCTGTTTTTTACCCTCACCAGAGAGGGTATTTCATTTGAGTCCGTTTGTTTGTTTCTGTCTGTTTGTCTGTTTGTTTGGCTGTACAGAATAACTATTATATTCTCTGCAACCGTTGGTCCGATTGACAGGAAATTTTCACCATAGGTGCACATCCGCCTGTATAATTTTTTAATTATATTATGACGTCATATATCACGTGGTATGGAAAAACCATCATCTTGGAAAAACATCAAAAGACATCTTGGAAAAACCGAAAAAAATTGCACCTCTATATCTCTGACAGCGTTGCATAGAAAAAATTGAGACGTGGCTCATTGTAAAGAGCTCTCCATCTGGAATAACATATGTTAATGATGATGTCATAGGTGCCTCCATTATGACGTCATAATTCGACAAGTACAAAACGTCATCCGATCAAGATGAAATTTATTGAGCATCATCCAGGGATAAATTGGTGGAGAAAATAAATAACGATGACGTCATAGGTCACGCGGTTCGGCCGCCATATTAATTTTAACACAAAAGCCTTAAAAACCACTGAAAATACGTCCTGGCGAGGGTCTGCAATCTCTGATTGCTCTTTCTTGTTCGATTCTGTTTTTTAGCTCACCTGGAACGAAGTTCAGGGGAGCTTATGTGATGGCGGGTTGTCTGTCCGTCCGTCAGTCCGTAAACACTTGAAACTTCTTCTCCGAAATGGCTGATGGGATTGCGACCAAATTTGGCACAAATTATATTTGTTAAAATGGGCGCCCTACATCTGACAAATAAAATACATTTACTTCCTCATGCAGCTGTATGAATCAAATTGGCGCCCCTTTAGATGAATCTTTCGAGAGCATTACTGGGTTCCTCCTCAGAACACAAGGGGATGGTCCAGCATGCACAGAAGATTTTTTTTGAATGCCCCTTATTTTGTATTTTTGCCATTTTCTATAAGATATGGAATGTCCCTTCTTTTCTATACTTTACCACATTTACCACATTACTATACTTTACCCTTATATAAAGGGGCCATTTCTATGCCCCGGCATTTTACCCAATAATTAATGCAAGGTCTAGGCTCATGGAAGAGCTCAGACAGATTAAGATCAGGACACAACATAGCAAAATGAACACCAGGAGAAAGGGGAAATGCCAACAGCAGGGTAGAGAGCAAAAGTCGACGTAGACGGACAAACAAGGGATGCAGGTATCGTAAAACAAGATGAACGAAAATGCTTGTTTCCTTTTCCATGAACATTAACATTGTTTCCACCAACAGAATGATTCTCCAGCCATCGGCGATTATGCCAGGAGCCGACATTCCCCTTTCCATGAACTCCACTGCATCTCAAATCCTTCTGTCCAGATGGTCAACTCTTCATGATTACCAGCTCCGCGGCTAGACCTCCCCTGCCTGCCTGGTACGTTGACAGCACATTTTGAAGTGGGATTATTGATGGTCAAGCAGGCTGCCCTTCATGAATAGCCTGCGTCGTTTGAAGAAATAAGAACATGGAGAGATGGAGTGAGAGAGCGAGTTTGTATGAAACGTAATAAGAGCCGGAGGCAAGTGAGGAATAGTGAGATTTAAATGAGATTGCAGAATGGAGCAAAAGACAATTTATCTGTCTGCTTGAAGGTCGAACCACGTGCGCTTTCAACAATTCGCTCGCTGCACGACTTTAACCTGGATTGAACAGGTAGTTGAATTGTCTGTGGAAGGCTTGTAAGGTCCTGGGCCATTTGGTGATTGCAGACATGGGGTATGGTGATGGTTCATATTAAACACATGAACACTGAGTTTTTTTCATATTGTTTTTAATATTTGTTTTTTAATATTAATACTGAGTTTTTAATTAACGTTTTTAATATTTGTTTTTTAAATATTAATACTGAGTTTTTCATTAACGTTTTTAATATTTGTTTTTTAAAATATTAATACTGAGTTTTTAATTAACGTTTTTAATATTTGTTTTTTAAAATATTAATACTGAGTTTTTAATTAACGATTTTAATATTTGCTTTTTTATATTAATATTGAGTTTTTAATTAACGTTTTTAATATTTGTTTTTTAATATTAATACTGAGTTTTTAATTAACGTTTTAATATTTGTTTTTTAATATTAATACTGAGTTTTTAATTAACGTTTTAATATTTGTTTTTTTATATTAATACTGAGTTTTTAATTAACGTTTTTAATATTTGTTTTTTAATATTAATACTGAGTTTTTAATCAACGTTTTTAATATTTGTTTTTTAATATTAATACTGAGTTTTTAATTTACGTTTTTAATATTTGTTTTTTAATATTAATACTGAGTTTTTAATTAACGTTTTAATATTTGTTTTTTAATATTAATACTAAGTTTTTAAGTGATGTTTTTAATATTTGTTTTTTAATATTAATACTGAGTTTTTAATTGACATTTTTAATATTTGTTTTTTAAATATTAATACTGAGTTTTTAATTAACGTTTTAATATTTGTTTTTTTATATTAATACTGAGTTTTTAATCAACGTTTTTAATATTTGTTTTTTAATATTAATACTGAGTTTTTAATTAACGTTTTAATATTTGTTTTTTAATATTAATACTAAGTTTTTAATGAACGTTTTTAATATTTGTTTTTTATATTAATACTGAGTTTTTAATTGACGTTTTTAATATTTGTTTTTTTAAATATTGTTGTGGATCTCCCGAAGCCCGTCGACGTACAGAGGGGGGTTAAGCCCCTTTTCCCCCTCGGGTCTTCGTGTCCAAGAGGCCGAATCGCCACTTCCCCAGCGAGCATGAAAAAGGGTATCAGGTCGACGCCGCACGTACCTTTGACCCACGCTGCCACGAAAATGGGCACCGGACCTCGCACAAGCCATGCTAATCGAGTATGCCCGAGCAGAGTGCGTATCATGTGACTCGTGCCGTTACCTTTTATTGAACCTAATTCGAGCGGTTCTATTCGTACGATGCTAGGCCAATGGATGGAAATGACGGGAACGGTCAAATAAGAGGAAAAACACGGTTTATTATTTATGTACAATAATCAGGATAAAGGAAAGGGGACACAGAGCAGATGCTTAATCAATCTTAACTAATGCCCAGACAAAGGGCCCTCTCACTCACGCGGGGAAAAAGAAGGAAGGAAGTTCGCGCGCCAAACGCGCCTTGCCTTCGGTCACTCCGGGACAGCTCGCCCGGTGTGGCCCTCTGGTGGTCACGGCACGTATGCAGGGAAAGGCAGGTCGGAGGAGATCGCACGTCTGTGGCCCGGAATGGGTCGTCTCCACAAGCGTGATTAATACAGCCGCAGAGCGCATGGCACGGGGAATGTTCCTTGTACAACGAGACTATTACAAGCAGTTACAAGCACTCCAACTCGTTCAGGAGCTGGGCGATTCTGACGCGTTCTTGTCTGCTGCGGTTCTCTCTGTTACGTGCTCCTCCCCAACCTCCTGGTCACGGTGTACCTCCGAGCCCCGAGAGGAGTCACAGCAGAAAGATGTGTTATTCTGTATGTCAAAGATCAATGGTGAAGCCACACCAATTGTTACCAACAAACAAATATTGTATTAAGATCACACAAGAATAACAGAACAACAATAATAGTAATCAAAAGTACAATCAATATATATCCTATGATGGTACCATCAGTTTCGTAATATATAACTCACTGTGCTCCAAGTGAGTGAAACAAGAACATTCCCAATGTCTCTGTCCCGGCTTCAAACCAAAGCTGATTCCGGTTTCAAGCCAAAGTCGATCCCGGCTTCAAGCCAAAGTCGATCTGATCCAGCGATCGTCAGAACGATGCCTAATCGAGACCAGAATCCCGTTCGGATGACAGTCACAGTCACGCGGCCAAAGCTGCGCAAAGGCACCCTCAAGGCGACTGGGAAATCCAAAGGCGCCCTCCAGGCGACTGGGAAATCACACCCTCGGGTATGGACGTTCCACGGTTCACAGTCGGCGAACTGCAAATTAACCTTCAAAAGCCACGTTACACACACACACACACACACACACACACACACACACACACACACACACACACACACACACCAGATTAACGTCTGAATGCGGTGAAAACGGCTGAAGCGAAGCAAAGACCTTGCGCGATGCGCAAAGCGCGCGAGTCAAAATGGCCGACGGCCCGTTCTCGAGGCGTAACGGCACGACGATGATTCTCCTCAAAATCAACCGCAAAACCTGACCAGCAGGTTGATCTGTCACAGCGATAGCAACTCTGTCGCAAGAATCCCTTTCCTGGGAAACCCAAAGTTCACTCGTGACTCTTGCTCGCCAACGTTCGCTCCAGACCGCAAAGCAACTATGCTTCTTCTCCGACTCACTCGCTCCGCCTTCTTTCCCTCCTCTTCCTCTTCTTCTTCGTCGTCCGGTTCCGGTTTCATTTAAAACATTAACTTTTTTACCTTTTGAAAATAGCAATATCTATTTCCCTCAAACGACAACAATAATAGTACATATGAATGAATGAATGAATGATCGTTTTAAGGCCATTTTCCCCGCTAGAGTGGGGGTTAGCCAACAATAGACAACAATAGACAACAATAATAGTACATGGAATCAAAAATGTTTACAGTGGATGAAAACCACAACAACGGAAGTGACAAATCCGTAACACTTCCCACCCTCAAGAAAGAAAGTTTGAACATCGTCAAAACTTTCTTTGCAGGCAAAAACTCTTTTAGCAAACAAAAGTAAAACACACACCCAAATCCTCAATTCCCGTGAGCAACGATAATTAATATTTCCCAAAATAAAGCAACAAAACTTCCAAACAACCTACAGAAATTCCCAAAGTTCGTTCACTCTGGACAAAGCATCAGCAACGACATTGTCCCTGCCCGTTACATGCTCAATTTCCAAGTTGAACTCCTGCAAAGCCAAACTCCATCTCATCAACCTCGGGTTTTTATTTTTCATTTTTTTTTTGAATGAAGGTTAAGGAGTTGTGATCAAAAATCCAAAGCAAAACAAATCTATAGCACTTTTTTAAGGAGGCCGAGCTGAGAGCCAGGTTTCATGGTGGTTGGGTGGTGAGGCCTGGAAGTATTCCCTGCATGGACGCATTTAGGAACGTGCAGTTCACGGGTTAATCCGTGTAGGAATCTTGGCTCGGCTGCTCCTGAGTACTCAGTGTTTCCAACTCTTCTCTTGATCATAAAAATCATAATCACAGTTGTAGAGTCGGGTGTTGTAGTCACGTGAGTAGCGGTCCCCATCTCGGCTACCACTGTAATAGTCATCCCATCGAGAGTTGCCAAAACTGCGCTGCTGCTGCTGGGAGCCCCCGTAGTAATCACGACTGCGGCCGCCACCAAAACGACTACTCCCACCCCGGGAGCCATAGCCACCCCTGAAATTACCTCCACGTTTTCCCTCCTCTGTAGTCCCTTCGACGCCCATGGCCTGCCTTCTCTACTGTTATGGTCCGACCATCCAAATCCTTGCCGTTCAAATCCTTTTCTGCATCTTTGGCGTCCTTTGGGTTTTCAAACGTGACAAAGCCAAACCCTCTCGACTTTTGCGTCTCCCTGTCTTTTATCAGTAGCACTTCCAAGAGTGGTCCATATTTGCCAAAGATAGAGTCCAGAACATCTTCACTTGTGTCAAAGTTCAGTCCACCTACAAAGAGCTTGCCAACCTTGCCTCCATTCATGACTCGTGTGTGCTGACACTTAGTTTCAGGGTACTTGACAAGACGTGCCTGTGCAAAGCGTGACGTCAGTACCTTCTCCTTCTCTTCAGAGCGCTTCCTACCCATAGCACGAGTCGCGGCACAGGATGGAAAGATACCCGGAATCTCCTGCTCTAACTGTGCGGTGTTATTTTCCATACTAGGCTTTTCAACAAACATTGGATTACCAGAAACTCGACCACCGGCCAAATCATTCCCGATAACAAAAGAGATTCCCTCTACAGGAAGAGTGGCTTGTAAACCGACGGTGACCCGGTCCTGACACCAAATCAGACTTCAAATGGATGACATGAAGTGGAGCTTTAACATAGCCACCAACCCCCTGTAAAAGACCACTAACACCAGTTGCCGTCTTCTCTGACAATGGCAAAATGCCCTCAAGCATCAAAGATTGATGTGCTCCTGTGTCCCTCAATACCCTAACAGGTCTCTGGTTCGTTAAGTCTCCATCCAGTGACACAAACCCCTCTGAAATAAAAGGTTTGTAACCCTCTTGAACAAGGTCGTTCTGTGATGCCGTAACTTTGGCATGGGAACCTTCACAAGGCACTGTCCTCCAAGGACGATTTCTCGCATTTGCCAATGCATTCAGAGTTGTACTAGTCTGACTCCGCTCCTGATTTTTCCTTTTCAGGGCATAACATTGGGACATCAAATGCCCAGATTTCTTGCAAAAAGCGCAAGTAGGCCCGGAGGAAAAACTCGTGGTCTGCCTCGGGCCCCCCGGAAGATAAGTCTGTCTTGGAACTGTAGTCTTCTGATCCCCTAAAGTCGCGGTATCAGATTTGTCCCCATAGTCATCTCTAGGCCGCCTCCACGAATATTTGTTCTCCGCCCCTGATTTACCATAACCCCCCTGGCTAACTCCAGGCGAGAAGTTAGGCTTGTGGAACCCCATCCTGTGTGTCAAGCATAGTCATCTGCCATGGTTGCTGCCTCATACAACTCTGGTACTTTCTTTTCATCCAGATGTACTTTAATGTCCGCGTGGACACACTGTTTGAATTCCTCCACCAAGATCAATTGTCGCAACAGTTTGAAGTCTTTCCCAATCCCCTTCGAGTCACACCACCGATCAAACATGGTTTCCTTCATTCTGGCAAACTCCACATGGGTCTCACTCTCCCTCTTCCTGGCATTCCTGAATTTTTGCCGGTAAGCTTCAGGGACCAATTCATAGGCTTTGAGAATGGTTTTCTTCACTATCTCATAATCTGCACATTGGTCAATCGGTAAAGCCGAATAGATACCTTGAGCTTTACCCACCAGACCACTTTGCATTAACATAGTCCAGGACCCCACAGGCCATTTTAGCATTTGAGCCACTTTCACAAAATGTAAAAAAAACTTGGCTACCTCCTTTTCATTGAAGGGTGGAACCAGCCTCACATGCCTACCAACATCCCAAGTGTTCTGACTAGTTGTCGAACTAGCCGGCATGGATACGACTTCTCTCCGTTCTCCCATTAATTTCAGCTCCTTGAGTTTAAGTTCCTTCTGATACTCCATGTCACGTACCTTTAACTCCCTTTCGGCTCTCCTTTCCTCTGCTCTTTCCCCTGCTCTTCTTTCTTCTTCAGCTCTCCTTTCCTCTGCTCTTCTCTCCTCGAGTTCTCGTTCCTGTCTGCTCTTCTTTCCTCGGCTTTCCATTCCAACTCTTTTAACCTTTCCTGGCTCTGCAGTTGCATCTCCATTTTCCGGAGCTCCACATTTTCTTTTTCCTCGGGTAACCAATCCAAGGCTACCTCTGTCCATGTTCCTTGTCCCACCAGAGATTCTACCACCAATGTCTGCATCTCTGCTTTCTTCATATGAGCTCGGACCTCCAAGTTAAAATGTTTGGCCAATATCAAGAGTTCCGATCTTTTTAACGCTTGTAACTGTGCCTCATTAGGGGATGCCGCAAACTTTTCTGCGTCAAACACCATGGTGACTATCAGTTAACACCAGTTAACCTTCACACAAAAAAATTCAAATTTTTTTTTTTTTGAAAAATTTGGGAATGTTAGGGAATTCTATCCCAGACGAGTGTTAGGGAATTTAATCCCGGACGAGATTTTTGTCAGCAAAGACGAGCCCCCAATTTCAATTTGGGCCAATTTTGGACGAGCCCCCAATTTCTGTTACGTGCTCCTCCCCAACCCCTTGGTCACGGTGTACCTCCGAGCCCCGAGAGGAGTCACGGCAGAAAGATGTGTTATTCTGTATGTCAAAGATCAATGGTGAAGCCACACCAATTGTTACCAACAAACAAATATTGTATTAAGATCACACAAGAATAACAGTACAACAATAATAGTAATCAAAAGTACAATCAATATATATCCTATGATGGTACCATTAGTTTCGTAATATATAACTCACTGTGCTCCAAGTGAGTGAAACAAGAACATTCCCAATGTCTCTTTCCCGGCTTCATACCAAAGTTGATTCCGGTTTCAAGCCAAAGTCGATCCCGGCTTCAAGCCAAAGTCGATCCGCTCCAGCGATCGTCAGAACGATGTCTAATCGAGACCAGAATCCCGTTCGGATGAGTCACAGTCACGCGGCCAAAGCTGCGCAAAGGCGCCCTCAAGGCGACTGGGAAATCCAAAGGTGCCCTCCAGGCGACTGGGAAATCACACCCTCGGGTATGGACATTCCACGGCTCACAGTCGGTGAACCGCAAATTAACCTTCAAAAGCCACTTTACGCACACACACACACCAGATAAACGTCTGAATGCGGTGAAAATGGTTGAAGCGAAGCAAAGACCTTGCGCGATGCGCAAAGCACGCGAGTCAAAATGGCCGACAGCCCGTTCTCGAGGCGTAACGGCACGGCGATGATTCTCCTCGAAATCAACCGCAAAACCTGACACGCAGGTTGATCTGTCACAGCGATAACAACTCTGTCGCAAGAATCCCTTTCCTGGGAAACCCAAAGTTCACTCGTGACTCTTGCTTGCCAACGTTCGCCCCAGACCGCAAAGCAACGATGCTTCTTCTCCGACTCACTCGCTCCGCCTTCTTTCCCTCCTCTTCCTCTTCTTCTTCGTCGTCCGGTTCCAGTTTTGTTTAAAACATTAACTTTTTTACCTTTTGAAAATAGCAATATCTATTTCCCTCAAACAACAACAATAATAGTACATGGAATCAAAAATGTTTACAGTGGATGAAAACCACAACAATGGAAGTGACGAATCCATAACCCGGAATGGGCCCGGAACGGATCGTCTCCACAAGCGTGATTAATACAGCCGCAGAGCGCAGGGCACGGGGAACGTTCGTGTACAACGAGACTACTACAAGCAGTTCAAGCAGTTACAAGCACTCCAACTCGTTCAGGAGCTGGGCGATTCTTACGCGTTCTTGTCTGCTGTGGTTCTCTCTCCATCTTCTCTGATACCGCGACTGAGGCGGGGGGCCTGGGGCAGGGTTTTATGGCCCTGCCCCAGTGTCTTACTCGAATGTTCCAAGACCAAGAATGTTCTTACAAGGTAAGAACAAGAATGTTCTTACCCGACCTCTCGTCGCCGTGGTGAGCCACACCCCTCGAGCTCTGATTGGCGGCTCGTTGCTTACCTGCCACTCCCCCTGCAGCTCCTCCCTTTGGCCTTGCCAGACTTGTTCAGGCCGAGCACATGGTATTCCAGCCTAATCGAGGCCTACTCACTGGCCTGCTCAACGCAAAACTAACACAGGAAAGGAGACTACGCTTACATTTACTAAGAGATAACTATACTACAGCGAGGCTACATGTTGTGGTGCGTCTACCTACGAGGGGGGTTATCCTTTATTCTCAAAACCACAACACTACACCCCTCTCTCACCAGACTCGGCCCGAGTCGACCCCAACAGTGGAACGACCGGTAGAGCCTGGCATGCAAATTTACCATTACTTTTAAATGTGACACATAGGTGTAATTCCCCCGAGCATTTAATCTGACCCATGTGTGCGACATTTTTAACACTAAATATGTCCCCCCTATTGTGTTGAGCAGCTATCTAACAGTTTCACACCCACAACTACCCGAGTATTTTCGGAATTTCAAACTAAACACATAGCCGGTGGGCAACATTCTTGTATTTACAATCACGGGACTTAACTTTATTTACAATGCTATGACCCAGGACCTGCACTTTAGGAAGAGAAGATTGGGGGGGAGAGAAACACAACACTCAAAAATGTAGCACTTGCTGCTTGCATCTTGCTTCTTCTGTGTGCGGCTAACAAAACCGGCTGGCCCTGACCGGCGTACAGGCCATTTGAAGCATCAGGGCTATCTAAACTTGCACATCTTCTTCATCCCTAGCACACAATAATAAAAATGCTTTTATTTTTCACTGCCAAGCAGGGGCACTCCCATGTGGTCCAACTGCGTGGCATCAGTGCCACTCAAACAAGTGGTCCGAAGTTGCAAGATGATTTTGCAGCAAGATGCTGCACAGCAGAGGTGCGAGGCCACAAGGCTTGTGGTCCATAAGTGTTGCAAAAGGGGTGCAGCAAAAGGCATGGCAGCAAGGTGGTTTTGGCAGCAAGGTGCTGCACAGCTTGGCTGCACAGGTGGTACAACGGTGCAGCAAAAGGGCTGGCAGCAAAGTGCTGCACAGGTCGGCTGCACAGGTGTAGGAAGGGTGCAGAATGGTGGTTTTAGCAGCAAAGTGCTGCACAGTTCGGCTGCACCGGTGTGACATGGCAGAATGGTTGCTGCACAGTTCAGCCTCCAAAATGGTCCTGGGGCGGGGAGGAGAGACAACGCACAACAAGCAAGCGGAAAAGACACAGTGACACATAGAAAAACAAGGTGACCAGGCACCACCATGCCTGGTGCGGTGCGAGGGACGCGGTAGGGTGAGCAGAGCAGACTCGTCCCTAGCCGTCCATACCCCCCACCGTTGGCTACACTACCCTAGCCCCCCTTGTATTCACAATCCGTCTCTACGTCTTGTCTCCCATATCCCCCTCTATCTCAAAATTCGTCTCCCAATCCCTCCCAGGAAGGAAGGGATGGAACACAAACAATGTCTTACGTACGTCGTGATGCGTCTCACTTCTCAAATGGCTTCCAGAGCCTCGGTGTGGAGCTTGTCCTCCTCGGTGACTGGCTGTGTATGGTGCGAAGGGATTTCTCATCCTAACTACACTAATAACATTATTCTTTTAAACTACCCGGGGTCGTACCCTGCCAATCGGCCTCTTTAAACTATGTGGTTCTAAGAACCCGAATTCCCATTGCCCACACTGTGGTGCCCTCCGAATTTGGGTCTCACCCCCACAAATTTTCATACTGTGCCCTCACACAATTTTGGGGCTGGGTCGTGTGGCCCGACCAGCAGGTCTAACTACCTGCGCACCTCCGCCACTGAAGCCGCCTCCCTAGCTTGCCTGCTCCTGCGACTACCTAACCAGGGAAGGCCCTCCCTGGCTCTTACCCCCTCTATGCCCACCTTAGCATCGGGCAATCCGGGTCCTCTCCTGGGATCCTCGGGCCCCATTCAACAACTACCCTAACCGGCTCCCAGAGCCTACCTGCGGCCTCACCTGGCCGACAAACTACCAGTGGCGGAGTGCCTCAATAACCACACGCACTAAGTAAGCCACATGCCCAGCCATTCCACAGACTCATGCACCCTACAAAGCACTACTTTTCCACCAACAGCACCACAGGTGTCAATATCCATACAATTTACCTATGCCCTCTACTTGGCTTTACACTACCCCCCCCCCCCCCCCCACTGGGCTTTCGCGAATGGGTTCCACTCCTCCCCCATTCAATCCTTCACGCCATGCACTCCACACCAATCATTCCACACCATTTATCTTACACACACCTTTCGTTCTCACTCCTCAAACACAATTCCATTTATCTCAACAACACAACTCCTCACACACATAGCATCATCTATCTAACTGCTTTCCCCTAAAACTCGTGCTTCCCTCGTGGTCCTTTTAAACTATGCACTCCCTTTTCTTTATCATCCACCTAAACTCTCTACCTCCCCTCTATAGTTCAGGTGTCACTACTTAAATCTCTGTCTCTACTGTCTTCTAATTCCCTAACATTATCCTAGCCCTCCCTTGGCTAGCTTTTGTGCCCTATGGAGGCAACCATTGCTGGCCCCTCCATGGGCCTAACATTGCCATCCCCCTAAACTAGTGCTCATGGGCCCCCCTTGTGTGAGGAATGGTGACACTATCATTCCCCCACGTGGGTTACACTACTCTCATCACAGTCCTCTACACTATGAGCCTCTCCATGTGAATGTACTGGGTCACAGTTCGGCCTCGTAGGGCCGAGCGATCCATGCGGGTGGTTGGTCGCCTGTGTGGGGTGTCCGTCCGGCATTTTCGATACAAGGGGGGGAGCGATTGATGGGCCCAAGTGCCGGGCTCCATTCCTGCGCGGGGCCTCGCGGTCCCACGCACGATGACCCAACCGGCCATGGCCGGAGCACCGCACCCGACAAGGTGCATGGCTCCGATAACTCTGACCTCCCCTTGAACCCGGCCGATCGCCCTTGCCGCCATACGGCACCAACCATACAGTGCAGGGGCCGGTACGAATCGTGCACGCCGGTCCTTGTGAGATTGACGCAGCACCGATCCCCTCCGGTCCCTGCAGCACACAACTCACCGGGGGCTCACGTACGCTACCCGTCCCGCTAGGCGCTACCCCGGTCGGTGTCGATGCTTGAGCCGCGTCCTCACACCTCATGACCCACTCCACACTCGCACACCCAGGCGCACACCCGCCCCTTACACACTCCTTTACCGCACAACCAGGCACACACGCGCCCCTCACACACTCCGTTGTGCATTCTTCCTCAGACTCCGGTATTGCACACTCCGGTGCACACCACCCAGGCGCACTCGCACCTTTCACACACTTGTACCCTGCCATCGCACAGCACACTCTGGTGCACACCTTTCTTCTACACACTTGGCCCGTGCACACTCGGCCATCACACACTCCCTGCACACTCGCTCTCCACACACTCTGGTGTGCACTCTCGCTCACACTCCGGTGCACACTCTGTTTCACACTCTCGCTCCATGCACTCGGCCCTTGCACACTCCAGTGCACACTCGGCCATCGCACACTCCCGTGCACACTTTTCTCTTACACATTCGGCCATCGACGCTCTTTTTCCACACCCCCAGGTGCGCGCTCCCGCTCATACTCCGTAACACACTCTCTCACCACACGCTCCGGCACGGACTCCCTCTCACACCGCACAATGGGCCCATCGCCATCTCTTCAGCCCCAATTGTTTCTTCTACCTCGACGATCGTTGGCGCCCCTAAAATTTCTTTTTCCAACCCAGCCTTCGCCGGCGCCCCCAAAATTTTATTTTCCAATGCGATGATCGTCGGCTCCTCTACACCCCATGTCGCTACTCCCGTAGGCCCCGGTCAACTCGGCTGTACTTCGCTCAAGCTCGCTCCCCACGCGTTCTCCGCACCATGTCACCTCGTCGGGTATCACTGCTGCCTCCCTGCTCGGCTTGCACCCAATGTCCTCCCTCATTGCGTTCATCTGCCTACACATTTGAGATTTGGCCCATATGTTTATTTCCCTGGTGGATTTCTCAGTCAGCCTTCCACACCTCAATTCTTTCATTTGCGCCTCAAAGTATGCTTTCCATTCAGTCCAGGACATCCCAATGTTAAACCCGGCTTGCACAGCGGGCTCGGCTTCCGCCGCCACGTGCGAGGCGCCGCCATTTTCTTCACCAGCTGCCGCACCCTCATCTACTGCCTCCACTACCAACTGTCCCTGTTGGTCCTGGGCCATTAATTCTTCCTCTTCTATTATTCCCACCGGCATTTGACCATCTTGGCCCACCATTGCACGAATATAAATTTGGTTTTTTAAACACTAAATTTCGTCTACTCGGAATTTTTGAGTGTGTGAAGCGCACTCTAGGTCCAATTATATCCCACTCCTGACACCAATTTGTTGCGGATCTCCTGAAGCCCGTCGACGTACAGAGGGGGGGGGGGGGTGTTAAGCCCCTTTTCCCCCTCGGGTCTTCGTGTACACGAGGCCGAATCGCCACTTCCGCAGCGAGCGCGAAAAAGGGTATCCGGTCGACGCCGCACGTACCTTTGACCCACGCTGCCACGAAAACGGGGACCGGGCCTCGCACAAGCCACGCTAATCGGGTACGCCCGAGCGGTGTGCGTATTTTTTTATATATTTTTTTGTATACAAGATCGAGGCTCGTGAAAGAGCGAACATTAATCACACAGAAAGACAAACCGACACATAAAACATATAACATGGGGAGCGGTAGACAAGATGGGGCGAGAGGGGGAGGAACACAAACACAACATCTGAGAGCAGGGACATCGAGAGATCTGTGGGAGGGAGAGGGCTTTGGGGGGGGGCATGGGAAGGGGGGGTGGGAGAGGTATAAAACATATGGACACTGCCGGGACTTCCCGGAAAGAAGTTGGAATTTCAAACAAGGTGGATCTGGGGTGAATTAGTGGGGGTAGAAAAGATCAAGGTTTTGGATGGGGAAAGATAAGAGATGGTGGTGAACAGCTGTTTTAAAGACCTGGAGGGAAGAGTGGGATTGAAGGGAGTGTGGGAGTCTGTTCCAGAGGCGGGAGAAAAGAGGAATGAAAGAGTGAAGGTGAGCAGAGAGCCGAGATTTCGGCAGTTTAACCATCAGAGGGTTGCTGGCAGATCTTGTGCGACCTGTAGGAATATTTGGGGGACAAAGCACAGAGAGAGCTGGGGGAGCAAGGCCGGAGAGGAGTCAGTAGAAGACAGAAAGACCACCTACCTGTCTGCGGTGAGTGAGTGAAAGGCCCTCGGAGATAGCTTCATCACGGGAGATTCCAATGATTCTGAAAGCTTTGGTTTCAACAGCTTGAAGCCGAGCTAGGTGTGAGGCTGGAGCACCGGCCCATAGGGGAGAACAGTATTCCATTGAGCTGCGGATGAAAGCCTTGTATGTGGTGAGGAGCTCAGGTGTGCCTAGGAAGGACTTCGCACGACGGAGGATGCCCAGTCGGCGACTGGCTTTGGAGGCCAGCTTGGTTTGTGGTTTTCCCAAGAAAGATCATGGCACATAGTGAGACCCAAAAGCTTGAGCGACAGAACTTCTTGGAGAGGATTGTTGAGAAAGTAGATGGGAGGGTTGTCCAGTCGATCTTTTCGGAGAGACATAGCAAGAGTGTGAGATTTGTCAGGTTTGAAAGACATGTTCCACTTGTTTGACCAGTCTGTGATTTTGTCCAGGTCTTCAGAGAGTGAGGAGGCTGCAGACTGCCGATCTGAGGGAAGAGGAATGGAGCGGCAGAGAGTGGAGTCATCAGCAAAGAGATAGAGAGGATTTTCCAGAGAGTCGGAGAGATCATTGACAAAGACCAGAAAAAGCACAGGGCCCAGAACACTGCCTTGGGGAACTCCAGCCTGAACAGGAAGGGGAGATGAGAGAAATCCATTCAGGGCCACACGTTGTCTACGACCAGAGAGGAAGTCCGCAAGCCATGCATGGAGATTTCCATGGATACCATAGGAGGAGAGTTTGGTGAGCAGAGCTGGGTGCCAGACCGTATCGAAGGCACGTGATATGTCAAGGGAGACGGCTCTGATTTCCTGTTTGGCATTGAGGACCTCCATCCATTGTTGAGAAAGCATAAGCAGCATGTCCAGAGTAGAATGACCTGGTCTGAATCCAAATTGATGATCGGAGATCAAGCCATTGGAGAAGAGGAAGGATTTGATATCCGAAGCAATGATGGATTCCATGACTTTGCTGATAATTGGGAGCAGGCTGATTGGTCTGTAGTTGCAAGGATCTGTTTTTGCACCTTTTTTGTGTAAAGCGGTAATGTTTGCTGATTTCCAGGATGCTGACAGATGACCTGGAGCAAAAGAGAGGGTGAAAAGAACAGAGAGAGGGTGAGATAGAGCGGCAGAGCAGGATTTTAGGACCCGTGGGCTGATGCCGTCTGGTCCAGTTGCAGAATCAGAGTCGAGGTTTGACAAAAACTCCTCCACCTTGTCAGGAGAGAAGGACACAGAGTCCAGGAGCAGTTGGGTTCGACTGGGCAAGGTGGGAACAGAGAGAGATGGGTTTGGGACACAAGATTTTGAGGCAAACATGTGACTCGTGCCTTTACCTTTTATTGAACCCGATTCGAGCGGTTCTATTCGTACGATGCAAGGCCA
Organism: Myxine glutinosa; assembly: GCF_964187855.1. Lineage (NCBI taxonomy): Eukaryota > Metazoa > Chordata > Myxini > Myxiniformes > Myxinidae > Myxine > Myxine glutinosa. Next base: position 26,222,682 of record NC_136265.1, read on the forward strand.
ATGGATGGAAATGACGGGAACGGTCAAATAAGAGGAAGAACACGGTTTATTATTTATGTACAATAATCAGGATAGGGGAAAGGGGACACAGAGCAGATGCTTAATCAATCTTAACTTTAACCCAGACAAAGGGCCCTCTCACTCACGCGGGGAAAAAGAAGGAAGGAAGTTCGCGAGCCAAACGCATTTTGCCGTCGGTCGCTCCGGGTCAGCTCGCCCTGCGTGGCCCTCTGGTGGTCACGGCACGTATGCAGGGAAACGCAGGCAGGAGGAGATCACGCGTCTGTGGCCCAGAACGGGTCGTCTCCACAAGCACGATTAACACAGCCGCAGAGCGCAGGGCACAGGGCACGGGGAATGTTCGTGTACAACGAGACTATTGCAAGCAGTTCAAGCAGTTACAAGCACTCCGACTCATTCAGGAGCTGGGCAATTTTGACGCGTTCTTGTCTGCTGGGGTTCTCTCTCCAACTTCTCTGATACCCCGACTGAGGCAGGGGGGCCGGGGCAGGGTTTTATGGCCCCGCCCCAGAGTCTTACTCGAATGTTCCAAGCCCCACCTCTCGTCGCCATGGTGAGCCACTCCCCTCGAGCTCTGATTGGCGGCTCGTTGCTTACCGGCTACTCCCCTGCAGCTCCTCCCTTCGGCCTTGCCAGACTTGTTCAGGCCGAGCACATGGTATTCCAGCCTAATCGAGGCCTACTCACTGGCCTGCTCAACGCAAAAATAACACAGGAAAGGAGACTACTCTTACATTTACTGAGAGATAACTACAGTCACGTGAAAAAGTAAGTACACCCCATGTAAAGTTTTGACTTTTTCAACATATTTCAACATACAGCTATTTGATCTTCATTTCAACAATATTGATAGATAAAGGTGATATAATACAACAAATATGATGAAACATTTACATTTTGTAGTCCATTGTATAATTTAAATAAACATAAATGCAAATTTCACATGTGGAAAAAGTAAGTACACCCTTGGCTCTAATAGGTGGTATTGCCCCCTATGGCAGAAACAACCTCAAGTAGGCATTTCTTATAACTGTCTACCAGTCTCTGACATCGACTGGGAGAAATTTTTGCCCACTCCTCCATGCAGAATTCTTTCAGCTGTGCGATGTTTGATGGGGGTTTCTTGCATGCACCGCTCGTTTCAAATCCCCCCACAACATCTTGATGGGATTTAGATCCAGGCTTTGACTTGGCCATTCCAGAACCCTCCATTTATTTCTTTTCAGCCATTCCTTGGTGGATCTACTGGTATGTTTAGGGTCATTGTCATGTTGCAAGGTTCACCTTCGGTTGAGCTTCAACTTTCCGACAGATCGCCTCACATGATCCTCAAGCACCCTCTGGTACAATGAAGAATTCATAGTGGATTATAGGATGGGGAGCTGCCCAGGCCCTGATGCAGCAAAGCTGCCCCAAACCATAACCTTTCTACCACCATGCTTTACAGTTGGTATCAGGTTCTTGTGGTCAAATGCTGTCTTTGGTTTTCACTAAACATGTCTTCTGGTACTGTGGCCAAATAGCTCTACCTTTGACTCGTCTGTCCAGAGCACATTGTTCCAGAAGTGCTGGTCTTTGCCTCGGTGTTCATTGGCAAACTTTATTCTTGCCCTGATGTTCTTTCTGGACAGCAAAGGTTTCCTCCTGGCACACCTCCCATGTAGATCAAATTTGTGCAGCCTCTTTCTAATGGTAGACTCGTGCACTTTAACATCAACAGTGGCAAGAGCTACCTGTCGGTCCCGTGATGACATTCTGGGGTTCTTCGAGACTTCTTTCAGCATCTTGCGGTCTGCTCTCGGGCTGAACTGAGGCCTGGTCTGAACAAGTTGGCAGTTGTTTGGAATCTTCTCCACTTGTAGATGATCTTCTGGACAATCGAATGATTCATTTCAAATTTTTGGAGATCTTTTTAAATCTCTTCCCAGACTCGTAGGCATCTATAACCTTCTTTCTCAAGGCCTCAGAGAGCTCTTTTGATCTAGGCATGGTGACGCCACACACTTCAACAACAAAGAGCAAACCAAACTAAATGTCTGAGGTTTAAATAAGACAGGTTCCTCCAAGATCTTCTCTACGATGTTCTAATCATTTGCACCTGAGCTGGTGCACCTGATGCTAATTTTAGGTATTTGAAGTAGTGATAAATGTGGGGGTGTACTTACTTTTTCCACATGCGAAATTTGCATTTATGTTTATTTAAATTATACAATGGACTACAAAATGTAAATGTTTCATGATATTTGTTATATTATATCACCTTTATCTGTCAATATTGTTGAAATAAAGATCAAATAGCTGTATGTTGAAATATGTTGAAAAAGTCAAAACTTTACATGGGGTGTACTTACTTTTTCACGTGACTGTATACTACACTACTACAGCGAGGCTACATGTTGTGGTGCGTCTCCCTACGAGGGGGGTTATCCTTTATTCTCAAAACCACAACAATATTAATACTGAGTTTTTAATTAACGTTTTTAATATTTGTTTTTTAATATTAAAACTGAGTTTTTCATCAACGTTTTTAATATTTGTTTTTTAATATTAATACTGAGTTTTTAATAAACGTTTTAATATTTGTTTTTAAATATTAATACAGAGTTTTTAATTAACGTTTTAATATTTGTTTTTTTAAATATTAATACTGAGTTTTTAATTGACGTTTTTAATATTTGTTTTATAATATTAATACTGAGTTTTCAATTAACGTTTTAATATTTGTTTTTTTAATATTAATATTGAGTTTTTAATTAACGTTTTTAATATTTGTTTTTTAATATTAATGCTGAGTTTTTAATTAACGTTTTAATATTTGTTTTTTAATATTAATACTGAGTTTTTAATTCACGTTTTTAATATTTGTTTTTTAATATTAATATTGAGTTTTTAATTAACGTTTTAATATTTGTTTTTTAATATTAATACTGAGTTTTTAATTAACGTTTTTAATATTTGTTTTTTAATATTAATACTGAGTTTTTAATTAACGTTTTAATATTTGTTTTTTTATATTAATACTGAGTTTTTAATTAACGTTTTTAATATTTGTTTTTTTATATTAATACTGAGTTTTTGATTAACGTTTTAATATTTGTTTTTTATATTAATGCTGTTTTTAATTAACGTTTTTAATATTTGTTTTTTCATATTAATACTGAGTTTTTGATTAATGTTTTAATATTTGTTTTTTAATATTAATGCTGAGTTTTTAATTAACGTTTTTAATATTTGTTTTTTATTAATGCTGAGTTTTTAATTAACGTTTTTAATATTTGTTTTTTAATATTAATACTGAGTTTTTGATTAATGTTTTAATATTTGTTTTTTAATATTAATACTGAGTTTTTTATTAATGTTTTTAATATTTGTTTTTTAATATTAATGCTGAGTTTTTAACTAACGTTTTTAATATTTGTTTTTTATATTAATGCTGTTTTTAATTAACGTTTTTAATATTTGTTTTTTAATATTAATACTGAGTTTTTAATTAACGTTTTTAATATTTGTTTTTTAATATTAATACTGAGTTTTTGATTAATGTTTTAATATTTGTTTTTTAATATTAATACTGTGTTTAATTAACGTTTTTAATATTTTTTTTTAAATATTAATACTGAGTTTTTGATTGACGTTTTAATATTTGTTTTTTTATATTAATGCTTGAGTTTTTAATTAATGTTTTTAATATTTGTTTTTTAATATTAATGCTGAGTTTTTGATTAACGTTTTTAATATTTGTTTTTTAATATTAATGCTGAGTTTTTGATTAACGTTTTAATATTTGTTTTTTAATATTAATGCTGAGTTTTTGATTAACGTTTTAATATTTGTTTTTTAATATTAATGCTGAGTTTTTAATTAACGCTTTTAATATTTGTTTTTTAATATGAATGCTGAGTTTTTGATTAACGTTTTAATATTTGTTTTTTTCATAATAATGCTGAGTTTTTGATTAACGTTTTAATATTTGTTTTTTTAATATTAATGCTGAGTTTCTAATTAACGTTTTTAATATGTTTTTTAATATTAATACTGAGTTTTTGATTAACGTTTTAATATTTGTTTTTTAATATTAATACTGAGTTTTTAATTAACGTTTTTAATATTTGTTTTTTATTTTAATACTGAGTTTTTAATTAACGTTTTAATATGTTTTTTAATATTAATGCTGAGTTTTTAATCAACGTTTTTAATATTTGTTTTTTTATTTTAATACTGAGTTTTTAATTAACGTTTTAATATGTTTTTTAATATTAATGCTGAGTTTTTAATCAACGTTTTTAATATTTGTTTTTTTATTTTAATACTGAGTTTTTAATTAATGTTTTAATATGTTTTTTAATATTAATACTGAGTTTTTAATCAACGTTTTTAATATTTGTTTTTTTATTTTAATACTGAGTTTTTAATTAACGTTTTAATATGTTTTTTAATATTAATGCTGAGTTTTTAATTAACGTTTTTAATATTTGTTTTTTTAATATTAATACTGAGTTTTTAATTAACGTTTTTTATATTTGTTTTTTTCATATTAATACTGAGTTTTTAATTGACGTTTTAATATTTGTTTTTTAAATATTAATGCTTGTGTTTTAATTAACGTTTTTAATATTTGTTTTTTAATATTAATGCTGAGTTTTTGATTACCGTTTTAATATTTGTTTTTTAATATTAATGCTGAGTTTTTGTTTAACGTTTTAATATTTGTTTTTTTATATTAATGCTGAGTTTCTAATTGACGTTTTTAATGTTTTTTAATATTAATACTGAGTTTTTAATTAACGTTTTTAATATTTGTTTTTTAAATATTAATACTGAGTTTTTAATTGACGTTTTAATATTTGTTTTTTAATATTAATGCTTGAGTTTTTCATTAATGTTTTTAATATTTGTTTTTTAATATTAATGCTGAGTTTTTGATTACCGTTTTAATATTTGTTTTTCAATATTAATGCTGAGTTTTTAATTAACGTTTTTAATATTGCAAAAGCCCCTTTGGACGCAGCAGGTGGTTCCTTTTAGAGGAGACGCTGGTATTAAAGAGGCAGGCAAAGGAAGTTGCACCTGTTGAGAATACAACCTTGGGAGGTTTAAAATTCCGCCGTATTTGCATCCGGAATAAATGGACAATCCTTGACCGAATACAGAGGGTGTCTTCAAAAGGGGGATGTCGAGGAGAACGACAAAGTTTCACAACGACAAAACTCGCTCTCTTTTCACAACGACAAGCTGCATGCTCATCATGAATGTGTCCAAGTTCGATGAGACTGGTGCTGCCATTGACGCAATTCGCACTCCACGCTTACTGCCTCGGCGTCACTCTGAGTCAACTTTGGATTCCACCCTGGATCACTCACCTGACAGGTAGTTCCAAATATAAGAGTCCCAGGGGGTATAGGAGAGCATCTTTTCAAAGGGTGTTGTAGGTATCGGAATAAACATGCCACGGTAATTAACTGGAGTGAAGGATGGTTGTTGCGATCGATGGTCTTTCCATTTCATTCGTTTCGTTGTGGCCCAAAGTTTGTAAAAGTGAATTGTTATCTCGCAGCGTCCTTGTTACCTCCGCCACCGAAGGTGGATGGAGGTTATGTTTTCACTCCTGTCTATTTGTCTGTTTGTTACTTGGCAAAGAATTTTTTTTTGACAAGTATGTTGATCACTCCTGTGTGTGTTTGTCTGTCCGCTCAATTACACTTGCTTACAGGTCACAATTTTAAACCGATCTTCACGAAACGTCACCAAATGGTAGAGTTGGTGGTCTGACAGAATCCTATTTATTGAGGTCAAAAGTTCAACATAGGCCAAAGGTCAACCACTTTTCTCCGATTTCTAAAATCCACAATTTTCATCTGATTAACTTGAAATTTGAATAGGATTTGCATATCAGCTGACTGAATTCAACCACCAACTATTTTTGAGATCAGAATAGGCCAAAAGGTCAACATAGGTCAAATTTCTAAAATTGTCAATTTTCATCCAATTCACTTAAAATTTCAAGCCGATTTGCATATCAGGTCACTGAATTCAACCACTAATTATTTTTGAGGTCAAAAGGATGCTTTAGTGAGTGCCATTCTACTTTGTCCTCTTTTACCAAGTGTCGCTATATGAGTGATTTTTCATTTGTCTGTTTGTTCCTTGCAAAATCGAAGATTTTTGAAGTATATTCGTCGGTTGCGTTGGTTATTACTTGGCAAAAAAAATTTTTTTGGACAGGTATGTTGATCACTCCCGTTTGTGTGTGTGTGTGTGTGTGTGTGTGTGTGTGTGTGTGTGTGTGTGTGTGTGTGTGTGTGTGTGTGTGTGTGTGTGTGTGTGTGTGTGTTGTATCTGTCTGCTCACTTATTCTTGCCTACAGGTCACAATTTCAAACTGATCTTCACGAAACTTCACCAAATGGTGCAGTTTGTGGTCCGACAAAATCGTATATATTCTTGAGGTCAATAGGTCAAAAGGTCAACATATGCCAAAGGTCAACGACTTTTTGTCAAATTTCTAAAATCCTCAATTTTCATCCAATTGTCTTGAAATCTGAATAGGATTTTCATATGAGCTAACTGAATTCAACCAACAACTATTTTTGAGATCAACATAGGCCAAAAGGTCAACATAAAGCCTAAGGTCAACCACTTTTTCCAGATTTCTAAAACCCTCAATTTTCATCCGATTGACTTGAAATTTGAATAGGATTTTCATATCAGCTGACTGAATTTAACCACCAACTATTTTTGAGATCCACCTTGTAGTGGGGTGCCTGGACAATCAGTCATTTCAAGTTGATGCAAAAGTTTGCTTTTTGGTATAACCTTGAAGGTTTGGATCTGAGTAACAATTTTGGTCCGAGTGGACAACGATCAGCCCCCATTGGGGCACTTGGGGTCATGGGGGGTTGCCTGACACCACCATGAAAGGAATGTGGAAAGTTCAAACTGTTCTAACTTTTGAACGGATGATCCTATCTGAACATATTTGTTATCAGCAGCTTTGTGATGAAGAGTAGCAACCTCATTTCGAAGTATTTTGCCTCTGGAGGCCACCGTGTTGATGGTATCAGGGTAAATCCATTAAAAACATGTTATTTTATGACTATTTTCATATTAATCAGCCTTGCTTTTTAAATTGGGTCACAGATCCATGTCGTGGCCAAGAACCTATACAAATTGACTCCTGGGCACGAGAATCAGGCACCAGTGGACCCGTCCTGCATCCGTCATACACATTTGTACCACCTGTAGACCAAATCTTCTCAACCAACCTCAGGTAAAAGATGTGCAGCCACTGTCCACGAGTTCATTCCATAAGGAGGAACAGCATGAACAGGTATGGATGACTGTGGTACATGCCAACCTGCACGTGGAATTGGAGACAGAGAAAGTCACTCCGATCATGTGGTCTTCATACCATGCTTGTCGATCAGATGCTGTTGGACCACCAGAGAAATGCATTGAAGCCCTCCTACCACTATACCATGAGAACGCAGCTACACCAGGAATGATTCGACATGGAATGGACCGAGTGAAACAAACAACTGAGTACCTCAACCCACAACAACCTCCAGTATTGGTAGTGGACCAACCACTTTACGACATCGCGAAGAAAATGCAATGGACCTTCCCTGAAATCTTTGGAGAAGATAAGTTTCTGGTGATGCTGGGAGGGCTCCACATCGAAATGGCTTTGTGGGCCACGATGGGAGATCTCTTACATGAGTCTGGATGGCCAGAAGCCCTGACAGAAGCCAGGATTACTAAGAGGCAGCAGCCAAATCTTTTTTGAAAGCATCTGATCCAATGAGTGAGAATACGATATGCTCACCAAGATACCGTTGTGGTGCTCGACAGCCTTCTGAAACGAGCCTATGAGGACTGTGGGAATGAGATGACCTTTGAGGACTGGGTCTTGGTGGCTTACAGGGAGAAACCAACAGTGCAATTCTGGCTACTCATTCACAAGTACCAACAATTCATATTCATGTTCATACGGTCACATTGGGAGCGCAAGTTCAAACTCATGGTCGCTACTCTCCGGAAGCTTGTACCCCTATTCTTTGCCCTAGATCACCAGAATTATGCTCGGTGGGTTCCTGTCCTTATCAGAGACCTAGAAGCTCTTCCGTCTGTCATCCAGGAGAAGTTTGAAGTGGGGCACTGGACGATAACGAGAAGCAATCGTCGGTTCTCATCCATACCAATTGATCGCGCACATGAGCAGGCCAACAAAAGAGTAAAAAGAGTTGGAGGCGTGATTGGTCTCATGGAGGTCCCTGCCATGTTAGAACGCTGGATTGTGACTGGTCCAGAGATATAGCCGCGTTGTTGAACAATTTACTGACGCAAATGACGATGCTGATGATGATGAAGAGCTCCCTCATCACGAGGAAAGAGGTGCATCTCAGCACCGTTTTCGGTGCCACGTCACAGACCTGTTGGATGTCCTGCAATCCCTTTGAGGAGAACAGTGCGGATCTGGTCACGTTAGACAACAAAGTGTGTATCAATCAGTCCGCTGCCGCCTCTGTCTGTATTCTAGACTCTAGGGGACAAGAGCAATATGACAATTTTAGGAAAGATGTGTTTGGCTTGAATAACGTATTTCTGACAGCGCCGATCAATACAAACAACTTGTTGCTGTTCCATGAGCAGAAAACTCAAACGAAGACAGCACTTAAGAGGAAAATACAGCACTTCAAACAACATGCAAAGTTGTATGGACAAGCATTTGTTGTGCTTGAGATCCGAGGTGGAAATCTGGAGGAATTTTTCCGCCACGAATCTTCATCATCTCCACCTGCACTGTCTTCTGAAGGATCTCTCAACTCCTGTAGCAAGTCAGATTTATTGCCATGCATTATGGAAGCCAGTGCAACTACCGACCCAACAGTCGATGAGGAGCTGGTGGCACCGGATGTTTATGGGGTCTTCGTTATCGATGGTGGGGCACTGATCCACGCTCTTCCTGGTACAACCGTCCAAGGCAAGTCATTCGATGAATATTTCACCAAGGTTTTCTGCCCAAGAATCCAGAAGCAAACACAAATACCTGAAGGGATATTGTGTTTGAGGCCCAGCGGGCCATAAGAAAACTCCTGGGGGGAGTAGTAATTGTGCGGGGGACAGGCATCCAGCATGACTTGAAAGGAGCAGTGAGAGAGTCCAATTAACTTAAAATTTCAAGCCGATTTGCATATCACGTCACTGAATTCAATCACCAATTATTTGTGAGGTCAAAAGGATGCTCTACCGAGTGCCATTCTGCTTTGTTCTCTTTTGCCAAGTGACGCTCTATGAATGATTTTTCATTCTGTCTGTTTGTTTGTCACCAGTTTGTCACCAGGTCACAATTCTAAACCGATCGTCATGAAATTTCCCCAAGTTGTAGAGGTCGTCACAATTGAGAAACCTATTGATTTTGAGGTCAAAGGTCATCTGAAGGTCAAATTTCTAAAATCGCCATTTTTCATCCAATTGACTTGAAAATTGAATGGCATTTGTATATTGAATCACTAAATTGGTAAACCAACTATTTTTAAAGTCAAAAGGTCAAAGGTCAACTCAAGGTCAAACTTCTAAAATCATCAATTTTCATTGCATTAACTTGAAAATTTAAACAGCAATTACATAGTGTATCGCTGATTTGGGAAACCAACTATTTAAGGTCAAAAGGTCAAAGGTCAAACTTCTAAAATCATCTATTTTCATCTGAAAAATCATAAATTTTCGTCCTATTAACTTGAAATTTAAACAGCAATTACATAGTGCATCGCTGATTTGGGAAACCAACTATTGAAGGTCAAAAGGTCAAAGGTCAACTCAAGGTCATACTTCTAAAATCATCAATTTTCATCTGAAAGATCATCACTTTTCATCCTGTTGACCCGAGCTTTGATTAAGATCGTCAATTTTAATCTTCATGAAATGGACAATTTGCTGTATCAATGGAAAACGTTTGGGAGAGGGGGGGGGGGTGGGGCGGATTTTGCAAGTATCGTGCTCCGCATGACGTCTTCTTGTTTGTTTGTTTTCTTGTTTTCTTGTTTGTTCGTCCGGGCGATATCTCAGCCATCCTTTGACCTAGGAAGCTGAAATTTCGGCACAATAGTGAGAAAGTGCTTTGGCAAAATCTTAATTTTTTGTTTTTTGATTAATCAATTAATTGATTAGTTACTTAATTATTATCTATTATTTATTTATATTATCTATGATAAAGTACTTATTTATTTCCTTTCTCTTCTGGGCAATATCTCAGGCACCTTTTGAGCTAGGAAGCTCATATTTGGACACGATAGTGACCAAGTGATGTGGCTATAAAGGATATTTTGGATTTATTGATTAATCAATTAGTCGATTAATTATTGATTGATTAGTCGGCAATGACGCCCCGGCAATGCCGTGTTGGACGATGTTATTTATTTATTTGGCATGGGGGTGGTGTACTTTTAATGTATTTGTACCTGTTTACCTTTTTATGCCCCCACCCCTGAAGGTGGCTGGAGGCATTATGTTTTCGGGTTGTTCATCTGTCAGTACAGACGTCCATCCGAATGGGTTAAACCTCGTTTTTCTCAGCAACCACATGTCTGATTGAGATGAAAACTTCAGAGTAGGAGCGACACCCATGCGGAATGTTTTTGTGTTAATTGTGATGTCATATGTCATGTGGTGTGGCAGCCATCTTGGATTAAACGCGAATAATTAAAAAAATATTTCTCGGAAATCACTGAACGGAAAAATTTGAAACTTGGCACATTGTCAAGTACTTCCAATCGGGAACAAAAGCATGATAATGATGACATCATAGGTGAAGTGGTATACCAGTGAAAAATGTTTTAATCGAATTCATTATCCTAAAAATCTGAAATTTCATGCGCATGACCCATTTGTATTGAAATATTAAATTTATGACATCATAGGTCACATGGTTTCGCAGCCATATTGGATTTAACCTAAAACATAAAAAAAACATCTTCTCCCAAACCACCAAATTGATTGACTCAAAACTTTACGAGTGTCATTGACTAGGCATGGCGATTAAAAGTTGATCACGAAAACGTCATTGGTCACATGGTGTGGCAGCCATATTGGATTGAAGGAAAATATTAAATAATTAGATCTCTGAAACCGCTTACCCTATTGATTCGAAACTTTAAAAACGTCATCCAACACCATTGTTACATGTAGTTTGAAAACTATGACATTGTAGGTCACATGATTTGACAGCCATCTTGGATAGAAAAACAAACCTTATCCGATCAACATAAAATGCATATGCAGAGTGTACATTTTTCATGTCATAGGTCACATGGTTTGGCAGTCATACGAGCTTGAACTTAAAACATCCCTTCTCCGAAACAGTTTCAACAATCGATGTTATGACGGTGAATTTAATTATGACAGCGAATGAGGGCATCTCCCCATTGTGACGCGCAGGGTTTTCACGGAGGCATGTTGGCGACACAGTCACATTGATCGAGTTACCTTTTGTTTTGCTTCTCGATCTTGCTGCCACCCCAGGCACCCACCATGATGGAATCCACCATGAATATACAATTCTCGTGCAATACACAGGACAGCGAGAGGGGTTTTGGGACAACCAGCGGGGAATGCGAATTACAGAAACAAATGATCACCCGGAGCCCCTAATCATGAACCTGCCATTGGAGATTGAACAGGTAAAGAAATCAGGTGTTCACGGTGTGCGCCTCGTGCCTGCTCGGCCAAGTTGCCGAGAGAAAGACAATATTTCAGGAGTCGCAAAAGGCGCACGAACCTGAACGCAGGTATAATTACAGTTCTCATGACTGATTGTTGTTATTTTTAATCGATGTCCATGCTGGACCACGGACCTCGAACCT
>NC_136265.1:26239559-26249559 GCF_964187855.1 Myxine glutinosa
CTCTACTCTCTGTCGCTCCATTCTTCATCCCTCAGATCGGCAGTCTGCAGCCTCCTCACTCTCTGCAGACCTTGACAAAATCACAGACTGGGCAAACAAGTGGAACATGTCTTTCAATCCTGACAAATCTCACACTCTTACGATGTCTCTCCGAAAAGACCGACTGGACAACCCTCCCATCCACTTTCTGAATAATCCTCTCCAAGAAGTTCTGTCACTCAAGCTTTTGGGTCTCACTATCTGCCATGATCTTTCCTGGAAAAACCACATTTCAAATCTGGCCTCCAAAGCCAGTCGCCGACTGGGCATCCTCTGTCGTGCGAAGTCCTTCCTTGGCACACCTGAGCTCCTCACCACATGCTCCTCACCACATACAAGGCTTTCATCCGCAGCTCAATGGAATACTGCTCTCCCCTCTGGGCTGGTGATCCTGCCTCACACCTAGCTCGCCTTCACGCTGTTGAAACCAAAGCATTCAGAATCATTGGAATCTCCCGCGATGAAGCTAACTCCAAGGGCCTCTCACTCACTCATCGCAGGCAGGTTGGTGGTCTTTCCGTCTTCTACCGACTCCTCTCTGGCCTTGCCCCCCCCCCCCCAGCTCTCTCTGGCCTCTGTCCCGCAAATATTCCTCCAGGTCGCACACGATCTGCCTGCAACCCTCTTTTGGTTAAAAATAAAATAACCACCTTTAGAGGCCATTTTTCCCCGCAAAGCGGGGGTTGGCCTTTTTCGGGAACCGTGGTTGTTGTTGTTTTTCGGTCCCCTATTTGAAGCAATGTTTTACGGCCGGATGCCCTTCCTGACGCCAACCCTTTTTGCTGCCTTTAACGTCAAACAGGGAATTACCAGTGAACTGGTGCTCAATTAGCTGACCTCGGAAGGTATGTACAGGCTGAGTCAACCCCCCTGGCGTTAATTCAGCGATCGACCAGGATTCGAACCCAGGATCCTTGGATCCTAAGCCGGCACCCTAGCCGCTAGCCCAACACCAGGGATCGTGGTTAAGCTGCCAAAATCAAGACTCTCTGCTCACCTTCACTCCTTCATTCCTCTTTTCTCCCACCTCTGGAACAAACTCCCTCACTCTCTTCAATCCCACTCCTCCCTCCAAGTCTTTAAAACAGCTGTTCACCACCATCTCTTATCCTCCCCCATCCAAAACCTTGATCTTTTCTACCCCCACTAATTTCACCCCAATTCCACTTTTTGAAATACCAACTTTTGTCCTGGAAGTCCTTGGTGTCCTTGTGCTTTATACTTCTCCCTCCCCCCCCCCCCCCCTTCCCACGCCTCCTCCCCCCGGGCCCTCTCCCTTCCACACATCTCCCTGCTCTCGGATGTTGTGTGTGTGTGCTTCCCCTTTTCTCCCCATCTTGTATTCCGCTCCCTCTTTTTGTGTATTTTGTTTGTCTGGTCGATTTGTTTGTGAAGTTAATGTTAGCTCTTTCACGAGCCTCGATTCAGTATACAAAAAAAAAAAAAACTCTCACTCTCAGCCTATCACCTGCCAAGATTAACACGTGTTTCACATGAAACCTCTCACTCTCACCCTATCACCTGCCAAGATTAACACGTGTTTCACATGAAACCTCTCACTCTCAGCCGATCACCTGCCAAGGTTAACACGTGTTTCACATGAAACCTCTCACTCTCAGCCGATCACCTGCCAAGGTTAACACGTGTTTCACATGAAACCTCTCACTCTCACCCTATCACCTGCCAAGATTAACACGTGTTTCACATGAAACCTCTCACTCTCAGCCTATCACCTGCCAAGATTAACACGTGTTTAACATGAAACCTCTCACTCTCACCCTATCACCTGCCAAGATTAACACGTGTTTCACATGAAACCTCTCACTCTCAGCCGATCACCTGCCAAGATTAACACGTGTTTCACATGAAACCTCTCACTCTCACCCTATCACCTGCCAAGATTAACACGTGTTTCACATGAAACCTCTCACTCTCACCCTATCACCTGCCAAGATTAACACGTGTTTCACATTTCGAGTTGATGAAACACCGGGCGGTTAGCAACGGCTGGTCCAACTCACGTGGATAACAACGGGGTCGCCATGACCCACGTGCTTATTAGCAAACATATATTACTGTGAATCTGTGCGAATTATCATATGTACGGATGTGTTGAGATATAAACCAAGGGACGTAAATCCGGCCGTCCCGAGTGTAACTACAAGTATTTGAATTATCCCAGGTTTTTTTTTTTGGCTCAACCGTGCAGAACTTGGTCAGCAGTTATCCCTTTTCCTTGTAAAACCGTCGTGAATTAATCTTGCGTCTGACATAATCACGCAGGTTGCGTAAACCGAGTCGCGTAATGATATTATGACGTCAGCACGTGAGCATGATGTTCGTAGTTCAGAGTTCAGAGCGAACCGACCGGTGACTGATGGATCCATTGATAAATTAGATGGTATTCATAGAACACTTTCAAACTGATCAGACTAAGCGTTGTCCCTGTCGATTATGACGTCATAATTATGGCACCAATGACGTCATCGTTAACAACACCTACTTATTCCCCATATGGAGTTCTTTACAATGAGCCATGTTTCAATTTTTCCATGCAGCGGTTTTGGAGATATAGAGGTGCAACATTTTTCGGTTTTTCCAAGATGGCGCCAGTACCACATGACCTATGACATCATGATTACCATTAAAATATTCTACAGGAGGAGGCACTCCCATGGTGAAAAATTTGTGCCCATCAGACCAACAGTTGCTGAGAAAAAAAATTCACAATGATCGGATAAGTGTTGTACTTGTCGAATTATGACGTCATAACGAAGGCACCGATGACATCATCATTAACATATCTTATTCCTCAAGGGGAGTGCTTGACAATGAGCCATGTTTCAATTTTTCCCATGAAGCGGTTTCGGAGATATAGAGGTGCAACCTTTTTTCGATTTTTTCAAAGATGGCGTCTGTACCACATGACCTATGACATCATGATTACCATTAAAATATTCTACAGGAGGAGGCACTCCCATGGTGAAAAATTTGTGCCCATCAGACCAACAGTTGCTGAGAAAAAAAATTCACAATGATCGGATAAGTGTTGTACTTGTCGAATTATGACGTCATAACGAAGGCACTGATGACATCATCATTAACATATCTTATTCCTCAAGGGGAGTGCTTGACAATGAGCCATGTTTCAATTTTTCCCATGAAGCGGTTTCGGAGATATAGAGGTGCAACCTTTTTTCGATTTTTTCCAAGATGGCGTCTGTACCACATGACCTATGACGTTATAATTATCATTAAAAACATACTAGAGGAGGAGCCGCATATAATCTGAAAATTTCGTGTCCATCGGACTAACAGTTGCAGAGGAATTTTTGTTTTTTTCATACTGATCAGATCAAGCGTTGTACTTGTCGAATTATGACGTCATAATTAAGGCACCGATGCCATCACCATCAACATATCTTATTCCCCATGGTGAGTACTTGACAATGAGCCATGTTTCAATTTTTCCCATGAAGCGGTTTCGGAGATATAGAGGTGCAACCTTTTTTCGATTTTTTCCAAGATGGCATCTGTACCACATGACCTATGACGTTATAATTATCATTAAAAACATACTAGAGGAGGAGCCGCATATAATCTGAAAATTTCGTGTCCATCGGACTAACAGTTGCAGAGGAATTTTTGTTTTTTTCATACTGATCAGATCAAGCGTTGTACTTGTCGAATTATGACGTCATAATTAAGGCACCGATGACATCACCATCAACATATCTTATTCCCCATGGTGAGTACTTGACAATGAGCCATGTTTCAAATTTTTCCATTGAGCGGTTTGGGAGATATAAAGGTGTAACGTTTTTCCAATATGGCGTCCGTAGCACGTGACCTATGACGTCATAATGATGAATAAAAACATTCTACAGGTGGAGGCGCTTCTATGGTAAAATTTAGTCTCAATCGGACCAACGGTTGCCGAGAAAATTAATTTTTAAAATGCAGACACGTACGGCACACGTTCGTACGCACTTGAATGCTTAACCGCGTTTTCGCGAGCGCAGGGTAAAAACCTTAAAGGAACCTGTGAGCTCGGGAAGTGCTCACACCGTTAAGGGTGAGTTGTGGCGACGTTTATTTATTACATACGCAAATCTGAAATTTCAACGCCTTTCACGACGGACGCACCATATCGGCACCTGTCCGAACCGGGAAATTCCTTTTCGTGCATACGTAATAAGTAGATGTGGGTTTAACGTACCTGCTAATGAAACGCATTTAATGTTGGCAAAGCAATCGTTGGAAAAAAAGGTCTTTTGGAATTGAATAAATAAAAGCAACGAGTTATTGATTCGAACGACATACTTTATTACGTTAAATACCTGTAGATCGATACTTCACCTGCACAGGATTGCAAAAGGATGTGTTCTTTGCGACCGAGTATCCTGCCGTCTGACAGAAGCTCTCAAGATATAAACACATAATATTCAAATAAGCTGTGGATGCAAGAAAATGACGTCATGAAGTTACAACGTAATTAATGTTTAAAACAACAAGTGACGACATCTTAGGTGAGTTACTGTTTTTAGGTTATTTCGCCAAAAATAACCTCATAGAGTGGGTCCCGGTGTCCATCCATCCGTCTGTCTGTCTGTCTGTCCGTACATCTGTCTGTACGTCTGTACATCTGTCGTTACGTCTGTATGTCTGCGTCTGTCTGTACATCTGCCTGTCTGTCTGTACGTCTGTCTGTCTGTCTGCACGTATGTCTGCCTGTCTGTACATCTGTCTGTCTGTACGTCTGTCCTTCTGTTTGTCTGTCCTCATCTGTCCGTACGTACGTTAACATTTGACTGAAATATCTCACAAACGATCCGACCGACATGGACCAAATTTGGGATGCTGCACCAGGACAGCAAAGTCTCACGTGGTTATGTGCCCCCTTTAGATGGGGTCAAAGGGGGGTTTTGCCCCAAATATTTTTGTGTTCCATTTAAAAATCTTCTTCTAAAAACAGCCAGACAGATCCAGACGAAACTCGCCACGAGGCATCGGGATCATACCCCAACCTTAAGTTGTGCTCCTCGTGGTCATATCTCCCCCGGAAAGGGGGCCACGGCCCCCCTCCCCGAATCCTTAATTTTCACTAAAATATCTTCTCCACAACTACCTGATTAATATGGACCAAATATGGTACAATACCTCAGACCTCAGGACCGAAAGGTCTCATGGGGTTGTGCTCCCCATCCGGATCTGCCCATTCAAAGGGGGTAAAAGAGGGGTTTTGCCCCAAAGGGTGGTTTTCCCCTCTAATTCAGATAATTAATTTTTACAATCTTCCCGGAAACCGTGGAGGAATAACTGGAAGTCACCCACGGGGGCTATTTTTTAAATATATAATCACAATGATTTGTAACATCGCACCGACAGTGTTCAGTGATGACTAACGGGGTGGGGGAAGATGACCCTGCCGAGAGGGATTGATGTAAATTGAGGTTGAACAGGGAAAGGTAGGAGTTGAGTGTATGTGGTGTAGATCATTTTCCTCTCTCCAGTAAACTTTTCCCTCCATCTTTTCAACAATCTCTTGCTTCGATCTCGACAGCAAGCTCTGTCCAACCAGGTCTCCCCTCCATCCCTCCAACCAGGTCTCCCCTCCATCCCCCTCCACCCAGGTCTCCCCTCCATCCCCCTCCACCCAGGTCTCCCCTCCATCCCCCTCCACCCAGGTCTCCCCTCCATCCCCCTCCACCCAGGTCTCCCCTCCATTCCCCTCCACCCAGGTCTCCCCTCCATCCCCCTCCACCCAGGTATCCCCTCCAACCAGGTCTCCCCTCCATCCCCCTCCACCCAGGTCTCCCCTCAATCCCCTCCACCAAGGTCTCCCCTGTACCCCTCCAACCAGGTCTCCCCTCCATCTCCCTCCACCAAGGTCTCCCCTGTACCCCTCCTACCAGGTCTCCCCTTCATCCCCCTCCACCAAGGTCTCCCCTGTACCCATCCAACCAGGTCTCCCCTCAATCCCCCTCCACCAAGGTCTCCCCTGTACCCCTCCAACCAGGTCTCCCCTGTACCCCTACAACCAGGTCTCGCCTGACCCCTCCAACCAGGTCTCCCCTCCATCCCTCCACCCAGGTCTCCCCTGTACCCCTCCAACCAGGTCTCCCCTGTACCCCTACAACCAGGTCTCGCCTGACCCCTCCAACCAGGTCTCCCCTCCATCCCTCCAACCAGGTCTTGCCTGACCCCTCCAACCAGGTCTCCCCTCCATCCCTCCACCCAGGTCTCCCCTGTACCCCTCCAACCAGGTCTCCCCTCCATCCCCTCCACCAAGGTCTCCCTTGTACCCCTCCAACCAGGTCTCCCCTCTAAACCTCAAATCAACTCTCCCTTCCATTTCTCCAATCAGCTCTTCCCTCCACCTCCAACAAGCTCTCCGCCTCTCACAATCTCGTGCAAGCACTCCTCCCCTCCCTCCCTCACTTTTGCCTACCCCCTCCCCTTCTTCTCTCCAGTAAGGTGTCTCTCTCTCTCTCTCTCTCTCATTCTCTGTCACTCTCATTTTCTCTCTCACTCTCTCTCTCTCCAAGACGTTCCACCACTATCTAGCATAATCTGCTCTCCTGTTTCTCGCCAACAAACTCTCCTCTCTGCACCTGGAGCTGCATTCGCAGCAATCCCTGCGGCTCGTGTCAGGTACGTTTGTCCGTTCCTGGTTCGGTTCAAACTTTGTCCCGCTTTTGATATCGCTCCGATATATTAGCACTCTGATGCTAATGACGTGTCCATCGTCTTTGTTGCCTTATTCATATCCCCCGTCAGCCTCCACTTCGCCAATAAAAGAGCAATTGAACGGTCCCGTCTTTAGGACGGCCTGCTCCATGATGCGGCACCCTCTCCTCGCCCTGATCGTATCTCCTCGAACGGATCCGATTCCGGTTGGACTCAAATACAGTCAGATGGGGATGAAAGGCGATCCTGCTCGCTTTCCTGCCCTGACGTCCGTATTTGTGACGTCACAAAAAAGCATGGGGGGAGAGGGGGCACCTTGCATCGTTGAGGTTCTTCCTGATCTATGTTAATCCGAGTGGACTCTCCAAATGGTCTGTGGCCTGAGACAAGGTCACGGTTAGAAAGGGGTCAATGTTGTGCACCCCAATGTGGAGCCTAGGAGTTGAGCGATCATTGAACAATATGATGATCTTCATTGAGATACTTAGACCCTCTGATCCGCACACAGTCCCATTCGAGCTTCTGCGGCCCGACCTTAATCCTCGAATAATTAGAACTGCCATTTTGAAGTGAGAAAGAACAAATCGCATCATATCCATCAGGGAGATGCAACTGGCTTTGATCACGCGCACGGCCTCTCGGGACTCGTATGGCTCAAAACTGCTTATTAGCCCCCAATCTTTGGAGGCCCGGTCACCAATATTAGATCCTAATTGGAGGGGAAACACGATGCGTACCCACCAGCAACCCGTGCCGTGACCTGGTGAGGATCTTCTTCTTGTATGACGTCTGGTAATCGTTTTACACCTTTACCTGTATTCTCACTCTCCCTCCATCTACCACAGTCGAGCTATTTTGTGTTTTTTTTCTTTCATTTGCTCACATTGTCTGATCTCTCTGGGATAACATAACTCGCCACCGGTCGATCGAGTCACATGGTCACATTTTCTATCCAAGATGGCTGCCAAACAACGTGACCGACGATGTCATCATTTACAAACTACATGCAACAATGGTGTAAGATGACATTTGTAAAATTTAGCATCGATAGGGTAAGCGGTTTCAGAGATATCATTATTTAATATTTTCCTTCAATCCGATATGGCTGCCACACCATGTGACCTGGGGTCAATGCCACACAGAATGAGATCATTGTTCCTTGTATGGCAAATCATTAAGAAACGACACCGTCGGTTTGCAGCCTTGAGGTCGTAGGTTTGCAGGTGGTGGGAGATATGATCTCCAGTTTTGAGGTCGTAGGTTTGCAGGTGGTGGGAGATGTGATCTCCAGTCTTGAGGTCGTAGGTTTGCAGGTGGTGGGAGATATGATCTCCAGTCTTGAGGTCGTAGGTTTGCAGGTGGTGGGAGATGTGATCTCCAGTCTTGAGGTCGTAGGTTTGCAGGTGGTGGGAGATATGATCTCCAGTCTTGAGGTCGTAGGTTTGCAGGTGGTGGGAGATATGATCTCCAGTCTTGAGGTCGTAGGTTTGCAGGTGGTGGGAGATGTGATCTCCAGTCTTGAGGTCGTAGGTTTGCAGGTGGTGGGAGATATGATCTCCAGTCTTGAGGTCGTAGGTTTGCAGGTGGTGGGAGATATGATCTCCAGTCTTGAGGTCGTAGGTTTGCAGGTGGTGGGAGATATGATCTCCAGTTTTGAGGTCGTAGGTTTGCAGGTGGTGGGAGATGTGATCTCCAGTCTTGAGGTCGTAGGTTTGCAGGTGGTGGGAGATATGATCTCCAGTCTTGAGGTCGTTTTGTAATTGTTCAAACTATTCCAAGGCAATCGCTAAAGTGACCTTTTGATAAGTGCTTGGTTCCAATTTGCAGAATCTTCTCATGAACTCATTCCTCCTTCATTCATTCTTTATCGGTTTCATTCCTCTTTCGCTCATCATTTTGTTCTCTCTGTCCTTATGTACCTCATTCCCCTCCAACCACTAACCACCAGACATTGAGGCCTCAACGTGGTTCCAATTTGCAGAATGTCATCATGGACTCATTCCTCTTTCATTCATTCTTTATCGGTTTCATTCCCCTTTCGCTCAACATTTTTTCTCTCCGTCCTTATGTACCTCATTCCCCTCCAACCACTAACCACCAGACATGGAGCCCTCAACGAGCTCGCCCGCTTCTCCTCTGAGCACTGCAGCATCGGCGATCAACGGATCCCTTTTGGTGGGACAAGGCGGGGGTCCGAGCACTCTCACTCTCATCTCGCTGGTTTACTACAGTTCTCTACTCTTCGCAGGCCTGCCGAGTGAGAAACAGTTACCATGGATACTACAATGATGACACAATGGGTGCTAATTCATGTTAACAAATGGGACTTTGAAACAGCCAACCGAAGGCCTTTCAGATTATCAAGTCAAGTACCACGTAATTTGCACGAAGGTTCACATCAGCGCATTCCAGGCTAGATATACATTTCAAAATGAAACCATCCTAAATACCCACGCTTCCCACCGAAAGCAACGTTTAAAGATGGCAAAAAGTACCACAGGGAATTACCCAATATCAAATTTTGGTTAACTAGAGCAATGCGACTGTGTCGCTAATATGCTTCCGTGTAGTCCCTGTGTGTGACAACGGGTAGATGACCTCGTTCATTGACCTAAAAACAAACAAGTTTTATTTAAATCCCTTCAGCTGTTCTCAAGTATCAAATTTTTACCAGACATGACAGGATGACATCGATCGATCGGTGAACCTGTTTCGGAGAAGGGATTTTTTTTAAAATATCGGCTTTCAAGCTAATATGGCTGCCAAACCACGTGACATATGACATCATATATCTACACTCTGCATACGTCTGGGTAGGGGATCACCTTTGTCAAGTTTTGTGTTGATCGGATAAGGTTAGTTTTTCTATCCAAGATGACTGCCAAACCACGTGACGTACGACGTCATCATTTTCAAACTATATGCAACAATGGTGCTCGATGACATTTGTAAAATTTCGCATTGATTGGGTAAGCGGTTTCAGAGATATAATTATTTAATATTTTCCTTCAATCCAATATGGCTGCCACACCATGTGACCAATGATGTTTTTGTGATCATCTTTTCATCGCCATGCCTAGTCAATGACACACGTAAAGTTTCGAGTCAATCGATTTGGTGGTTTGGGAGAATATTTTTTTAAAGGTTTTAAGTTAAATCCAATATGGCTGCCAAACCATGTGACCTATGATGTCATTAATTAAATATTTCAATACAATTAGGCAATAGATCATATGCGTGCAATTTCAGATTTATAGGACAAAGCATTCAA